>NW_022196911.1:102793190-102812449 GCF_008632895.1 Mastomys coucha | reverse complement strand
CTCTCTCTCTCTCTCTCTCTCTCTCTCTCTCTCTCCCTTTCTCTGCCTCTACTACCTTCTTACTCTCCTCCCCATACCCTGAACAAACTCTATTCTATACTATACCACTGAGTGGCTGGTCCTTTAAGGGGAAGGGCTTGGCATGGGCCCGCTGAGACACCCCCTTCCCCCACACCTCACCACACTCCCATAAAACATTCTTATACCTCTCTCTTTTTATGATCACAACAAAACTTGGTTAGTTTGGAACACAGCAGTGTTTGAAACTCATTCTTTTCACTGCTGAGAGGAAAGTATGCTCTGTGAGATACAGGGTCTTCCATTTGAGCTGATAGAAACATACACTAGAACAAGGGAGGCTGAGCAGGAGGGTCAGGAGTTCAGGGCCATCCTCAGCTACATAGTAAGTTCAAGGCCAGCTTGAACTACATAAGAGCCTGCCTCAAACAAACAAATCCAAGTATAGAGGCATAAGGCTGTGACCCTAAAACTTGGGAGGTAGAAGCAAGAGGGTCAGGAGTTCAGGGCCACCCTCAGCTACATAGGATGTTCAAGGCCAGGAACTACATGAGTTCCTGTCCCTAAAACAATCAAAACCCACAGAGTATTCCTCCTGCCACTGTAAGAACCGAGTAAACAGGGACATCTCAGAAAAACACCGGGAGGCCAGGAATTTCCTTAATAAGATAAGCTCAGGAACTTTGGGAAGGTAGCAGAACTCTCCAGAAGGGAAAGGCTAATTAACATTCCTCAGATCACAGGGTGAGAACCAACCTGCAGGGTAGACCTTTGCCCACCTTCAGACAAGGGAAGTCCTTGCCACCTCATTCCCTGAAGACCAATCAGTTTTAAAAGTTACACTGTTCTGCCAATCACATTGTGTCTAATGGCTGCTGCCTTGAAAATTGTATAAAAGCTCACTGAACAAGTTGTGCAGGGTCACCACCTCTCCTTAGGGTCTGGAACGGCCCCAGTGCACTGGAATGTTAAAAATCCTCATGCTCTTTGCATCGATCAGGCTCCATGTGATTCACTCAGGGGGTCTCTGGTAAGCTAAGGCTCGACAGGGTCTTATACCACCACCAATCTAACCAGTGCTTTGCCTCCCTGTCCCCCACTCCTCCCCCATTCCGAATCTGCTCCTTCTTTTCTCTTGGAAGATAACTCAAGGAAGCCTTGTCCTGCTATACCATGCCTGTGGAAGGCCATGCGCAGCATCTCCAAAGCCAAACATGCGTAATTTATGTTTTTAATTCCATCTTTCCAGCATCCCCAGGAGAAGATTTCCTCCCCTGCTATAGCTTCATTCTTGGCTCTGCAGAGAACAGACTGAAAGCAGACCTCTACCCCTTGCAAGGTCACTGACTAATAAACAGACTTAAGCAACCCCTGCATCTGTCAGCTAGAAGCCACGCTCTTACAGGCCCTGATCTCTCCAGCTCACATGTATGAGTATACTTTAAAATTTATTATGCTTTGTGGACTGTGTGTGTGTGCATGTGTATGCTTGAGGAACCTAATTGTATGTAGGTGTGTGTGCCTGCATGGGAGGCCGTACACATGAACACGGTGCCTGTAGACGCTGGAGTCATTGGATCCCGGGAGCTGGAGTTACTGAGGATTGTGAGCCGTCTGACACAGGCACTAGGAGCCTAACTTTGGTCCTCTGGAGAAGCAGTAAGTGCTTCTAACAGTTAAACCATCTCTCCAGGCCCCAGGGTGTGTGTTTTTTAAAACATGGTCTCTCACTGAACCTGGAGCTGGCAGATTCAGCTAGACTGACTGGCCCATGAACTCCAGGCATCCTCCTGTTTCTGTCTTAGAGCACCAGGATTACTGGACTAGTCAGTCCACCATGAGCCTTCTCTCGCTCTTTGGTTTACTTTTTTTTTTTTTTTTTTCCCCAGAATAAGGTTTCTCTTTATAGCCTGGCTGTCCTGGAACTTGCTCTGTAGGCCAGATTGGCCTTGAACTCACAGAGATCCTTTTGCCTCTGCCTCCTGAGTGCTGGGATTAAAGGCGCGCACGCACCATTTATTTTAATATGTATATGTGCTATGTGCACCTGCATGAGCTCCTGTGTACCACCCGAGGTCCTAGGGAGCCAGGAGAGGACATTAGATCCCCAGGAACTGGAGTTACAAGCAGTTGTAAGGTGCCACGTGGGTGCTGGGAACCAACCCTGGGTCCTCTCTGTGAGATTCCTGGAGGGACCTCTACACTCAAATCCCGGGAGCAACGACCCCACACACCACCAAGACACGGACTTGATGCAATCTGCAAGAGGCTTTTTATTCCAGCTAGCTGGGACGAGACTCTTATCCCTCGCAGGGGTAGAGGAGTCTGGCCTCGAGCAAGGTCTTAGGCAGCTGGGGCAAGGGGAAGACTGGGATAAGGGGAAGGTACGGGGTAGTTTCTGATTGGTGCTGGCTCCTGCTAGGGTCCAGGGGTTGGGCTAGCCACCTGGCAATTGTTTTGGTCCAGGTTGTTTCTGAGGTCTCCGGCCAGGTTGTCTTGGTTCCCTTGTTTCTGGGTTCTTGGGAACTGGTCTTCCACTGAGTCTACCCAACGGCTAAGTTGGTTGACTTGAAAACTTAATTTTAATCTCTCATCTCCAAAATGCTCTTAGCTGTTGAGTGCTTTTTAAATGTGGCTTCTGGGATCTGAACTCAGGACCTTATACTTGTGTGACAAACATTTTATGGACTGCTCCATCTCTCCAGTCTCTCTTCCCTCCCCTGCCTCCTTTCCAGAATGAAGAAATAAATGATTGAAGTACAGTTTGCATAGCATTGAATGAACCGGAGGCACAACTACTCCACGGTATGGTTAAGGGGAAAGTTTCGTTTCTATTGCAGACACAATAGAATAAGGGGAGAATACATCCAGGGGCATCTGGGAGAGTCCAGAGCACAGAGAGAAAGCAAGACACTGAATGTGGTCAAAAGGAAGATGGGAGGTTGGGGGGTGGGGGGGGTGGGCTGAGAGAAGGATCAATCCTAGACAAAAGCTTCTGATCAAGGCTCAAATTCAATTTTCAGCACTGTGTTTATATAGCGAAAGCCCAAAGACCCATCCTTTGTTACAGCTGGATTGAGTTGCCAAGCAAACTCAGCAGGCGGTCAACTCCTGAAATGCTGTGAGGCTAGGCGACCACAACCGGCAAGGCAAGGTTGTAAAACCGCTGTGGGTTTGTTTAGCCTGCTCAAGGCCGGAGGAAGGGCACAAGATTGGGCCTGGCTGGAAGAGGAGAGGAGGTTGAGGAGACAGCTGAGAGAAGGGGCATAGCAGGGTTATAAGGAGACACGGGGGGTGGGGGGGTACTCCTGAGCTGGAAATCGTCATGCTAGGGGAGGAGGTGAGAAGAATCTGATACTGTGATACGGGGTGGGGTGGGGTGGAAGCCTGGAGGTCTTGATGCACCGCAGAGAACTATTGGTCCCCTCTGCCAGTGCCAAGGAAGTGACTCCTTTAGGAGAGAGGAACCAGCTTTACAAGTTCCAGAGGAATGCTGGCTTTTTCTCTAACCACCAGGATGTGGACCTGACAACCACCAAAGCGAGTCTTTCTTTAGAGCCACACAGCTTTTACGACCACACCGAGAATATTTCTACCTCTTCCTCCATGCCTCCGAGCCCTAGCCCCAGCCGGGAGATTTCATGTACGTGTGATCCCACTGAGGAAGTAGCGTCTGGCTTCCTTCATTTGTTATAATGTGCCTGAGGTGGTTCTGCGCCTTTACATTTACCAGTAGTTAATTAATTTACATGGCGGGGTGTGTTCTGTTGCATCAGTGAGGGGGTCTCTGCAGGAACAGAGCTGTTGGAATGAATATCTATTACGGAGGGGATTTATTAGCCTGGACCACATGTATAGGCTGGGTGGTCCAACAATGGGGAAGCTGTATGTTGGAGAGGCTGAAACCTTGGTAAGGAAGCTGGATGCTGAAGGCCTGGAGGATCCCAGGAGAATCTGCGGTCTCTAGTGCATGTTGGCAGGCCGGAGAGGCTGGGCTTCACTGCCAGTGAAGGTGCAGCAAGAAAGTAGATGTACTTACTAGCAAGGAATAAATACAAAGCAGGAAACCCATCTCTCCCTCCCTCCCTCCCCTCCTTCTTTCCCTTCTGTGGTAGTTTGAGTATGCTTGTCCCAGGGAGTGACATTATTAGGAGTGTCCTTGTTGGAGAAAGGGTGTAACTATGGGACTGGGCTTTGAGACCCTCCTCCTAGCTCCCCATAAGCCAGTCTTCTAGCTGCCTTCTGATGGAGATGTAGAAATCTCAGCTCCTTCTCCAGCCCCATGCCTGCCTGGATGCTGCCATGGCTCCTGCCTTGATGATAGTGGACTGAACCTCTGAAACTGAAAGCCAGCCCCAGTTAAATGTTGTCCTTATAAGAGTTGCCTTGGGCCAGGCAGTGGTGGTGCATGCCTTTAATCCCAGGACTGGGGAGACAGAGGCAGGCAGATTTCTGAGTTCGAGGCCAGCCTGGTCTACAGAGTGAGTTCCAGGACAGCCAGGACTACACAGAGAAACCCTGTCTGGAGAAGAAAAAAAGAAGAGTTGCCTTGATCATGGTGTCCCTTCACAGCAAAGCAACGGAAACCCTAACTAACTAAGACACCTTCCCTCTACTCTCCTCCCTTCCTTCTTCCCCACTCCCTTCTTTTCTTCCTTCCTTCCCTTGCATGTAGCTCAGACTGCTCTTGAACCCACTGTGTAACCTAAACTGGCCTTAAACTCCTGATTCTCCTACCTTTACATCACAATTGTTGGAATTGCAGGGATATGCCACCATCCCTGCTTGAGACATATGCAGACAGAGAACATATCTCAAGCTGGCTTCCCACTTACCACCTTCTTCCTCTGGAGTGCTGGGATTATAGGGGCCACCACACCCAACAGTTTAAAGGTTTTTTTTTTAAAGATTTCTTTTTTTTTTTTTAATGTGTATGAGTACACTGTAGCTCTGTAGCTGTACAGATGGCTGCCATCAAGTGGCTGCTAGGAATTGAATTCAGGACAGCCCTGCTTGCTCCAGCCCAATACACTGTAGCTGTCTTCAGAGGGTGTCAGATCTCATCACGGATGGTTATGAGCCACCATGTGGTTGCTGGGATCTGAACTCAGGACCTTCGGAAGAACAGTCAATGCTCTTACCCACTGAGCCATCTTGCCAGCCCCCCAGTTTAAAAGTTTTAAAAGCAGGGATACAACCCCATATGTGACATTCTTTTTTTGGGGGGGTGGGTTCTGAGACAGGGTTTCTCTGTGTAGCCCTGGCTGTCCTGGAACTCACTCTGTAGACCAGACTGGCCTGGAACATAGAAATCCGCCCGGCCTGACATTCTTATTATACCTACTACAATGCTAGGGGACAGGGCATTCAGTTTGGGAAAAGTCAAAGGTCACCCCCTCACTGGCATCTAGTGAATTCACTTGTATTTAGTTGGCTTTAATCAAGAAACAACAACAACAAAATGCTGGATATGGTGGTACATGCTTTATATCCTAGCACCCAGGAAGTAGAGGCTAGAAAGTATGTTTGAGCCGGGCAGTGGTGGCGCATGCCTTTAATCCCAGCACTTGGGAGGCAGAGGCAGGTGGATTTCTGAGTTCCAGGCCAGCCTGGTCTACAGAGTGAGTTCCAGGACAGCCAGGGCTATACAGAGAAACCCTGTCTCAAAAAAAAAAAAAAAAAAAAAAAAAAAAAAAAAAAAAAAAAAAAGAAAGTATGTTTGAGGCTAGCCTGGTCTACAGAGTGACTTCCATAGCCAGGCCTATACAGAGAAACCCTGTCTCGAAAAACCAAAAAAATAAAAAAATAAAAAAAGAAAGAAAAAAGAAAAGAACCCGTCTACAAACAAACAAACACAGTATCAAGGTATCATCTTGGGATTTCCCCTCCTGAAATAAGAACTCAGGGACTTCCTACATAGGAATAAAAGCCTAGACCAAATGCTTGGGATTGTTCCCTGACCAGCTCATAACCCAATCCCATTAGTCTATTCTAAGTTCTGCCACGTGATTGGTTGGTTATCTGGGCCTCAGTTACATACAACCATCTTCCTTTCTCTGAGTGGTAAATCTCCTTCCTCCTGCTTCCATACCTGTCTCCCAGAATCCTCTCCTGCTCCCGCTCCCTCTCCATCTCTTTCTCCCTCTTCCCCCACTTCTCCTGGATGTCCCACCCTCTAATTCTGCCTTAGTTCTATGGCCAATCATCTTTATATTGACAAGCAAACCTTCCACATTGTGCACAAGAAATTATGCCTACATCCAGGGGTTAGGAATATGGTTCACCTACCTAGTGCCGGGCAGTGGTGGCACATGCCTTTAATCCCAGCACTTGGGAGGCAGAGGCAGGCGGATTTCTGAGTTCCAGGCCAGCCTGGTCTACAGAGTGAGTGTCAGGACAGCCAGGGCTACATAGAGAAACCCTGTCTCAAAAAAACAAATCAAAACAGAACAAAACAAAATACCTACCTAGCATGAACGAGGCCCTGCAATCCCAGCACTCCTGAGGTGGAAGCTGGGGAATCAGGAGTTTCTGTCTGAGAGAGAGAGAGAGAGAGAGAGAGAGAGAGAGGCACTAAGGCAGAGCTGTTACAGAGGCTAAGGGCAGTGGTGTGGCCACTCCCACCCTCAGCCCCCAGACCTTAGTTTAGTGACCAGTTTGGTTCTCCCTGCTGCAGGAAGTTCTGCCACGTCTCACTTCTGGCTGGCCCCTGAGTCCTGAGTTCCCTTGAAAGAAGGCACAGGTTGTCCATGATGAGAGACTTGCTCCTGGGTGCCCTAGACTATTGTGAGGAGGTGGTTTGCATGCTGCATTTCAGCTACACCCATAGGTGCTTTTCTCAGGGTGCTGTTTTGGACTGCTTGTCTGCCATAATAAATGGTTTAGACCAGGGAAGTGTGTGTGTGGGGGGGGTGGGGGATATGGGTGCAGGGCGTGGGGCAGGGTGTGCTGACAGATGATGTCACTCTGTTCTGGGAAGTCTAGCAATTTGAAATCAAGTGCTCTTGACTTGGGGTCTGATGAAGGCTTACTTTCTTCTTGCGAGATGGCACCTTGGGCTAGGGACACTGCAGTTCAGCAGTAGAGTATCTGTCTAACATGTAAGATCCTGGTTTTAATTCTGAGAACAGCAAAAAAAAAAAAAAAAAAAAAAAAAAAAAAAAAAAAAAAAAAAAAAAAAAGGAGAGGGGAGGGGCAGAGGACACCATATTGTGGCAACCTTAACAAGTCATAGTTGAAGGGGCGAAAGAGATAAGCTCCCTCAGAACTTTCTTTTCCCTTCTTCCCCCTTACCTTGAGGACAGTTTGAGAGCAAACAACGGGGGTGGGGGTGGGGGTGGGGCAGCCAGCTGTAAACCTCAGCAGCTGCTGGGAAGAGGGAGATTGAAGAAGGGAAGAAGCCATGCCTTTTGAGATGGGGTTCAAGAAAGCTAGCATGTTCAGGAACGGACGGAGGTCAGCATGGAGTGCATGGGCTGGAGGCACTTCAGACAGAGAGAGGCTTTGCGGGTGTTAAGGGGAGCCTGCTTAGGCCTTCTTGAGTTAGAACCTAGGAGAGTAGGCAGGTTCGACGGGGAGGACCTGTAGGCAGCTGCCTCAGTGACCCTGTGTAAGGGCACTAATCCTGCCCATCAGGATGGGGCCTCATGACAACCTCACCTGAAGGTCTCACCGCTGGATACTGTTCCATTGAAGAGCAAGGGACCTTGGAAATGATACATACGTTTAAGCCATAACAGAGATGGGGACGGGAAAGGGAATGGTTCAGAGCAGGCCCTTATACATCTTAGCTAAATGTCCTATCATTGAGCTGTAGCATCAGCCACATCTACATAATTTTAAAAAGATACAGCTCCAGGAGCTGGAGAGATGGCTCGATGGTTAAGAGCACTGGCTGCTCTTCCAGAGGACCTGGGTTTGATTCCCATAGTGAAGAGACACTGTGACCAATGCAACTCTTATAAAAGCAAACACTTAATTGATGCTGGCTTATGGTTTCAGAGGTTTAGTCTACTTTATCATCGTAGAAAGCACGGCCGCATGCAGGCAGACATAGTGCTGGAGGAGCTGAGAGTTCCACATATTGATCTGCAGGCAGCACAAAAGGACTGCCTTCCACAGGCACCAGGGGGAGACTGTGTCACACTGGCCAACCATGAGCATATACTGGAGACCTCAAAGTCCCACCTCCCCATTGACAAGCTTCTTCTAACAAGGCCACACCCCCTTCAATAAGGGCACACATCTTAATAGTGTCACTTCCCATGGGCCAAGCAAATTCAAATCACCACAGGGGTGGGGGGAAGGGTCCACAAATACTGATGACTAAATACAGATACACAACGGTAGGTAATTTTTACTTCAGTGGTGCAAGGCACTGACGATGCTTTCTTCATCTCACAGACATCATCTGAGAACTCCCCGGCCCCCAAGCCCCTTGAGCCTCTGTCAATTAAAGCGTACCAAGGTCTGTCTGAATACCTATGTCAAAATTTCTAGGTAGCAACATCAGGCTAGTTACGCCAACAGGCTGCGGTGTACCGCCCCCCCCCCAAGAGCAATGGCTTCTGGGAACCTCAGGTTTCTCTTCTCAGCTTGGCATGGCTGTGTGACTTTAAAGCACCATGACTGTCTCGGGCTGCATACAGAAATGTGACTAGGACGATTCCCAAGAGGGTGGAGTTACCAAGGAGAATCCAGGTGTGTGTTCCTCCTGGGCTGCCGCCTCTCTCAGGTGACATGCTGGCAGACAGGTGCTGGGATTTTGAAGCACTGGCCTAAAACACTGGGTCAGCTGGACTCTTCTTAGACGAGACATAGACTAGTTTTAGAGAGAGTGGGACACACACACACACACACACACACACACACACACACACACACACACGGGGGTGGGTTGGGGTGGAGGATGGATGCTCAGTAACACGTTCCTCACCTGAGATCAATAAGGTCTTTGGGATACTCCTGGGACCATGGATCAAGGTGCACTGGTAGCCTCACTGTGATGTTCATGATATTTGTAGAGGTGTGTACTATTGTTTTTGTTTTTGTTTTTGTTTTTGAGACAGGGTTTCTCTGTATAGCCCTGGCTGTCCTGGAACTCACTCTATAGACCAGGCTAGCCTCAAACTCAGAAAATCTGCCTGCTTCTGCCTCCCAAGTGCTGGAATTAAAGGCATGCACCCCCACTGCCTGGCAATTGAATTCTTCAATAGATTTTTTTTCCCCTAAGGATAGTTGCTATCCACTGATGCTGGGTATGGTGGCACACACCTTTGACCCCAAGACTTAGGGGGAGGCAGAGGCAGGCAGATCTCTGTAAGTTTCTGCACAGCCCGGTCTGCATTGTGAGTTCCAGCCAGGGCTACAGAGAGACCTTGTCTACAAACAAACAAAAAAAACCCAACAAACTGTATAAAGGGAGATTCCTGTAATCCCAGCACTCTTGAGGCAGAGGCAGGAGTGTGGAGGCAAGAGAATTGCTTGAAATTCAATGCCAGTCAGGGCTTTATAACTGAAAAGAGTAGTTACCTAGTTTGACCACAGGGTGGTGCCAACGAGCTGAGTAGCTAATAGCTCTTCCCTGCTCTGACTGAAGAGAACACAGCTGTAGGAAGACCCCTGGACCCCAGCACACTTCCTGAGGGCGCATCTCCTAATGCGCAACATTCTGTCAGTAACAAGTGTTTATAGGGGCTACGGCATCCTGGCCTTGGGGAAGGACGAGAGCTGATCGCTGATCCTCTGGAAGTCAAGGACCTGCGTTGGGCACACCAGTAATGACTTGAATCCCTCTCAAGTGCCACAAAGGAGATGCAGAGATCACAGCAAGAGAGGAGCAGAGCTAGCTGTGCAGTGGTGAAGCACACACACCTTTAATCCCAGCACCTGGGAGGCAGAGGCAGGCGGATTTCTGAGTTTGAGGCCAGCCTGGTCTACAGAGTGAGTTCCAGGATAGCCAGGGCTACACAGAGAAACCCTGTCTCAAAAAACCAAACAAACAAACAAACAAAAAAAACAAAAAGAGAGAGAGAGAGAGAGAGAGAGAGAGAGAGAGAGAGAGGAGTAGAGCTATTTAGGCCACTCTCAATTACAACCCAAGGCCAAAGGAAACGATTACCCAGGTGACAAGTTTGATTTCATCCTTAGAGGGTGGCAGGAGAAGGGGTCATGGTAGGAGGAGGTGGGCACTCACACAAAGGTTTAACCTCCAGAGAATGAGAAAAGGAAGAAGGTCCCATGTTGTCTCTCTGGGTGGTCTTCATGAGCATCAAGATTAAACAGAATCATCACCGACACGTGAGTTTGGTGGCTAGGTCTTGGAAAGGTTCCTGCAGTTCAAACTCAACTCCATGAGAACCTCGAGTAACACCTCGCAGGCTCCTGGCTGTCTCATCCTTCAAAGCAACGGGACTGATCCCAGCATGGTGTTCTTTTCCCTGTTTCTCATGGACAGGTAGGATCTCTGTGAATGTCAAGTTCTCTTAGGTTTTGTTTGTTTGTTTGACACTCAGTTTTTCCTCGGGTTGCCCAAACATTGCTAAAACAGCAATTGTGGACAGAAGGAGAGAAGGAAAAGGAAAAGGACACACCATCCTCTCTATCATCAAATCACCCTCTTTGTCTGTGTTTTGTTTTCGAGACAGGGTTTCTTTGTGTAGCCCTGGCTGTCCTGGAACTCTGTAGACCAGGCTGGCCTCAAATCCAGAGATCTTCCTGCCTCTGCTGGGATTATAGGTGAGCACCACTGCCTTGCAGTTCAGGCTGTGGGGATGGCGTTCAGGGATTACTTATGGCCTGCCCCTGCCGATCATCCTCCTGGGCTTCCTGGCCACCAGCCTCATTAGATCTCTTACATAAAAAGGACCACCAGAAATGTGTGGCCGGGTATCTCTGTCCCACCACAGCCTGAAGACAATAAGAGAGACCAGGCCAAGTCAGAGAGTCCTGGATGAATTGGAAGGTGCCAGTGGATGTATTAAGAGATAAAATTACAAAGAGCAGGGTTAGAGGTGTAATTGGCTTTTATTCGAGATTCCTGAATCAAAGCAGCCTTTATTTTACAAAGGCCAAGGAGAGCTGCCTCATTGTTGGACTGTTCCAGAAGTGTGGGTTTTGAAAGGTGAGAGCAAGGCAATACAATAGAAGAAAGGTGGAGGGAAGGGGGTGGGGAGCTGGCTGAAAGATAGAGGCGTTTGTCAAACAACCCAGAACCTTCTGACCTCCACAGGTGTGACATTCAAACACACACACACACACACACACACACACACACACACACACACACACACAGAGCAATAACAACAAGGACCTTGCTAAAGGAGAAAAAAAGCCAAAGTAAAGACTGGTGTTTCCCACTAGGTGGTGTCCTGGGAGGGCCCAGGCACGTCCTAGCCTAGATCAATAAGTGACATCATGCCCTGCAGCCTCTGGAAACTGGATAGCCTCTGAAGTCAGGCCTTCCTAGCTTAATAAATATGGCTTTACTATTTATGATGATGGTGTAGAGATGATGGCATGGAGCCAGGAAGGGTCAGTGGCTGTTGCCAATAGCAACTTAAATGGGCTACTTCTACAAGTGCTCAGTGTGACGCCGGAGACAAGACGGATAGGAGCAAGAGTCAGGATTGGGAAGGAAAGCCAAGTCCGCCAGTGAGCTGGACTTGTGACCAGGAGCCATAGATTCTTGATTTCCTGACTTTGATGAGTTCAGTGTTTTAGTGAGAATGCTAGGGCTCTCACCTCACCCATGGCTGTAGGCTCTGCCAGTAGGATTAAGTGGAGGCTCTTTGGTAAACAGAGGAACTTCATAAATCAGCTGCTGAGATCTTCCCAGAAACAGAGACCACAACCCTGTGTTAAACTTAGCTCAGAATCCTGCTACTGTAACCGGCCAGTCATTTTCTAACCAATAGGTAACTCCAGGGCTTGACCTTTGATGCTGTGCTGGCTAGTTTATGTCAACCTGGCACACATTAGAGTCATTGAAGTAGAGGGACCCTCAACTGAGAAAAATCCCTCCATAAGATCTGGCTATAGGTAGGACATTTTCTCAATTAGTGATTGATAGGAGAGGGCCCAGCCCATTGTGGGTGGAGCCATCCCTGGGTTGGTGGTCCTGGGTTCTATAAGAAAGCAGGGTGAGCAAGCCATGAAGAGCAAGCCAGTAAGCAGCACCCCTCTATGGTCAGCTCCTGGCTCCAGGTTCCTGCCCTGCTTGAGTTCCTATCCTGACTTCCTCCGGTGATGGACAGTGAACCCTTCCCTCCTCAGCTTTGGCCATGGTGTGTTTCGCCACAGCAAGAGTAACCCCGACTAAGACAAATGGCAAACAACATCTGCTCCACTCTTGGCCTGTGTGTCCCAGAGAGCTGTTGGGATTGCTTCCAGTTCCCTCTGGCTAAAACGAGCAGCTGTCACCTGTAAGGTGGAAGGCCTCAACTGCCCACTTCTAACCAAGTTTCAAAGCCTTGTGGTAGGAAACCTCAGGAGCACTTGCCAGGGAGCAGCTGCTGGGGTCTGTGAAGACCCACAGAAAAAGGAAGAGGGGACAGGATGGGGAATAGGCTCTTGAAACCCTGGCCATCTTCGTTTTCCCCAGGTGGTTGTGGGTCGACTGAGTTCAGCTGTGTCTTCTGTCTCATGCCAGGTTAGCTAGAGCTGCACTTATCCAGGGTCCAGCCCAGTGGAAACCTCTATGGTGCATGCATTGGTGCTGGAGGTTGGCTGGGGACTCACTGGGCATTCTCTCTGGAACTGGAGCGTTTAACTTCCTTCTTAGATTTCTCCCTTTGGCGTGAGCTTCTTACAACACGGAGCTGGTGGTAAGCCAGAAGTAAAACCTTGGGTCCTCGTGAGGTCAAGTGTTGAAATATCTCTTCTGCCTTAGTCCATTGGTTAAAGCTAGCCGTATGGTATATTAATTATCGGCTGGTACATGAAAGATCCCAAAGCTCAATGGTTTAAAATGACAATAAACAGAACTGGAGATGTAGCTCATTTGATAGAGGGTTTGTCTGGCTTGTGTGAGGCTCTGGATTCAATCCCTGTCCCCTCTGTGTCACTGGCCCATCTGGCAGCACACACATGAAGACTGGAGTTCAGATCTCTAGAACACACATTAAAGCTGAGTGTGGTAGCATGGATCTGTAAGTCTAGCACTGAGGTTTGGGGGAAGGAGCTGGGGGAAGGACACAGGCAGGTCCCCCGAGTTCCCTGGACAGCCTGTCTAGCCAATCACTTAGTTCCAGGTTCAGAGAGATTATCTATCTCAAAATAAGGTGAGAGCTGGCAGTGGTGGCGCACGCCTGTAATCCCAGCACTTGGGAGGCAGAGGCAGGTGAATTTCTGAGTTCGAGCCCAGCCTGGTCTACAGAGTGAGTACCGGGACAGCCAGGGCTACACAGAGGAACCCTGTCTCAAAAAACAAAAATAAAAACAAAAACAAAAAAATAAGGTGAGAAGCCAGAAATGGTGCTATATGCCTTTCATCCCAGCACTCAAAGGTAGAGAGAGGCCAGTGGGTCATTCAAGGCCAGCCTGGTCTACATAGTGAGTTCAAGGCCAGCCAGGACAGTATATGAGACCCTGTCTCAAACACTTAAATAAGGATTGCAGAAGGGCTGGTGAGATGGCTCAGCGGGTAAGAGCACTGACTGCTCTTCTGAAGGTTGTGAGTTCAAATCCCAGCAACCACATGGTAGCTCACAACCACCCATAATGAAATCTGACACCCTCTTCTGGTGGTCTGAAGACAGCTACAGTGTACTCATTTATAATAATAAATAAATCTTAAAAAAAAAATAAAGGATTGCAGGAAATGATCAAGGAAGACACACACACACACACACACACACACACACACACACACACACACATTTTGTTTTTAAAAGTACAGCCAGGACTGCACTTGTCTGAGAGCTTGATTGGAGCTAAAAGATCAGTTTCCAAGGTGGCTCGTCCATCCATTCAGTTGTCCAGCAGGCACTCCTGTGGCCTTCTGCTCCTCAGGGCGCATAGGGGCATCCTGGGGGCTGCTTGACTATCATCACAACATGGCAACTACCCCAGTGATAGAAAACACCAAGGCAGGATCCCAAACGGTGCTGTCTGCTCTGTCAACTCCGAGTCGACCAGCCACTATGCTAACCATCTAGAGGACCACAGAGAAAACCACTATCAGAGAAATGGCCATGTCTATTGGCTTTTTTATAGAGATGACAAATCTAAGACTCAGAAAGGCTAAGTCCCCCTAACTCAAGGGGCAAGTGGAGAGCTTCGGTTGCATCTGGCGCCACGCCGAGTCCTTCTTTGCCTTATGCCATCTTGCTGTTCACTGTGCTACAGTTACATTCTAAATAAAGAGGAGATTTATAGAGTGTCAACAATAGCAATCGTGAAGCTATGCTTCGGAGCTCACACAGGGAAATGCAGTGATGTTAGCGATTGTGAATAGGTTGGAAGAAAATGGGTGTTTTTCTCCCATCTGGGCTGATAATAGAAGCTGCTATCATATTCATAACAGAAAAACTCAGGCCAACTCAGGCCATTTCCTGCTGTGGTGGAGGCCACCAGGCCAGCAGGATGGGGCTGGGCGTGGGGTTGGATGGAGATGAGGGTGTGGATTTGGTTCCTCCTCTGTGAGGTGGTATTTTTGGAATTTCCAGTATATGGTTTTTCTGAAAGCCCCATGGCTGCTAGTTCACTTGTGCATACAAAGGCAACATGCACACACACACACACACACAAACACACATACACACACATCCTTACTTCAGATGATAGCCTTTCCCTGACCCCCTCTAAATCTGGGTCAGCAAAAGGTCTCTCTCTCTTTTTTTTTTTTTTCAAATGATATCAGTGCCAGATTCCGCTTGTATACCTTTCAGATACTGTTGGAGTGTCCAGATCTATGATAACCCTGGCAGCTACAGCTGACTACACCTTGCCTCAGGTATGCATGTGGGACCTCTCCGTCTAGTCTCATGCTCTCTGCTGACGCTGGCTTAGCAGATGTTGAAAGCTACTCTCTGCCTGGGCATCCTGCAAGCAGGGTCGAGGCCCCTGTGCTAAGCCTTCCCCCTTCTAAGTGCAGGAGACAGTGAGTAAATGCTTCAAATGCCTCTGAATTGGATGAGATGCTCCTCTGACAGCCCCCCTGAAGCTAAGCATCCAGGAATACAGTCACACTAATGACACATCTCATGTGTCTCTGCCCTACCCCTGCTCCAGCCCTTGAGCCTCAGGAGTGCTTCCTGCATGTACACCCCCAATCATGTGTTCACACACGATCTTCTGTCTCACGATTAGTTTTAGGCATTTCAGGCCAAACCAGTACCAGACTTTTTCTTTGTCTCAGTTCTCACCCAAAGATGGTCTCTGTCTTTGTTTTCTGAATCCAGGAGGGATTAAATGGCCCCTGGGGGCAGGGGCTAGTGATGCCACCATTTCTATTCCCAGTTTCGTTGAATGACCTGGTGAAGAGCCGACATTTTCTGCTTCTATCTATGCTGTATCGGGGTGCATAAGCCATCATTTTAAAGTTAAAGACAAACAGGACATACCCGACTTGCCTCTGCACTTATATGGATCCAGGTATCACTAAGTGGCTTATTGACTCTCCCCACAGCCACAACGCGAAGGGTGATGTTTGGTTCTGGTGGAGAGAAACAGAGATGGAGGAAGTACCCCGTGCTTCTGAGCCTTACCCCATCCCCCAACTCTGGAGTTAGAATTGTTTTAAGGCCAAGCATACCAGTTTGTAATCCCAGCAACATGGGACATGGAGACAGGAAGGACCAGAAGTTCAAGGTTATCTTCTGATACGTAGAAGGTTTGAAAGCAGCCTAGGCTGGATGAGACAAGAGATTCTGTCAAAAAAAAAAAAAAAGGGATTCTTTTTGTGATCCTTATCCGACTTCCAGGTGATGATTCTACAATCGTCTGAGGGCTCTCCTCAGAAAGAATCCCCAACAAATGCTCATCTCTTGAGACAGATGGCAGACCTCCTGAGATTAGTAACAGGTTTTCCTTTGTGAAGGACAGGGAGCTGGGAGGTAGCTCTTCCCCACCCAACTTCCACCATGGGCAGTTGCTCTCCTGAGGTGAGACAGAAAAGATAGTTGGGGACTGTTCTGGGCCTCAGGCGAGTGTCCACAGAGGAGCCGGAGGCACCTAGAGGACTCCAGTCCCCTGAGAAGTTAACGAAGTGCTCTGTTTCAGTAGCCACACTTGACCTTGTCACTGCTCCGAACTTGCCTGTGAC
Organism: Mastomys coucha; assembly: GCF_008632895.1. Lineage (NCBI taxonomy): Eukaryota > Metazoa > Chordata > Mammalia > Rodentia > Muridae > Mastomys > Mastomys coucha. Next base: position 102,796,167 of record NW_022196911.1, on the reverse strand, counting down.
CTTCTAGCCTCCTCTGTGTTTGTTGGAACGGGAAGTCTGGTTCGTCCCAGCCCGGGCTCGTTGGGTTCCCTTCTTTCACCATGTGACACAGAACCAGTGACACATCTTTTCAGCCCCACTGTTCTGAGTTCTCCCCCACATTCAGTATCTTCGAGTCACTGACCCCGAATTCTTCAGCCTGGAGCCCCCAGATCTGCTCATGCAAACCCCAGGCCTGTGATGGTTAATATTGGTTGTCAATTTGATAAGAGGAAGGATCGCCTAAGAGACAAAGGTCTGGTTATGTCGTGAGGGGTTTCTTGACTGAGTTACCAGAGGTAGGAAGACCCCACAGGCTGAATTGCAGAGAGCTGAGCAGCAGCTTTCAACTCTCTGCTTTCTGATTGGGGGCACATTGTTCCCCCATGCTTTTTTTTTTTTCTTTTTTTGGTTTTTCAAGATAGGGTTTCTCAGTATATCCCTGGCTGTCCTGGAACTCGCTCCGTAGAACAGGCTGGCCTCGTTCTCAGAAATCTGCCTGTCTCTGCCTCCCAAGTGCTAGGATTAAAGGCATATGCCATCACTGCCCGGCGACCAGCATACTTACTGGCATGGCCTCTCCACCATGCTAGGCAGCAGCCCCAAACTGTGACCCACCCACCCCCAATCCACCTTTAGATGGCTTTTGTTAGGTATTCGGTCACAAGAAATGTAAGGAATGCAGATCTGTAGGGTTGCCTAGAACATCCCTCTCCAGTGGGCGGCATCTCCCTCTTTCAGCCCCCCAGTGGCCTCCCCAGCGTCCGTTTCCTATGAAGCATCTTGGATATTGGCTCCTTACCCACTCTCAAGAGATTAGCCTCATTCCTACTTAGAAGCTAACAGTCAGAAGCCACCATGCCAGATTTTCCTCTGCTTCTCCGCTTCCTGCCTGCACCTATGAATGAGTCAGCACCGAGCCCCTCCTTATTCGTATCCAGCTCTGGGGAAGAGGCGACCATCTTCCTGTCTCCTCTTCTCTCGGCCTCCACAATTTCCCCTCCCCGTCGCCGTCTTTCTCTATCCCCTCCCCCATTTGTTTTTAAGATAGTGTTTCTCTGTGTAGCACTAAATGTTCTGGAACTCGCTCTGTAGCCAGGTTGACCTCAAATTCATAGGGATAGATCTCCCTGCCTCTGCCTCTGCCTCCCGAATGCTGGGACTAAAGGTGTGCGCCATCACTGCCTGCTTCCCTGTCTCTTCTTCATAGTTCTTCTTAGCTTCTTAGCTTGGCTCCAGAGACTCTGTATTTCCAGTCCCACCTACATCACCTTTGCCACCAATTCAAAAACGAACCTTTTCTCCTTCGGCCTAATATGTCAACACTTTTTTTCTTTTTTAAACCCTCCAACACTATTTTTTATGTAGCCCAGGTTGGTTTCAAATTCACTGTCAAGCCAAAGGTGACCTTGAATTCCCAGTCTTCCTGCTGGATTTTAGATATATGCCACTGTGTCTAGTTTGTTTGAGGTTTTACTACTTTTCTCATTTATCTTAACAACCTCCATCTGGTTACTCTAAAGCATGATTGGGAAACCCTAGGGTTTGTAAAGGGCTTATTCTCTCCCTCGACTCTCCTGGGCTTACTACATCTGAAGGAGTCTGCGATGCCCTACCAATTTTGTTTATATATTTATTCATTTTATGTATATAAGTACAGTGTAGCTGCCTTTAGACACACAAGAAGAGGAAATTGTATGTATTACAGATGGTCATGGACCACCATGTGGTTGCTGGGAGTTGAACTCAGGACCTCTGGAAGTGCTTGTAACCTCTGAGCCATCTCTCCAGCCCTGCCCTACCAATTTATAGGGCGTTCATCCCTAGATTTGGCATCCCTGGTCCACCTGGTCGCTGTTGCCAACCACCCAACATGGTACTTCTGGAATGTTCTATACAGCCTGTGACACAATGGGTTCCTAGCCTTCGTTAGACGCACAAGTGGCTCAGCCTTTAATCCCCCTTTGTCTCTTCCCACTCCCCTCTCTTTTCTTTCTTCTTTTTGGTATCATGTGTCTCAGGCTGGCCTTGAGCTCACTAGGTAGCTGAGGCTGACCTTCAACTTCTGATCTTCCAGCTTGCACCTAAGTGCCCAGATCACACGCATGTGCCATCACAGCTAGTTTCTATGATGCTGGGATCAAACCCAGAGCTTCCTATGTGTGGGGTAATCTTTCTATCAACTGAGCTCCATGCCTGGACCTTTGTTTTTCTTAGCCACTCATCCCTCCAAATGTGCAAGGCCGCAGCACAGTTGGAACTAGCTTTGCTGTTTATAGATCCACGAGAAAAGGATTATCGTGAAATTTCATCATCGGGAATAATTCAAATACTGAAACTCACGTAGATGTAATGTGCTGTCTGAGATGCAAGGGAACCTTGTGGGAAGGGAGGAGCCAGGATTATAACTTAGATTTATATTGTAGAAGTATAATTTATATGGGCTTAGATTTTTTTTTAAAGATTTATTTATTTATTTATTTTATGTGTATGAGTACACTGTAGCTGTACAGATGGCCGTGAGCCATCATCATGTGGCTGCTGGGAATTGAACTCAGGACCTCTGCTTGCTCCAGCCCCGCTCACTCCCGCCTGCTTGCTCCTGCCCACTTGCTCCGGTGTAATGCAGTGTAGCTGTCTTCAGACGCACCAGAAGAGGGCATCAGATCTCATTACAGATGGTTGTGAGCCACCATGTGGTTGTGAGCCACCATGTGGTTGCTGGAATCTGAACTCAGGACTTTCGGAAGAGCAGTCAGTGCTCTCACCTGCTGAGCCATCTCGACAGCCCCTATGGGTTTAGATTATTAAGACTTAAGATTCTATTGTATGGCTAGAAAGGTGGCTCTGTAGGCAAAAATGCTTGCCCAGAAGGCTGATGACCTGAGTTTGATCCCTGGGACCCACATGGTAGAAGAGATGGACTGTAAATGTACCTTTTTTTTTTTTTTTTCAAGAC
>NW_022196911.1:102790840-102793001 GCF_008632895.1 Mastomys coucha | reverse complement strand
CTGTAGACCAGGCTGGCCTCGAACTCAGAAATCCACCTGCCTCTGCCTCCCAAGTGCTGGGATCAAAGTTGTGCGCCACCACCGCCCGGCATAAGTGTCCTTTGACCTCCACACGTTCAGCCAGGCACGCACACACCTATGTATACATACACATGTGTACACACACACAAAAAACATAATTTAGGAAAAATTATGAGGTGGGGAGACCGTGTTAGCTCACTCAGTACATGCTATGCCTTCAGGAATGTGTGGATATAAAGTAAGCAATCTTAGTTGATGTATAAATTTAGCATCTCAGCCCGTGATCTGCATAAAACTTCTTCACTGTCAAGTTCAAAGCACAAGTCTACAAGCAGCAGCAGTAGTAGATTAAATCCACTCTAATCTCCCTGGTGGTAGTGAGAACCGCACATTCCTTACTGCCGCCCCAAGGCTCTGGATTTTTTAATGAAACACACAAACACACACACACACACACACACACACACACACACACACAGCCTTCTATTTTAATATGCCTTAAACAGCACAATGGCAGGGCCACTCGGCAACTTCCACGTTGCTAAGCCTCCCTCCAATTCTCCTGAATTATTACTTATTAAAATCTATATTCCATCTTTGCTATCCTAGACCCAATTGAGGAAGGGGCTTAGGGCCGCTCTTCCCCGGCTCTTCCATGATTGTAAGCTCTCGCTTCTGCAGCTCTTAAGCCTGATTGATCCTTCTGCTTCCCCGGCATGGTGGTTTTTCAATCCTTCTTCTTCCTTGGGTTCCCTTGCTTGGGAAATCTAAAGTCTGCCTCTGTGTCCCTGCCCAGCCATTGTTCACTGGAACTTTATTTACTAATTAGAACCAGCTGGGGGCAGGGACCCTCAGTGTCTCACCTGCAGGATTCTCCTGCAATTTGGGAACCCATAATGCAAGCGTTAAACCAAATCCACAGTATCTACAGATTCCTTGATCTGTGATGAGGTTATACTGTAGGGAAACAAGTGAACAAAAACACAACCAACACACCTAATTTACCAACCTTCAGAGCTTAGCCTTCCATCGCGCCGTGGCTGTCACCACTCACAGTCACGTGGTTTGGGAGTTGTCACTCACTGCCATTGCCCAGCATTGAGAAGTTACCATGTCACGTACTGCCTGCCAATGTGAGAAAATGTCAAAATTTGAAGAATAGTTTCTATCAAATACCTTTCCCGTTTATCCTATCATAACATTTAAAACTATCAGTGGGGGCCGGAGGGCTGACTCTGAGAAAGGTGCTCGCCACCAAGCCTGATGACCTGAGTGTCATCCATGTTACCCACGAGGTCGAGGGAGAGAACTAACTCCCATAAGTTGTCCTCTAACCTCCACACACATGTAGTGGTCCACATGCACCCCTCAAAAATGAATTAAAAAAAAAACATCAGTTGGACCATTATGAATTGGGGGCCACCTGTGTCACATACGGTCTTCAGCTAAAGGGATCTTTTTGCAAGCTCAAAGAGATAGAATTTATTCTTCTTCAGAGATGGAGAGGGAGGATAGCTCAGTCTGTGGAGTTTACTTAGTATGTGTAAATCTCTGGTTCGGTCCCTAGCAATGCATACATCGGGCCTGGGGGTGCTCATCTATAATTCTCGTACTTCCTGAAGTAGAGGTAGGGGGATGAGTTCAAGGCTGTTCTTGGCTACATAGTGAATTTGAGGCCACATGAAGAATCTATGTAAAATTTTTTATTTTTTCCATCTATGGAGGAGCAATCTGATAGTTTTAATTACATAACCACTCAAATCAAGGGCAAGCCGATGTTAACTGGACTTAAACTCCAAAGCAGTGCTCAAGTATTAAATTTCTTTTTGGCTTGGTCTAGTGCTACTTGCTCCTTTTGTCTTTTGAAGTTGTGCTGCGCCTGGCAGGAAGAGGTGTTTCTGGCAGGCTCTGGACCAGAACAGTGAGATGTTAGGAGGGCCTAGTCTTAGGGTCAGGAGTGATGGGTCTTCCTTTAACTAGCTGTCCCCGCCTCAGATACACTATTGTTCCCCTGTGAGCTTCAGTTTCTACCCCATATACCACACACAATCATAGTCATGTCTACTGTACATGATAACTTCTTAGGAGCAAGCATCAACGGTATATTCTCCTTTGTTCATTTTTTTTTTTTTTTTTTTTT
>NW_022196911.1:102770470-102789566 GCF_008632895.1 Mastomys coucha | reverse complement strand
GTTGCTGGGATCCGAACTCAGGACCTTCGGAAGAGCAGTCAGTGCTCTTACCCGCTGAGCCATTTCGCTAGCCCTCTTTTTAGTTTTTCAAGACAGGGTTTCTCTGTGTAGCCCTGGCTGTCCTAGTACTTACCAGACCAGGCTGGCCTTGAACTCAGAGATCCACCTGCCTGTCTTTTGAGAGCTGGGATTAATGATGCGCACCGCCACTGCCTAGCTGATTTTTTTCTTTCTTTCATTTTGTTTGTTTGTTTGAGGTGGGGATCTTACTATGCAGCCAGGGATGGCTTGGGATTTGCTCTATGGAGAAGGCTGTCTCCAAGCTCATAAAGATCTCCATACCTCTGCCTCCTGCGTGGTAAGGTTAAAAGATGTGCCACCATTTCTAGCCTCTTTTCTTTTTTAATTACTTTTATGTACTTTATGAGTGTGTGTGTGTGTGTGTGTGTGTGTGTGTGTGTGCTTGTGCTACAGTGGTGTCTGAGGACCATCTCTGAGAGTCAGTTCTCTTCTCCCACCAAGTTGGTCCCAGGGATTAAACGAGATTGTTAGGCTTGGTAGTGGACATCCATATTGGGCGAGGCCAGTCATCTTGATGCCTCAAAATCTTCACCTTTAAAAAAGAAGGGCCTTGGGCTGGAGAGATGACTCAGTGGTTAAGAGCACTGACTGTTCTTCTAGAGGTCCTGAGTTCAATTCCCAGCAATCACATGGTGGCTTACAACCATCTGTAATAGAATTTGATGCCCTCTTCTGGTGTGTCTGAAGACAGCAACAGTGTACTCATATACATAAACTAAATGTGTGTGTGTGTGTGTGTGTGTGTGTGTGTGTGTGTGTGTGTGTGTGTGTGTGTGTGTGTGTGTGTGTGTGTGTGTGTGTGTGTAAAAGGAGAAAAAAAAAGGGCTCTTTCCAGCATTCACACTGGGCCTTATTGTTCTTGGCTTGAGGTTATACTGACGGTGAACTGATCAGTCTAATATTTGTGGAAGGCTAGATCCAGGCAAGGAGGGTGATGGTCACCATTTCTTGTTTTTCTTCTAAGGTGATGGCTTGAATATGTGGCCAAGAAGAGCTTTAAGCCATGTCACCACCGAATCCCATGCTTGCCATGCAGTTCTGAGTGGAACAAAGACTCCCAAGGACCACTTGACGAAATCAGACTCAGAATTTAAGAATGTTAAGCCAGCCAGCAACTGTCTGGAGAGAACAGATCTCACAGAGCAGCCCTGACTGCCTTGAGCAGGGAGCTTTTAATGGAAAAAAGCAAAACAAAAAAGCCAAAACCCCAAACCATATCCCTGTTGACAGCTGCAGGAGGAAGCAGAGCAAGGAAACAGTTTAACAGAAGCAAAAGTGTCAGTTAGCCAGCGGCAGAGTTTGGCAATTTTCTTTCTTTCTTTTTTTTTTTTTTCTTTCAAGACAGGGTTTCTCGGGGTAGCCCTGGCTGTCCTGGAACTCACTCTGTAGACCAGGCTGGCCTCGAACTCAGAAATCCACCCTCCTCTGCCTCCCAAGTGCTGGGATTAAAGGCATGAGCCACCACCGCCTGGTGGTAATTTTCTAAGAGACTTTCCTGTAAGAGGGGATGCAAGTGGGGTTCGGGAGCTGTCAGCTCTGAGTCAGACCTTAGATGGCTATAGTACAGACCAGATGGAGGGACCTTGGCCCTGCCACACAGGTACTTAGGATTAGAACCCTCACCTCTTGAGACAACAATTCTCTCCTCACTCCCTCTCTTCTCCCTCTCCTCTGTCTCCCTGCTTCTCTCTTCTAGGTTTGGATATACAACCCAGCTGGCCTCAAACTCAGGGGAAGCTTCTCCCTCCGCCTCCCCAGTGGGGGGGGGGGGATTCCAAGTTCCAAGAGTGGTCATTACATTCAGCAGTTGATTGTTTCAGCTTCTCCCTCCTCCTCCCCAGTGGGGGGGATTCCAAGTTCCAAGAGAGATCATTACATTCAGCAGTTGATTGGTTCGTTCTAGAACCAACTAGGAGTGCTTCTGTGCACACCTAAGAGGGATCTTCTTGATTAGGTTGTGGGAAACCTTCTGTGGAGGCTGAGATCTGAGGAGTTTCGCTGCGTGTCTTGGCCTCTTGATGGTGAATGTGCCTTCTGCTGCTGGGATCCTTCACTGACATCAGGGACCCAACGTCTTTGGATTTTCAACATGGACCGAAGACCAGTTTCTCACTGAGAATCCCTCAGCTCTTTGATGAAAGAGAGGGGCTACTGCTTCATCCAGCTTCCTGGCCCGAGGATCTCTGAAGAAGAGTGTACTGTGTAAGGCAATCTGATAAATCCCCATTGTCTTCCGGATCTCTGACATACATTCTAGTGAAACTTGACTAATACACAGCTGGCCTCCAAATCCAGGGCAGAGACTTCTGGGTCACACAGGTGTCTGGGCCACTAGGGCTGGAAGAGGAATTCGGCCGGGAGGGTAAGCAGCAGGACTCGATGATGACATTGGAATGTGGTCCCAGAGGGGCAGGGTGTCCTTCTAGGGTTATGACTAGTCCTGGCGAGTTGGGCGAGGGTGTGTTTGCCATTAAATGCTCATGGTCAGAGAACAAGACTGACTTCCTTAAGTGCTAGGTCACAGCCATGCCTTTCCTCCTGCAGGAGTTCCAGCTGTCAATTGTTGCTTCTAGAGCCCATCAACCTTCAGCTCTTGCTATGTCACATGCAGGGAAGCAGTTTGAGTTCCTCTGCGGTCTTTAGGTTTGAGAACTAGCAAGTCTCCCAAATGAATTATGGATTGTACAGAGGAGTCTAGCTTTATTTTTGGCTGGCTGGGTTTTAATTTCACAGCAACGAGAGACTCGAAGAGAGTATGGCCCTCAGAGCGCTCCCTACTGGAATCTCCTGGGGAAAGAATGTTGAAAAATAAATGTCCCAGACCCATTCAGTCATAGTGAATTTGAGGCTTTAGTTGGGATTTAGGAATCTGCATGCTAAAATCCTCTGGGATGGGCTGATGCTGAAGTTTGGGACCCACTCATTTAAAAGGCAAAGTTGATAAGCCAAGAGCAGTGTCCTAGTCTGCCAATGTGCTATGAGGGTCATGCCTACCCTCTACCCCCTCTACCCCCTCCCTCTACCCCATAAGAAATTGATGAATGTAAAAACAGCCTTCACCATTCCAAGCTCATTTTAAGTGAAAACTCATCTTTAAAAGTCACCTTACTTTATTTGGACCCCAGACACAGTCCCTCTAAGGTAAAATTGTGTTATCCAGGTGTAGTGGTGTATGCCTATAGTCCCAGCGGTAGAGGCAGAGACAAGAGGCTAGAGTTCAAGGCTATCTTCAGCTACATATCAAGTCTGAATACAGCCTAGTCTACAGGAGACCCTGTATTAAAAAGCCCAAGATCATAATATATGATATATTTACGTCACACGAATTCTAGGGCGCTAATTCTACTAATCAGTTTGGGATTGGTTGTTATGGTCAGGTGTGGAGGAGGAGCTCAGAAATCCAGTTACTGGAACTAGCAGGGATTGATAATGTCCGACTACCTCCTAAGGCCCCAGTTCGTAAGAATCTGCCTAGCCAGACAGCTGCTACTTTCGTAACCTCAGTTTCCCTCACGGCTGGAGGCACTTGTTGCTACACTGCAGGAAGAGGAAATTAAGACATGCAAAGACCTGGGGAAAGCGCCTCAGTTTCAACTGGGAGAGAGAAACGCTTGCTCCTCCCACTGGGATTCCGCCAGGTAACCCGCAGTAATTTGCTGCCGCCCCTTCTCTCCAGTCCCCAGCGCCGCAGCCTCTTTCTCTTTTTTAAAGATTTATTTATTTTTTTATATGTAAGTACACTGTAGCTGTCTTCAGACACTCCAGAAGAGGGAGTCAAATCTCATTGCGGTTGTGAGCCACCACGTGGTTGCTGGGATTTTGAACTCAGGACCTTCAGAAGAGCAGTCGGTGCTCTTATATAGCTCAACCAACTCGCCAGCCCCAGCGCCGCAGCCTCTTTAACAGCCCCGACCAATCGCCGGCCGATCCCCCGAGGCCTCTCGTGAGCGCGCGGCACTGGCTGGATTGGTCACGTCTGGTGCGCGGCTGGCTCCGCCCCCTCCGCCCTGTGGTTGGGCGGTGGGGGCCGCTGCCGCGGGGCGGGTCCGCCGGCGGGGCGGGGCGGCCGGTGCCCGGGGCGGGCGGGCAGCAGCACGGCGGCCCCAGCCAGAGCCCGAGCTGGAGCCAGAGCCGGAGCCGCGTTGGCCGCGAGTACGGGCGCCGGCGCAGTAGGATGAGGCAGCCAGCGGATCCGGGGTGAGTGCGCTCCGGGCCAGGTGGGGCGACGCAGGGAACGTCGGGCGGAGCAGGCCCGGTCTGGGTGGCCCGGCTCCGGGACGCCCGCAGCTCCCGCAGCCGTTGGCGCAGCGGGGCTCGGTTCAGCCCCTTCTACACTGCCAGGGCTCGGGACTCCGGCCCCGGTGGCCCTGGGAGAGACCTTCCCTGCTTGGGGGCCGGGCGGGGCGGAGTCGCCCCGGGGCGGGAGGTGCGAGCCAGCAGGTCTCAGCCTAGCGTCCGCGGCTCGGTGTAGGTCCCGGGAAGCATCATCCACACGCCCGCTGAAGGAAGACCCTTGTCACCTCAGTGCGTGGGGTCCCTGCTGCCCGCCGCCCCCTGTGCCACCGTGGGAGAAGCTTGGGAATGGAGGAGCGCGGTTACTTTTGCGCGAATCTGTCAGTGACTGTCCGCGCCTCGCTTGTTTTTCTGCAACTCCTGGCGGACACAGGGGACCGACGGGGTGGTTTGTGTGCTTTCAAAGGGAGGTGGCGGCGCACCGAAAACCGGGGAGATCGGAAGGTTAACAAGTGACATTGGGCTGAGGCCTAACGCTAGCTGCCCCGCTGGGAGCATGGAGATGACGGTAGCGGAGACCGGGGGACCGAGGCAGGGACAGGAGCTGCCGGCTCCATTGCACTACATGCCACTCCGGAGTGCCGACTCTGCGCGCGGGAGTTGGTGCAAGGGAGTTTTTCTCCCCACTGAAAAACGATTTTTGGAAAACTTAGCCCCTCAGTGGGTTGATGGTTACCTAAACCATCAGTTGTTATGGTTACACGGCATCAAATTTAAGGGCAAAGTCTGTTAAACACCCTCGCTCTCTCTCTCTCTTTTTTTTTTCCCCTAGAGCTAAGGAGTACTTTGTCACTAGATTTCATAGATATGTGTAAGGAGGACATACTTTTTTAGAGTTGAAGAAAAAGTGTCACAACCTGGAGACTCAGGTAGTGCCCTGTTCCGGTGTGAGGTCCAAGTGTCTTGACACCATTGCTCGATTGAGAGGAATAGTCTTTTCAGGAGCTAGATTAAACCCGAAGAGAAAGTGATGTGTGTGTGGAAAAAACCCAAGGGAAACAGAGGGACAAGTGATCATTGGCGCTTGGGAAAGGGATTTTGAAGGGTCTGGGTTTGCGTTTTGGATTGGAGTGACATGCAGGGAAGTGTATCTAGTATTGGCCAGTGAAAAATGCCATTTCTGTTAGCTTTTCCCAACCCTTAAACGGTTTCAGTACCTTTTCAGAGTCTTCCAAACAGATAAATGTCTTGAGGCTAGAAGGATGAAGCCAAGAGTTGCTGATCTTTGCTACCTGGGCTCCCTGGGAGTGGCCATGAAGGCTTGGAGAGGGGTAGAGGAGGGCTCTGGGGGACTGCACATCCTTGCACGTGTATCTTCGGGAAAGGAGATCAACAAGGAGATTCAGATCAGAAGGTGGAGGTGATGAAGTTCACTGACAGGTATTAAGGGGCAGATGAGGAAGGGCAGTTCAAGAGTGGTTTGGGCTAAGTGGTGAGACGTGAGAGCTATGCTAAGGAAGCACTTCTACATGTTATTAGTGATTATGTTCTTAGACTGCTTCTAGGAAAAGCAGCAAAGGTTAGACTGTGTGTGTATCTGTGTATGTATTTTGAAAAATCTCTCATATCCCAGGCTGGCCTTAAACTTGTTCCTAGTTAAGGTTGACACTGAATGTCTGATCCTTCTGCCACCAATTCCTGAGTGCTGGGGTTTCGGGTGTTGGTTCCAGGTTTGTGTGGTGTAGGAATTAAAGCCAGAGCTTCATGTGTGGTAGGCAAGCCCTCTACCAACTGAGCCATCTCCCCACCTTGATTACGGCTTTTATATAGACTGACTGTGGGATGGTATGAACAAAGACATTGCCTAGAGTCAAAAATATTTTTTTGATAACTTTTTATTGAGAGTCTGTGATGTGCTAGAGTCAGCTGGGCTTTGTGGATGTGGTAAAGGTGGAGGGAGGGGGAAGGAGTTCCATCAAAGTCAAAAGCTCCTGTTTTCTGAGGCTCTTGAAGTAAGAAGAGAGAAATACACAGAATGTTACATAGTAAGAACACAGAGGGAGAAATCTTTCTACCTCAGATTACTTTGATAGCAAACTGAATCTTCAAAGACCAGTTTCTGTGTCAGGCTCAATACAAAATTATGCTTATCTTGGTGTTTGCTGGCCCATGTCCTGAGGTTAGGCATTTGTCTTTTCCTTCTTCTTATGTGTTCATTAATTCACAAGTTAGGAAGATCATTCGTTTGTCTTCTAGGTACCTTCCTCTAGTTTTTCTTTCCTTCCTTTTCCTTTTTTCCTTTTCAAGGAATTCTCTCTCCTGTTTGACCCTTACTATCTCCTAGGGTTCCCCTTAGGGATTGTTGAGGTTACAGGTTTTTGGTTCCCAGAAGCTGACTGGAACTGAAAAAGTGGGGGGTTGTTTTTGTTTTCTTTTTTTTTTTTTTGGGACAAGATCCTGGCTTTCAACACTGAGATCCACCTGCCTCTGCCTCCCAAGTGCTGGGATTAAAGTTGTGGGCACTACTGAATAAAGGTGGTTTTTCAAGTCGTAGCTCTGCCACGTACTGCATCCCGTCATTTGTGCACAGACTGGTCCTACAGCAGCCTCTCAGGGTAGGATGATAACCTGCTTTATGGAGGAGGAAAGGGGCTCAGGATTGTTTCAGGATGACAAGCTTACTGGACACAGAGCTGGACCTCCAACCTCCAACTGTTTTATCCCAAGATGTGCTTTTCCCATTGTATCATACCCGCTTTGCCGGAGCCAAGTGGAGTTTATGGGAGTTAACGTAGAGCAGCATCCTTATGACAGGTCAGACTTGGCTCTGGCTAATGAGCTGCTGTGCCTGTGTCGGTGAACAGTCAGTATCTGGTGTCTCGCCTCTGCCTGGTGGAATTTTGAGTGGGGGGTGCTCCTTAGATCCTTAGGAACTCTGGGGGAGAGGTAATCCAGCCTTCTGGGACTGCATTCCAGTGTCTGCTCACCAGCTCGGTGACCTTGGGGAAATTGCTGTCTTTGTGTACCTTAGTCTCATCACCTGTGGAGACAGTATTAATGGCTTCACAACACCAAGACAGTGCAGTCTGTACCGTCGTAGTGTTCATAACAACAGCCAAGACTTAACAGAGCCTTGCAGTGGCACATGAGATGTTTTTAGGTGTGTAAAATATTGGTGTGTCTTATAGTCAGTGGTCTTAGCTTAGGTGGACAGTAGTAGAAGATTATTTATAGGTAGTTATGAGGAGGGTCAAATGAAATCATTGGTGTGCTTGGCATACAGTGAGCCCCCATACCACTTGATGCTGTCAAATGGCAGAGTGAACAGTTAATTGTAGGTGCCTTGAACATCCAGGAAGCTTTGGCACTCAGAGCCCTGGAGATAATCCATGGACTGGGATCCTGGCCTGCAGGAATGGTTTCCCGTTTGCCTGGAGTACTGTCTTTTAGCTAACTGCTGTCCCCATGAGAAGCATTCACTTCAGGAACTAATGAGCCATGGGCAGTCAGCTCCCTTTGTCCTGGCTGCTCGGTTAAAAATAAAGATAGATTTAAAAAGAAAGGAACCCCATACTGATGTATTCTTACATGCGAATTTTAAAGTGATTCAAGGTTACATTCAAGATTGCATGTTGTTTGTTCATTTTGAAACTCCTTACAGTGCCTGATGTCTAAGAGAAATGAGAATGAGAGGGATGCTAGAAGGCAGTAATGTGGAGACACTCTTTTTTTGGGGGGGGGTTGTTTATTTTTGTGTATATGTATCTTAGTTAGGGTTTTACTGCTGTGAACAGATACCATGACCAAGGCAACTCTCTCTTTTTTTTTTTTTTGGATTTGTTTGTTTGTTTTCAAGAAAGGGTTTCTCTGTATAGCCCTGGCTGTCCTGGAACTCACTCTGTAGACCAGGCTGGCCTCGAACTTAGAAATCCACCTGCCTTTGCCTCCCAAGTGCTGGGATTAAAGGCGTGCGCCACCAAGGCAACTCTTAATAAGGACAAGATTTAAGCAGGGCTGGCTTACAGGTTCAGAGGTTCAGTCCTTTATCATCAAGGTGGGAACATGGCAGCATCCAGGCATGATGCAGGAGGAGCTGAGGAGAAGCAGAGAGATCTACATCTTCATCTGAAAGCCAGTAGGAGAAGACTGATGTGGAGACACTCTTGAGTGGTACTAGATGAGATGAACAGAGGGGCCCTGCACTTGGTACCTTGAGGCCTGGCAGGCCTGATGATGTCACCTGTGATCTCTGGGTTCCTGGGACATCTTTACACCCCAGACCTTCAGTCTCTTACAAATTGAGGACTTCCTTTTTTAAAAACTCATTTTATTATTTTATGTGTATAAGTGTTTTGCCTGCATGTTGTGTCTGTGTACCACATGTATGCCCAAGGAATTGGGGAGCCTCCATGTGGGTCCTAGGAATTGAACCCAGCTCCTTTCCCAAGAAGAAGTGCTCCTAACCACTAAGCAAGCTACTCCCCCCCACCCCCATCCCAAGGACTCCACCCCCAACACAGTCTCAGAGTACCTGAGCTTCCAAAACCAAGGGTCTGAGACATCAGTGGATGAAAGGAGATTGCTTTAGTCAGGCCTTTTTTTTTTTTTTTTTTTTTTTTTTAGTCAGGCCTTTTTATTGTTTTGGAGACAAAGTTTTGTACTGTGGCCCAGTCTGGCCTTGATTTTGCTTTTGTTTCTAGAGTAGCTGGGGTTACCAGGCTAGTCCTATCATTTGAGAGTTTCATTCAAGACTTTCAGAGTCTTACTTGGATGTTTGTGACAATGTTCTTGAAAATAGAAAATAGTGTCCAGCGGTGGTGTCGCGTCGTGCGCCTATAATCCCAGCACTTGGGAGGCAGAGGCAGGTGGATTTCTGAGTTTGAGGCCAGCCTCGAACTATGGAATGAGTTCCAGGACAGCCAGGGCTACAGTCTCAGAAAAAACAAAAAAACAAAACAAAACAAAAAACCAAAAAACAAAAAAAAAGAAAGAAAGAAAGAAAGAAAGAAAGAAAACAGAAAATAGCACTTAGGAGGCAGAGGCCAGACAGATGTCTGAGTTTGAGGCCAGCCTGGTCTATACAGTGAATTCTGGCATAGCCAAGGCTCCATAGTGAGGCTTGGTCTTAAAAAGAAAGGTAGAAAGCAACAATACATAACAATAGACTGGGGGGCTGGTGAGATGGCTCAGCGGGTAAGAGCACTGACTGCTCTGCCAAAGGTCCTGAGTTCAAATCCCAGCAACCACATGGTGGCTCACAACCACCCGTAATGAGATCTGATGCCCTCTTCTGGTGCATCTGAAAGCAGCTGCAGTATACTTATTTATAATAATAAATTTCTGGGCCAGATCAGGAACTGAGAGAGCTGGGTCTACTGGAGCGAGCAGAGGTCCTAAAAGTCAATTCCCAACAACCAGATGAAGGCTCATAACTATCTGTACAGCTACAGTGTACTCATATACATAAAATAAATAAATAAGTCTTTAAAAAAAAAACCAATAGGCTGGTTATTCTTTTTGCAGAATCACTATGTACCAGGGTCTAAACTTTACCTAGTTCAAACTTCAGAAAATTCTGGGTTTGTTTTTTTTGTGGGGATGATAAAATAGGGTTTCTTTCCTTTTTTTAAAAAAATATTTATTTATTATATTTATTATGTGTACTGTGTTCTGCTTACATGTATGCCTGTAGGTTGGAAGAGGGCATCAGATCCCATTACAGATGGTTGTGAGCCACTATGTGGTTGCTGGGAATGAACTCAGGACTTCTGGAAGAGCAGCCAGTGCCATTAACCTCTGAGCCATCTCTCTGTCCTGAGACAGGGTTTCTTTATGTAGTCATGGCTGTCCTGGAATTCGCTATGTAGATAAGGCTGTCCTTGAACTCAGAGTGCTCCCCCAGCCTCTGTAGTAGTGCTGGGATTAAGGGTGTGCACCACCACACCTGGCAATGAATCTTATTTTAAGATGAGAAGGCTGAAGTTCAAAGAGGTTAAAAGACTGAAGCCAGGATCACAGGACGAGGTCAGAGCTCAGGGCTCTGCTGTCCCTAGCATGAAATCTGTGGCATGGTCATGAGTGTCACTCCTTCTGGAACCCTTTCAAGCCACAAGCTCTGGGAGCTTTCCCAGGTTGAAAGGAAAGAGTCCTCGGCTCTGAGGTCAGCTCTCCAGCCTGTACCTGTGAGTTCAGCCATGAGTGAATTGCGGCAGCTTGGTTAAGCCTAAAGAATAATTCCTGCAGGAGTTAGAGGGACTTAGTCCTTGAAAGGGAGGGCTTTCCTTTGGTGAACAAAGCCATTGGCAGGTCACCGTGAGCGTAGATGGGCATAAATGGGACTATTGAGAGATGAACTTGACCTCTCCTGAGTACTCTCACAGGATGGGAGACCCAGGTGGGCTTTGAAGTAACCTTTGCCTGTTAGATTTGTCTGGAACATTGGTTCTAAGCGCTTTCTCCTGAGGCGATTATTGAACTGAGACAGCTTATTCTCACAGTTGAGAATGGCATGGGACGAGGAGCTGCTTCAGTCCTGAGCTTACTTAGGATTCGAGATCAAACACTACTGTTGGTATCCGCAAGCAGACAGTCAGAATCAGAATATGCACTTTATAAGAGCATTGTTTCTCCTTTGCTGTGTAAAGCTTGCCTAAGCTGGATTACTCTCTTATCCAAATCTTAGTCCTTTCTTACACCCAGTGCTGTCTTTTAAGCAGTATTCCTAAAACCGTTAATACTTATTATTTTGGGTTTAAAATAGAGAATTTAAGAAATATCCTATTGAAAGGACCGACTCAACAGTGGTTGTCAGCTACCAAGCATTTGAATTTTCCCTGGTCTCAAGCACTGTGCTTGGCACTGGCAATCTGATCAGGAGTAAAACAGATGTGGGCCCCACCTGCCTAAGGCACCGTATGTGGTCTAGACAATAGACAAGCCAACAGATGTACTGTTGCAGACTGTACAAACAAAAAATGGTAGAGAATGTGAAATCGCTCCAGAAGGAGTGAACAGGGAACTGGGAAAGAGAAGAGAATGGCGGCAGAGAGAGTGACAGGCAGGTGTTCAGTGACTATGCTGACCAGGGGTAGAGACATACGAATAGACAGTGCAGCCTGCATATCTACCTGGCTTGGGACACAGGACAGGGGCCCTCAGGAGCCAGGCAGCGCTTGAGAGGCCTTGGGAAGTTTCTTAAGCTCTCAGGCCTCTTGTGCTCAGAGGATTGAGTAAACCCTGAGGGCTGTTCCTGGCGTGAACAGAAAAGAGAATAGGGGCTTGCTGATTCAGCAGTGGGAAACCTGACTCAGAGGGGGCACAAGTAAGAAGTGGATGGATGGCTGCTTTTCAGGTCTTCTGAGCTTTCTCAGGCAGCTCTGTGGCCTTCCACAGTGCACCTGCTCCTGGGAGAGCCAGCTCTGCCTGTAGGAGGTCTAGCTCAGAGTGCAGCCTGCTGGACTGGAAGCTGTTGCTAATGTCTGATTAAAAAAATTGAATTACATTTGTTAATTTGTGCGTGTGTGCAACATGCACTGCATGTTTCCAAAAACTCACCTGTGGAGGTCAGAAGAACTGTTGGGGTTGGCTCTCCTTTCCCACTGTATGTGTTCAGTTTTACTGGAGATTGAACAAACACTGTTGCCCACTGAGCCTTCAGGCCTCGTGTCTGCTTGAGTACTTGAATGCGGGAAGATGTTTGTTTGTTTATTCTTCCTTTAGAGGCATCAAACAGCAGTGGCTTTATTACCAGGTGATCAGATACTGCTATGTGCAGTATCTCACTGATCCCCATCTTTAACAGGTTTTGGTGGTTTCTCTGTGTAGTCCTGGCTGTCCTGAAATATCACTGCTTAGACCAGGTTGGCTTCTAAATGGGAGATCAGCCTGCCTCTGCCTCCTAAGTGCTGGCATGAGGGGCACATGCCACCACAGCGCAACTTGCTGTGGTACTTTGGCATCTGTAGGGACAGCTGTACTCTGGGATCATAAAAGTCACTGCTTCAGTTTTTTATTTGGTGTGGTCAGTGATAAATGCTGCAGGCTCAACCATAGTTTATAGTTTCCTAGAAAGTGTTAACTATGGTCAATTTGTATATCAGTGAATTCGTTTGTTTGTTTGTTTTTTTCCAAGACAGGGTTTCACTGTACAGCTCTGGCTGTCCTAGAACTCACTCTATAGACCATGCTGGCCTTGAACTCAGAAATCCACCTGCCACTGCCTCCCAAGTGCTGGGATTAAAGGCATGAGCCATCACTGCCCAGCATCACGTGGCTTCTTGCTGGGACGTATTGGTGGATTTTCCAAAGATACACTACATGCTAGGTGTGGTCAAAGAGAAGAGACATCCTACATACTTGGTATTGAAAGTCCTAATCCAAAGGGAACTTCTTGGAAATCTCTGCAGTCTTGGCTGTGATGAGGTGTAAAGGGCTGGAGAGGTGGCTCACTGGTTAAGGGCAGCTGCTGTTGTCAAGGACCTGGGTTTGGTTCTTGGCAACTCCACGATGGCTTACAACTGCTTGTAACTCCACTTTCAGAGGACCCCAAATCCTCTTCTAGCATCTGGCAGTACTAGGCATGCACTTGGTGCACATGCATGCAAGCAAAACACTTGTACACATAAATAAATGAAACCTTAAAAATAAAGAGAGAGTGAGTAGATGGGTTGTAATTGCAGCACAGAGAGTGGATGGGGGTCGGGCTGCATGCCTGTAACCCCAGCACTCTGCAGGCAGAGGCAGAAGGATCTCTGTGAGCTTGAGGCATGTCTGCCTGCTGGCCAGCAAGCAGTATCCTTGCTGGTTCCTGCTCCACTGTGGCTGGGAATTGAATTCCGTAGTTGGAGGTAACACTGTGTGGAACAGGAAGCAGATCTGACATCAGGTTCTTGCCTTGACTGTACTCAGTGATGGATTGTGATGTGAAATTGCAAGCCAAGTTTTCTTCCCATGATGCTTTTGGTCAGGGTATTTTGTCATGGCAACAGAAATGAAACCAGAGCAAGGGGCTTGACCCAGGGCTCCGTGGATGCTAAGCAGTGGTACCTCTGAGCTCTGTCCCCTTCCCAAAAGGAGAGGTGGTATCATGAAGATCTCAACCTGTGTTTTCTGGGAGGCTTGCAAGTCTGATTAAGATGGCCTCCAGCCATGGATTTTAAGGGCGCAGAAGAGTATAGAGGAAAAGAGAAGACCCAGATAAAAAGGGGGAGGGGGGACTTGGTGTGTGTCTTGGCATGGCAGTGGTGACCAGAAAGGAACTTTTAAGTGGAAGATGGCACCGAGAGAAGGGCTCAAGTGTCTACAAACTTAAGTCTAAGGTCAAGCAGCTCGTGGAGCAAGGCTGCTTTGCACTGGAAACCCTGCAGCACAAAGAATGGGAATTGGGAGTTAACACTGGAGGCGGAGCCAAGGAGGAGGGGTCGCTGGGGATTGGGAGTTAACCCTGGAGGCGGAGCCAAGAAGAAGGGGTCATATGGCTCCCACAGAAAACCCCTCTGCGGGGATTCACTCTGTAGGACCTGATGGAGGAAACAGATACAAAGTACTAGATTTCTTTTCTTTTCTTTTCTTTTCTTTCTTTCTTTCCTTTCTTTCTTTCTTTCTTTCTTTCTTTCTTTCTTTCTTTCTTTCCTTCCTTCTTTCTTTCCTTTCTTTCTTTCTTTCTTTCTTTCCTTTCTTTCTTTCTTTCTTTCTTTCTTTCCTTTCTTTCTTTCCTTCCTTCCTTTCTTTCTTTCTTTCCCTTTTTTTTTGGTTTTTCAAGACAGGGTTTCTCTGTGTAGCCCTGGATGTCCTGGAACTCACTCTGTAGACCAGGCTGGCCTCGAACTCAGAAATCCGCCTGCCTCTGCCTCCCAAGTGCTGGGATTAAAGGCGTGCGCCACTGCAGCCCGGCAGAAAGTAGTAGATTTCAATGGAAAGCTCAGGAGAGCCGGTGATATCCTAGTAAGACTCCATCTGCCAGACCTCAGCAGCAACAGGCAGATTTTAACACAGGCCTTCTGGCAGGTGTAATTAAGCATGCAGATGTTTGTGTGAGGTAGATCTTTCCGGAACTCCTCTTGGAGAGCAGGGAGGGAAGGGAGAGGGAAGGAGAAAGGAGGGAGGGAGAGAGAAAGAAAGTGATGCCATGCTTAATGGCACCAAATAGAAAAAGCCGGAAATGTTTGTGCTCCTGTGTTCGTATTGCACTTAATGGTACTAAATAGGAAAAAGCCTGTTGACAATGGCTGAGGTAAAAGCTGTCCAGAGGGTCAACTGAGGTGTCCCAGGAGTGAACAGTGTTCATGCAGGCCGGTTCTACCCCCAAAGTCGTCAGCTGAGCATTGTTTCCTTAGAGTTAAATGATAGAAGTGCTTCCCTCCTGGAGCCAGGAGCCTCCCTGATGTCCCCAGTGTCTAGATGCTTGTTCAGGATGACTTCTTGGCTTTCATTCCACATAGTGACTTCCCTGGATGGGGGGACGGGACTAGGGATTGAATGCAGGCTGGTACACGAGAGCACGCACGCACTGTATCAGGTGAACCTCAGAGCGTCCAGCCGCCTGTCCTCCATATCCATTGGCATGTACCGGGCAGACAGGAGAGATGTTGGTCAGGACCCACCCATCATGGCCATTTTGACATATCTTCTGGGCTTCCATACCCCTCATGCTGTCCAGAGTTCAGAAGCTCCAGCAGCTGCTGTGTGAGCCTGGAGGTGCTGTCCTCAGGGGGCACTGAGCCACTGCCCCAGTGCAGGTCAGAGGTGACACCGAGGTGGAAAACAAGTCGGGCAGTGGGGAGCCCAGGGGGAAGGAGTTGCTTTGGTTTAATTTCCCAGGGTAGACTGAAGCCTACAGGGATAGGGTGGGTGGGGTTCAATCCTGATGGGAAGGTTAATAGTAAAGCAGGAACATTAATTTTTTTTTTTTAAGGCTAAAACTCCCAGCAGAAATGACTATTGATCATGCTCTGAGCTACAGACCAAACTCATTTGTTCAACTTGGCTTTTGTCTCAAGGCTTGACTGTGATTGAGAGTGTGTTCCTAGGAGACTTAATAGCCTGAAGTGAATTTTATTTCAGGAGATCTGATTTGTGGTCCCAAAAATCTCAGAGAAGAAAAAGACATATCACACAGCTTCTGCATTAGGCAGCAGAAGTGTTTTGGCAGCAAGCGTTGTAAGTCCAGGGCGGAATTTCTTGGGGCGATGGTCAAGAAGCCCCTCCAAAGGATTGCCTGAGTGAGTTTATGATGCTAGAGTGTTACTCTTAAACACACATTTCTGAACTTTTTTTGTTTTGATCTATGTCTTTGATGGAATACTGGAGAAATTGCAGTTTTAACTATTTTGAACCTGGCTGATAAGCATGTGGTATCTGCAGTTGACACTGGCTGCAGCTTCCTCTTCTGGGCCTGCAGCCGCTCACCTTGGGCTTCCTCCCTTGGTGCTATAGTGGGGTGCTCCAGCCTGGCACTCCTGTTGAAGGAACACAGCAGGCACCGTACAGATCGGGTAACACTGGGTGAGATGGGTGTTTTTGTAGCAAGCTAAGGAGAGATGATGTATCTTTAGTGTCATGTTCCAGCCTTAGGAGCTCATTTATACAAGTGCTTAAGTTGGTATTTAAAGAAGGAACCAGAAGGTTCCATTTCCCAGTCTTAAAGTAGTCGGCAGCCAGGTACCAGGTACCCGAAGCCAGGCCTGTAGTCTTTATTCTTGTCTCTCAGGGCAGTGTCAGCCTCTTTCTTTCTTTCTTTCTTTTTTTTTTTTTTTTTTTTTGTTGTTGTTGTTGTTTTGTTTTTTTCAAGACAGGGTTTCTCTGTGGAGCCCTGGCTGTCCTGGAATTCACTCTGTAGACCAGGCTGGCCTCGAATTCAGAAATCCGCCTGCCTCTGCCTCCCGAGTGCTGGGATTAAAGGCGTGCGCCACCACCACTGCCCAGTCAGCCTCTTTCGAAGAGAGCTGTTAAGAGGGACAGAAGCATCCTGCAAGGAACCAGAAACTGGCTCTGGACTCAATGGTTTGCCACTGTAATCTCAGCATTAGAGAGACTAGAGAGACTGAGACAGAAGATTGCTGTGAGTTTGAGGCCAGTTACCAGTCTAGGCTACATAGTGAGTCCCTGTTTTCCAGAAGATAAAAAGAAAGAAGGGAGGAAAGAAAAACATCATCTAATATGTAGCTACTAGTGTGACTTCAGGCTGATTCTTTGAGGCTTGTTAAAGGGCTTAGAACAGATTATCCCGGCCTTGAGTTAGGAGGGCTGTTTATCCAGCAGCCCTGGGAGGACTGACAGACTGACAGCTCACACAGATAGTGGCTGTGCTGAAGGACTGACTGGGCAGGCCCAGCATGTCATAGGAGTCAGCCTTCGGCTTTCTGAATGATGGATTGGCCACGCTGGCCACTTCTGCAGTCATGTATCCTGGGAAGACCTTGAACTCCTGCCTCTGCCTTCTAAGAGCTGAGGTTTAGGTGCCATTGAAGAATCTTAGAGCAAGTGTTTCAATACCTGGGATAACACTTAGCCTGATAAGTTCTTAATTATAAAATGGTTAAGCCTGATGCTCCCAATGGTGTGGCTCTGGCCAGTGACTCCTGCTACTCCCTGAGATACGCTGGGGCCTCAGCATGCCCTTTCCTGCTCCCAGCCCCACCAGCAGCTGTGGTAGCCCCCAGCTGGCTTAGGACTCATCTTTGTACAGTTGTGCAGTATGATGGTGAGCTCTGCTCATGAATGTGTGCTCGCACCTTACTCTCCGCCTTTCCAGTGTTGCCAGAGGCAGTGAGACAGTAAAGACAGAAAGACCATTCTTCTACGGGCATCATGATATGTGCTGAAGCTGATGGTAGGTGACAGTGTTGCAGCAAACCTGTCATCCAGACCAGCTGCCTTCATCCCCAGATCAGCTGCTGCCTTTGCCATCTACATTTTCTCCCACAGTGCCCAAGGGGGGTCGAAACCTGGCTTTTAAAGGGAGAAAATGTTCTTTCTTACAATTTCTGAGGAGTCCTTAGCCTGGTGGAGGTACATGCCTGCACCCAAGGATGGGCATGATATCTGGGAGGCATCAGTTAAGAAACTGGATCTTTTTATTGATAGAGCCATCTCATGAGCTAGTAATGCAAGCTGTGGGTAATTACAGAAAACCTACCGTGAGATTCATCTAAAATTAATGAGGAGTCAGCGCTGTGGATTTTAAATACAGAGGGAGTCAGGGCTTGGGCCTTAATTGTCCAGGTGTGGATGACTTCCTGCTGTACTCTAAGCCTGCAGCCGGCTTTCCATGGTTTGATGCCTTCCCTCTCATCCAGTCAGCTTACATTCCTACAACACAAACTTATTGTAATGAGAGGCTACCAAAATATGCAGGTCAAATGTTTAGGCTGTGTCCTGTCACCACAGAATAGTGAATGGCCTAGTGCTCTCTGCGTTATTTCTGTTTTCCCTCTTTCCCTCTCCTTTAAAAGGTTTATTATGTGTATGAATGTTTTGCCTGAATGTACATATATGTACTGCATCCTTGTCTGGCCCATGAAGACCAGAAATGGGTGCTGGTTCCCCTAGAACGGAAGTTATAGACAGTTGTAAAGCGCCATGTGGGTGCTGGGAATTGAACCTGAGTCCTCTGCAAGAACATGGATCACTTCTAACAGCTGAGCCATCTCTTCAGCCTGCCCCTGATCCCTCCGCTGTCTCAGCAAGTTGCTTCCAGCATAGAACTCCCGGAACTAAGCCACTGTCCCATTTCAGCCTTCTGAACTGCTGTGGCAATAGGCATATGCCATCCTGCCCTGGGAATTTGCAAGGAAACAGTAGCAGGTAGAAAATGAAAACTGCAAATAAAACCATTGAGACCAATACCTCTGCTTTCTGTGACTTTGACTCTGTTGAAGGTGGGTCACCCATTACTTTGGTGTGTGTGCATGTGTGTGTGAGCGTGTGTGAGCATGTGCTGATTTCCAGATCTTACGTATGCTATAGGAGACATGACAGTAGTTTGAGGCTAAGCTCTGTATTTACTTGGTGACTTAGACTTCATAGGCATACTGTTCTAGGAAAGGTGTCTGCACTCTATGTGCTTTTGTGTGACTTGAAAGGGAGCTAACTGTTCACCTAAATAGATTCTAGTTAGGATAATGAGTTTGAGATAGCTCAAAATCATTCATTTTCTAGGCTTTTAAGGGAATTGTCAAATTACAGCAAATAGAGTTAGAAATTATTTTGCAATTTTCTCAGCAGATTGTAATTTCTCCTTTAGTACATCCAGGCATCTTGGAAATAATAGCATAAAAGTGTCTTTTCTTAAAATGGGTTGTTTTCCAAATAGAATGGTACCTTTTGGGTTAGGAAAAGGGGCAGAAGGTCATCTGCCAGGAGACCGTTGTAAGCGCTCTGTTTTCAGCTTTTACCTTTAGCCACTGTGGGAAGATGTCCTCAAAGTACTGCCTTTGTGAAGAAAAGATTGGCAGACTTGTAGTGACAGTGAGATCTTTAGAGCTACCAGGCATTTTCTTCTGAGATTTGTAGAAAGTGGGGGTGATAACAGTAGGCCCCAGCTAGGGTTGGGGGAAGTGGAGAAGTCATGTAATTTGTACAATAACTACCTTTTTGTTCTTTTGAGACAGGAGCATGCTTGAAGCTGGCCTTGAACTTGCAGTGATCCTCTTGCCTCTACCTCCTGAGTGCTGGGATGCTTAAATTGTCATGTTTGAAAAAGCAGAGAATAGAAACTTGTCAGCTGGGCAGTGGTGGCGCACGCCTTTAATCCCAGCACTTGGGAGGCAGAGGCAGGCGGATT
>NW_022196911.1:102762130-102770397 GCF_008632895.1 Mastomys coucha | reverse complement strand
TCAAGACCAAAAAAAAAAAAAAGTAAAACTAAAACCCAGAAGGGAAGATACATATGTGCTTCAAGGATGTTAAATGCTAAGACAGAGGTTCTCAACCTGTAGGTCTCAACCCCATGGGGTTATGTTAAGTGATCATTTCACCAGGGTCGTATATCAGATGTCCTGCGTATCATATTTATATTATGGTTCATAACAACAGCAAAATTACAGTTATAAGTAGCAATGAACTAGTTTTATGTTGGGGGTCACCACAACAGAAGGAACAAATGACAAGTTCCCAGCATTAGGGAGGGTCAGAACCACGGAGACTCCAGCCCTGGTGAGCTGAGGGTCCTGAGAACACAGAGGAAAGGTTTCCTTTCCGTGTAGAGCGGCTGAGTGGCAGGAGAGCCTGCTGGAGCAGCTCTGTGGGGATGTGCCTTGAGGGCTGTGCTGCAGTAATGAAGGCTCAACATTAGTTCAGCTTCTTATGTGAAGCTGGTAAAATAATACAGCACAGAAGCAGGGGAGAGCTCTTCATGAACCACAAAGCCTGCAGAAGGGCATGCCACCCGTTTAGGAGTGCAAAGCAAATCCAAGAGCAGAATCCCCAGTGAAGACCTTGCCTGCATGCCTGCTGCCCTGGCTTCAGGGGCTGAAGCTGGAAGGTCCCTGTGTTGGACACCCCAAAACATGAGAGCTCTGCACCCACAAAAAGATGGCGTATGAGCTGCTGGCCTGGCTTCTTAGTGGGTTTCCTGAGAAAAGTTTTGATTCCAAACAAACTTGTTAGGAACCTTACTGGAGGCAGTTCTGTTACACTGGGTTTCCTGAAGTAACCCAATTTAAGATTCTCAGAGTATGTTAGTCTCTGTGACAAAATACTCAAGGGAGAAAATTCAAGGAAAAAAACAGTTATCTTTTGCTCACAGTTTCAGAGTTTAATTCCAAGGCTGGCCAGCTCCTTGCTTTGGGTCTGAGGCAGACCTGCAACAGCAGAACCAAGAGGCTGCTCACTCCATGTAGGCAGAGGATGGGGGTGATGGGGGATGGCAGGGTTGGGGAGGTACTAGGATGGGGAGCAGCATTAGGGTGTGGTTTGGGGGGAGAGGGTATGTGCTCTGGTCCAGGCCAAAGCATTCCTGTAGTGATGTATTTCTTCTGAGTAGCCTTTTTTTTTTTTTTTTTAATTTAACACTTATTTATGTGTATGAGTGTTTTGTCTACATGTATGTCTGTGCATCACATGTGTGTCTGGTGCCTGTAGAGGCCTTGGAAGATGTCAGACCCCACCTAGAACTGGGCTTGCAGACACTTATGAACCACCATGTTGGTCCTGGAATGAAACTTAGGTGCTCTGGAAGAACAGCCAGTGTTTTCAGCCACTGAGCCATCCATTCCACCAGCCTGTTAAACAACCAGGTCTCAGTTTGTATCCTAGGCTGACTCAGCATTCACCGTGTAGCCCAGGCTAGCCACAAAAATCACTGTTCTTCTGTCCTAGCCTCCCCACTGCTAGGATTATAGATTTCCGCCTTCACTTCTGGCATGACGAGCTGTGAATCCATCAAGGGATTAATTACTTTGTTGACATTAGAGCCCTCGTGATCCAGGTACCTCTCCAGGCCACACCCCTGAACTGCTGCATTTGGAACCAAGCCTTCAGCATATGAGCCCTTTGGGGGACTGATTCATATTCCAAGCATAGCAGGTACACTTTAAAGGATATGGATGGACAAGGTGGCTTAGCAGGTAAGGCACTTGTTGTATACCTCAGACTATCCAACTTCAGTTCCTGGAACCCAGGTCAAAAGATGCATGGATGTGGCTCACATCTCTAGTCCCAGTCCCAGCAGCTCTGCATGTGGCAACATAGGAGGCAGAGGCAGGAGAATCAGCCCAAAGCTGACATCACACGCGTGTGCTTTGGCACACAAAGTATTTTTCTATTTTTTAAAAAGCTGGCTGCTTTGGGGACACTGACCCCTTTGGAACATGTGTCCCCCGTGTATGTGCATAGTCCAAGTTTTGCATATATGTAGATGTTCAAAACAACTGATTTAAAATATGACAGGAAGGTAGAAGAGAATGTTGGGAAGGCAATCTCCTGTTGACAGATGACAGTTTCCATTGCAGGACAGAACATTCACTTGACATTGTGCATATGGGTCATCAGACAGGCCTCACTGGGGAGCTGTGTAGTCTACAGTCGGTATCTGGAAAGTGGACCTGTCCTCTCTCCCAGGAACCTGTGAAGGGTCATTTTGAAGGTATTTTGTCTGAGGGTGGTTTTAAGTGTGTGTATTTGAAACAGTGATACCCATTCTACACTGACTTCTTGGGTTACTCCTATGTGTATTTCCCTAGAGTTAAAAAGATTTTGCAGCCTTTGACCTGGGAGTGCTAGACCCAAAACTAATTTGTCAGATAAATTGCTTTTTCTATTAGCTGTGAAGGAGGCATCACATGCTTTTACTGAATATGATACAATTTCAGAAATCTCCTTCTTTTTTGAGAGTAAGATGTGTTGTAGCTAGGGATGGGGGCACATGATCTACCAAGCCAGACTGGGCTACCTAGCCAGGTCTTGACTCAAAAATTGGGGGTGAGCTTTCTGAGGCAGGTGGATTTCTGAGTTCGAGGCCAGCCTGGTCTACAGAGTGAGTTCCAGGACAGCCAGGGCTACTCAGAGAAACCCTGTCTCGAAAACAAACAAACAAACAAAAAAAAAAAAAAAAAAAAAAAAAAAAAAAAAAAAAAAAAGAAAAAGAAAAGAAAAGAAGAAAAAGAAAAAAAGTATCTTATGGAAACTGCAGAGTGTTAGCTTTGCATCCTGCTTTCTCGCCCCTTGTTCCACTTTGCCACAGGGCTTCTCCTGCTTGGAGTGGGTGAGGCTGGCACACAGGAAGCTCTTGAGTCACAAGTCTGGGCCCAGATTCCTCGTGGACCCTGGTAGGTAGCTGTCTGCAGAGGAGGTTTTGTTTATCTGATAGAGGTCTGAAGTGTTGCCACCACTGGGGTGCCTTCCCTCTGCTTTGCTTTGCAGGTGTACTGGAGTAGAGTGTCCTACGAGGAACACATTTTCATAGGAACAGCGCTGCGCAGTGTCTCTCCACCTCTCTTGACCCTCTAGAATTGGCCTGGGCTTACGTTCCTATTAACTGTCTCATAGCAGCCCTGGTGTGCTTCCTTCTGAGCAGCATTCATGGCCTATGCTCACTTTCTAAGATGCCCTCCCTTTCTCCTTCCTTCCCTCCGCCCCTCCCCCCTTCCTCCCTCCCTCCTTCCCTTCCTTCTTTGTTTTCTGCTAGAGCAGACAGAGTAGGCTCCTGTGTGCCATGTAGTTGAGGCTCCTCTTGCCTATGTCCCATGTGTGGGGATTGTTCAGGCATGTGTCCCCAAGCTGGATCTTTTCAGAATTTTCTAAGGATAACATAAATAGCTTTCATTCGTTTGTTTTGTTTTTGTTTTTTTTCCCTAGACAGGATTTCTTTGTGTAGCCCTGGCTGTCCTAGAAGTTACTCTATAGACTAGGCTGCCTCTGCCTCCCAAGTGCTGGGATTAAAGGTTGAGCCACTAATGCCTGGCTATAAATAAATAGCTTATTTAGGTTTTATGTGCAGTGTTCATTTAGTCATTTATCCAATAAATAAACTACCTACTGTGTGCCATCATTGGGACACAGCAGTGGATAAATAGGTTCTGCTCACAAAGGATATATTTTTAAAAATCTAAATTACATTTTTGTCTACTTATAGTATATGTGTGTGTGTGTGTGTGTGTGTGTGTGTGTGTATTGGTGGGTGTGCTACTGTGTTTGTATGGAGGTCACCTGCAGAGCTGGCTCTCAGTGCTGCTCCCACATAGTCCCAGGGCTCTAACTGTTTGTATGGAGGTCAGCTGCAGAGTGGGTTCTCAATGCTGCTCCCACATAGTCCCAGGGCTCTAACTGTGGGTGCTGTGGTTGGCAGCGAGCACCTAACCTACTGAGCCATCTCCCTGGTCCCCACCCCATTTCTTAGGGTTATTTTCTTGTAGGCGACAGGTAGCAGCAGGTGATGGGCACATGACAAGATGTCAGACAGTACAGCTTTTTTTCAAACTAGAGTAGGGGTGGGGAGGCTGCTCCTTCGGGGTGAGCTGTCTGGAAGGTCTTTGTGAAGAGACACCTGAGCAGCTATCGATCAGCTGCACCTCAACCAACTTGACTTAACCTATTTTCTCTGGGGTCTTAGACGTCTGTGGGCTTCTTTGGAGCTTGTGACAGATTCACTTGAAGACCTTTTTTCCTTTTGAGAGGGTGGTCCGGTCA
This sequence comes from Mastomys coucha, assembly GCF_008632895.1. NCBI lineage: Eukaryota > Metazoa > Chordata > Mammalia > Rodentia > Muridae > Mastomys > Mastomys coucha. The sequence continues at coordinate 102,766,106 of NW_022196911.1, read as the reverse complement.
CATCTTTTCTTTTCTTTTCTTTTTTCTTTTTTTATCTGTGACTCCAGACAGGATCCAAAGAGGAGGTGCAGTTTTCCTCTCTGGTTTATGGAGAGTTCCTTTACCCTTCTGTGTCAGCCCTTTTATTTTCTTATTGTCAGTTTCCTATGGTAAGAATGGAGGCGAGGTGAAGTTGCAAGCTACTTTGCTGGCCGCCTGGTTGTGGTTCAAGGCAGAAGTGAGCAGCCTCATGTTCTTTGGTTGAGGTCGGCTACTAAGCCTCACTGCCTGATAGTCTATGAGCCCAGTTGACATTAGCACACCAGCCCTCAGTATTTACCCCACAAAGTCCAATTTCTGAATACTGTCCCTGAAGTAGCACAGTATCCAGAGGCCAGGTTACCTGAGCCACAGGGATAGGGCACAGGATGTGGGATGTAGTCACTGGCCTGACTCTCTTCTGTATTTTACTTTAAAACATTGAATCACAAAAATGACAACCTGCCTTTTCTTTCTTTTTTTCTTTTTTTCTTTTTTCTTTTGGTTTTTTGAAACAGGGTTTCTCTGTATATCCTTGGCTGTCCTATAACTCACTCTGTAGACCAGGCTGGCCTCACTCTGTAGACCAGGCTGGCCTCGAACTCAGAAATTCGCCTGCCTCTGCCTCCCGAGTGCTGGGTTTAAAGGTGTGCACCACCATTGCCTGGCGACAACCTGTCTTTTATGAAGCAGTTTCATTTTGTCCATAGTACTTACTGACTGAAGAATTTCCCATGTATGTGACCTTTTGATCACCCCCACAAGTCTCGGGCACATTAATAGATTTGTTTAGAGCTGGAATTGGCAGGTCGGTGGGTGTCAGTCTTCTTGTGGTCCCCACAGCATCCTGTCATTGCCGTCTCTGTTTGCTCTGCCCCATCCCAGCTCTCCTTCACACACCAGGAAACCGAGACCAGGCCAAGATAGGGACTAGCCAGGCCAGAAGAAGCCCACACTGGGGGTCTTGCGTAGAAGCCTCGTGTGCCCTCAGGTGTCCTGCTTTGCAGATGCAGGTTAGTGAGGTTGCAGATGAGCACCCTCTGCACCGGCACTCCTCTGTGCAGCCTGAAGCCATGTGGCCCTGGCCTTTGGGACTCCCGGGTCCACCCTCCTGTACTCCAGTACCACTTCTGTCACCATTGCCAAGTCTGAGCTAGAAAAGGGTGGGCAAGTGCCATTAGTTATTTCAGGGACCTAGAAAGTTAATGGTAGGCTTGGAAACTTGTTAGCAAAGAGCTGCACATGCACATATACACATACATGTACGTACGTCCATATCAGAGATGATGGACTAGCTGAGTATGATGCTAATAGCACTCGAGGAGGGCAGGAGGATTGCCACCAGCTTAAAGCCCGCCTAGGCTACAAGAGTGAGTATGAGGTTTACCAGGATTGTCTCAAACAAAACCACAACACAAGTGTGGAGGGCCTCTACTGCTGTGGTATATGGGGTTTAAACACCGTCTTCCATGTGCTGACGAGTTACTGTTTGTTCTTCATTGTCATGATCTCATCACATACACACACACCCTACCCTCCCACCTCCTACACCACCCCCATTGCCCCCCACTCTCCCTACCCCTGTTTCTGGACAGCTTAGAAATGTGCCATCTGTAAGGACGACATGTTTCCTGTGAGCACACAGAAAAGCCTTAGTTGACAGTTTGGGCTGTTAATCTTCTCTGGCCTGGCAAGGACTTCACCTTGCAGCATTATCTCTTGATGAGAGACATTGTGAATCTGGCTTAAAGATGAGCCACGCTTGGAAAATTGTTTTGTAAATTAAGGGAGCCACTTTACCCTTGTTTCATTGGTTTGAGTTGGAAACATGCTGTAGGCGTTTGATAGAAAACAAACACTTGGTTTTCTTTCCCAACTTGAATTTATGTTTTGATCTAAATTCTCTTAGTAATGGTAAGTAAAACTTAAAGCTTTGGGGTAATGATCAGATGTTGAATAATCTCTTCAGAGGCTGGAGATGGCTTAGGAGTTAAGACCAGAAGCTGCTCTTACAAAATGCCTGAGTTCAGTTCCCAGCACCTGAGTTGAGTGGCATACATTGGCCTGTAACTCCCACTGCAGGGAACCTGATGCCTCCTGGCATGTGTATATGCATAGTTTAAAATAAAACAAAAATCTTTAAAAAAAAAAACTGTAGCAGAAAGGATTGAATTAATAAAAAATGTTCTTTGAAAATTATGGTTATCTATGTAGAATGGCTCACATCTATAATCTCAGACCTTGGGAAAGCCGAGGCAGGAGGATTGCCTTGAGTTTGCAGCCAGCCTGGGCTATAGAGTTGAGATTCTATCTCCAAGGGAGGAGGAAGAAGCAAAAAACCACCAAAGTTATCTTGAGGCTAAGACAGTAACTAGTCAATGCAGGCAGTGAGACAGGCTTCTCTAGTGAGCAGGCCAGTAGACAGTGGCCCTGGCAGGGCCCGGGTGTGAACACGGGTGTTTGCCATTCCTTGTCTTCAGTGCTGGGGAGAGGGGTGCCCAGAACCTGTTTGGTTTCCATGTCCACTTGTACATGCCATTTTCCTGTCTGCCGTGGTTTCCTTATTTAGGAAACAGGAGGCATAGTTTCTGTCTCATCGAGCCCTGAAAAGGAATGAGTGTCCCAGAGTGTTGGGGACATAAATCTTCAGTGAAAGTTCTCTTGTGCTGCACATTTCAGAGAACAATTATTTTTCTTCCTCCATTTCTAAGTTTCATGCTTACTGGTGAGATTCAATTAGGGTGCTAGAATTTAAAGAATTTTATTATCAATAGCAGACAGAATTAACTTTCTCTGGAGAGATATTTTGTGAAGTCAGACTCTAGCAGACATCTCTAGAATGCTCTCCTCTCCCCCTCCCCTCTTTTTTCCTTCCCACTCCTCCCCCTTCACTCACATACACTCTACACTCTCTCAAACACACATGCTGCGTTCAGCATGAGGTCTAGGCTCTTCTGTTAGTTCTAGGCTCCAGGCACCATTTTTCTGGCAATTATTAGTTACTGAACCAGAGCCTTGGGCATCTTCTGATGGCCTCGAGGAGGCTTGGTCACCAACAGGCTTAGCCTCCAGGATGTCTCCAACTGGACCTGCTGCATTCTTCTTAAATCTCACTGGTTCCCCTTTCATTATGGCCCTATCCTTGCAGCTTTTGATCGTGGGGCCCAGGCTCCATCCATAAGAATAGCTTCTTTGGCTGGGCGGTGGTGGCGCACACCTTTAATCCCAGCACTTGGGAGGCAGAGGCAGGCTCAATTCTGAGTTTGAGGCCAGCCTGGTCTACAGAGTGAGTTCCAGGACAGCCAGGGCTACACAGAGAAACCCTGTCTTGAAAAAACAAAAAACAAAAAAAGAATGGCTTCTTTCACATCCGCCTCTCCAGAGTGGCAACCTGTGTTTCCTGACTCAAATCTGTTTTGTTCACATGGCTACTCCTAGCCCAGCCTGTCAGGACTTCTCACTGAGGTTTGTAAGGGCTGACTGAGCTCCTGAGCCTCTTTTCACTACAGACAGTCCTGAGGGAGTTACAGGTGTTCACATCTGGTCAGCTCCACATGTGCATGCAGATTGTGTACAGTCCTTCAGCCATCCTTCATTCCCTTCCAGTCACCAGGTCCTCAGTGTGGCACCTGCCTTGCCTTCTCTCTGCTTGTGCCATGTGATAGCATTTGGCCCCGGGGGTGGGGTGTGGGGGTGTGGGGCTTCTTTGGATTCTCCATGGCTGTGGTCCAGCCTTGGGTCCTTGGTCATTTCCTTTTTTCTCTTGCCACCACCATCTCTCATCTAGGTTGTTCATCAGCCCAGTTCTCCGTTGCTTAGGAGACCCTTCTGTGATTATTCTGCAAAGCGATTTGATGCCCTGCTGGCTGTGTTCCTTGCTGGCTTCCATACTCACTATTGGATCCTTCCCTCCTTCTGTCCCCATCCAGTGCCCCCCTCGTCCCCCCCCCCGTACCCC
>NW_022196911.1:102750034-102761726 GCF_008632895.1 Mastomys coucha | reverse complement strand
TCAGGCCAGGCTGGCTGCTGTTCTGTTTTGTGAACCCTGAGAAAGTGAGGAGATGGGTGTTTACTGTCTCATCTCTGCTCTCTGGGCTGGAAAGATTTGACTGCCATTACAATGTTTCCCCAAACAGACTTGTAGCAGTGAGTAAATTGTGAAATGAAGGAAGATCCACAGTTAATTTCAAATACTTGTTTTATAGAATAATTTGAGCGAGATAAGTATTTGGTTTTAGCTGGGTGTTACTTTGGAAATCAATTCCTGTCTGGTAGTACCTTGACCCATTTAGACTGATCCATGGGGTTGTTTGCATAGGGGTAACTCTTACTCGCCCTTGGACAGTGTAAAAGGAAAGGTTTAGTCATGAACAAAGCCACCAGGCTACATGGAAGCTCATAGAGGACTTGGCTAGTTCCTATTGTCCCCCACTCTCCTGAGGACAAAAATGTCTATGAGCAGGGGTGTGCTATTGTGGGCATCGCAGGGTTAGTACATGCAACAGAACACTTATTTACAGGAAAGCTGAGACAGGAGGATTTTCATTTGAGGTCAGCTTAGGCTACCTGGTAAGACTGTCTCAAGCAGCTGGGCGGTGGTAGCGCACGCCTTTAATCCCAGCGCTTAGGAGGCAGATGCAGGTAGATTTCTGAGTTCGAGGCCAGCCTGGTCTACAGAGTGAGTTCCAGGACAGCCAGGACAACACAGAGAAACCCTGTCTTGAAAAATAAAAACAAACAAACAAACAAAAGACTGTCTCAAGCAAACACATACACAAGCATCTGCTTATATATATAGATACAGTGATGAGTATAGAGGGCAGGACGGATGGCTAGTGCCGAGGGAGAATGAGTGTCTTTCTGCTGTTATCTGTGATTTCTTAAATAAGGAAACCTTCATGATGTCATGCATATAGCCTCGGCAGGTTGCTGTTTACCCCAGACAGTTCTTTAGGGCCGTGATAATAGACAGTGGTATTAGTAGCCTGCTCTGTGAATCAGTGCAGCTTTTGCCTGCTCTTTCTTGTATCCCCTTTCTCCCTCCCTCCCTCCCTCTCTTCCCTTTTTTCTTCTAACCCCCTTTTTTGAGTTTTCTTTTTGAGATTTATTTATATTTATGTGTATGGGTGTTTGTTTGAATGCATGTATGTATACAATATTGCATGCTTGATGCCCACAAAAGTCTGAATTGGGCATCAGATCCCCTGGAGCTGGGGTAACGTGGTTGTGAGCCTCTGTGTAGGTAGACAGAGGTAGATAGGGTAAAGTCTCTGTTTTCCCAGTAATGTGCTTGGTTGTTGAGTGACTGGATCGCCTAAAACGCAGAGTGCCATGAAAGCTCCTCCGGTCCAGATTGCCTTGTGGATGGAAGCAGCAGAAAGAGGCAGTGTATACAGTGATTGAGAGTGTAAGCCTGCAGTGGGAGTCCTGGCGCTGCTGGCTAATAGCCTTGTTACTTGGCAAGTTGCCAGAACTACTTTGTCTTGATCAAAATTTCTTTTATCTAATATGTGGAAATGGTGAATCAAACTCAGGTCCTTTGCAAGAGCAACAAGTGCTCTTAACCCCTGAGCCAGCTCTCTAGTCTCCTCAGGTTTTTTTTTTTAGACTCAAGATCTCTTGGAAGAGGTGTTTCTACTTCCTTGGAACAGGTAGATAGGGTAGTGAAAGGGCTTAAGTGTGACAGTGCTGGTGGGAACACTCAAGACGAGCCCTTGTAACAGGTTGTTGGTGGGTAGAACTTTCTGGTGCATCTTCACACATCACAACCATGACTTGGACCCACGAGAGCCCTTTGTCGCGCCCTTTGGTGTCCTCTTTGTTTGTGTTTTGAGTGAGGGTCTTGCTGTAGTACCACAGGCTAGGCTTGAATTCATTTTGTAGCCTGGATTTATCTCAGACTTGTAGGGATCCTCCTGTCTCACTTTCCAAGTATTGGGGCTACAGGTGTGTGCCCCACTGCTCTCTGCTTGAGCTGATAAGGGCACATATATGGAGCATTGGTCTTTACTGGAGAGGTTAAAATTGCTCTCATAAATTTTTTTAAAGATATATGTTTAGTTATATGTCTCTGTGTGTATGTGTGTGCATGTGCATGTGGCTGAAGAGACCAGCAGCATCGGATGCCCCTGGAGCTGGAGTTTGCTGAGACTGTAAATTGTTCAGCGGGAGTGCTGGGAACCAAACTCAGGCCTTTTGAGCCAACACTCCAGCCCCAAGGGGTTTGGGGTTCTGTTTTTGTAAAATTTATTTTTAGTTGTGTGTTTCTATGCTTGTGGATATGTGGGTAGATGTATGTACATATAGGTGTGTATGTGTGTATATGTGTACAGTGGTGTGTGTGTATGTTGTATGAGTATGTTAGAGAGAGGGGTGTGTGTGTGTGTGTGTGTGTGTGTGTGTGTGTGTACTTGCAGAAGCCAGAAGAGGATCTCCCTGGAGCTGGAGTTACAGGAGGCTATGAGCTGCCCGATGTGAGTGCTGGGAACTGAACTCTGGGCCTCTGTAAGAGCACCAATTGCTCATAACAGCTCAGCCATTTCCCTAGGTCTCCTGTAAAGTTTCTGGAGAAAAAAGAAAACTGTATAGTGGATATTTTCTTATGGAAAACAAGACTAAATTTTCTTTAGGTATAGCAACTGCCACAGAGGGTCTTTGAGGAGAAGTGCTATTATCTTTTGGATGTTGCATTTTTCTCTGTCATTAAGATACAAGGGGAATCTAGATGTGGTGCTGTGTATACCTTTAAATCCCAGCTCTCACGAGGCAGAAACAGGTAGAGTTCTGTAGGTCTAGGCCCGTCTAGTCTCCATAGTGAGTTCTAGGTTAGCTGGGACTATACAGTAAGATCCTGTCTCAAATAGTAAACAAGTAAGCAAGCAAGCAAACACATAAAAAAATTGTCAGTGTAGTTAACTGCAACACTCTTGCCCTTTACAGTTTATGGACTCTGTCTCCTCCTTCCCACAGTTTGGGGGGGGGGGCATGCTTCTACCACTGAGATCCTCAGTGGACAAACCAGGAGTGGGGAGCCAGCCAGGCTGCTCCTGAACACATGCTCTTCTGGTTAGCCTTGGCTCTCGGCTGTGCCATGGAGGGCAGTTTGGGGTGTTGAGTTATCTGAGTGGTGTTTGATGGTCCTCATCGCATGTGGATATGCGGGACGCTCTCAGTCTGCCTAGCATTGTCTGTGGGCGGACGCTACTCTCCAAAGACTCACAGATGCTAGAGGATAACTCAGCACCAGTCATGTGGGAAGGCAGGACACTACAGTTAGTGGGAGGACCTGTGAGCAGAAAGACACCAAGGGCACAGTTTCACAGAGCTTGTTTCTTTGAAACATCAGCAGAGTCCATTGCAGCCATCAGACTTAGAGCACTTCCAGAATTAGATCAGACCGTCTGGTTCCATGCTGTGTACTCATGTTTCTGGTTATGAAATGCTCGGTGTGCTTAATTTCCTCTGATCTGCCAAGCAGTAGCTTTCTCTTCTGCCCTTGTGCATACAGGTTTCTTTTCAGGTCACTTGCTTTTCTTCACTGTCCCTCATTCCTGCCTTGTGTCTGGCCTTTGACAGCACTGGGCCAGACCTCCAGGACGGGTGTGGTGGAGCCATGTTGGGGCCAACTCCACATCCAGGGTTTGTGGATCAGGCCGCCACCTGAATGGCAAACAGCACAAGACCAGCGCAGCAAGGAGCGGGAGCGGGACACTGACTGCCGTGTGGCCATGGCAGCAGCAGCTCACTTCCGACTTCTTATTTGAAGGGTCTGAAGGAGTTGATTGACTAGCCTTGAGGAGGTATGTCTCAAGAACGAGGACCTGGCATAGAATAATGACTTCTGAAGTAGTAGCTGTGGACTGGATTAACCAGTTGATTATCACAAGATGACCAAGAGCAGCTGGAGTTCTGTAGACCTCTTGCTGAGTTCCTGGTTCAACTTCACTGTTTCTCGAGGTCTGCCTCTCTCTGACCCCTCCCTGCCCTATCATGTCTTCCTAACGTTGCATACTATTTTGGACTAGTGAGCCTCAGTTCCTAGAGTAGCCATTGTGGAGTATGTGCTTACACATACACACACGCGCTCATGAGTGTGTGTGTTTCTATACACATGGGTTTGTGACTGCTGGAAACATTTCCACATGGTATGTTTCCTCTCCACTCATCAATCATAATGAGCCCTGAGATGAGAAAGGATGGCTGGGGCATCTATGTGTGGAGATGTTTCCTAGAATTTATTGGTAAATCATTTGCCCAGTTGTCCTTTGAAAACTATGACTAATGATGTAATAATGGTTGGGGCTGGGGGTCTGGCTCAGAGGTAAGAGTGCTGGCTGCTTTTCCAGAGACCCAGGTCTCAGCATCCACAGGGAGGCTCACAGCTACTTGTGATTTCAGTTCCAAGAGATCTGATGCTCTCTCATGGCCTCTACAGGCACCATGCATCATGTACAGATTTACATGCAGCCAAACACCCACCATACATATAGAATATAACATAATAATAACTATAGTGATCAGAGTGTGGACAAAACAGCTTATCAGGCGAAGGTGCTTGCTGCTGTGTCTTTGCTCCCCAGGACCCACCCGATGGAAGAAAAATAAATGTTATAGGGGAAAAAAGCCAGGGATTGTGCTTCTGACCATATCTACAAAGGAGGCTCCAGGAGCCAGGAGATCATGTTCAGACTTTGAGAGGCCGGAGAGGCAGCTCAATGGCTAAGGACACATATTGCTCTTGCAGAGGACCAGGGTAGAGGCAGCTCGGTGGCTAAGGACATGGCTAAGGACACTCATTGCTCTTGCAAAGGACCACGTTTTGGTCCTCACCACCTACATGGTGGCTTAGGACTGTGTAATTCCTGGTGCAGGAGATCTGATGCCCTCTTTTGATCTCCTTGGGCATTAGGCACATACATGGTGGATATAGGTAAAACACTCATATACATAAAATACATTTTTTAAAAAATTAAGGGCTTATTAGAAACTATACACTTATTCATTCAGAATAAAAACACAAAAATTGCCCAAATCGTCCAGATCCTTGCCTTTTGATTTTTTTTTCTTTTCTTTGTTGTGGTTTGGATACAGTCTCAGGCAGGCCTTGCATTTCTGATTCTTCTGCCTCTGTCTTCCAAAGAATCCTAGCAAATAACAGGCGTGTACCACCCACCATGCCTGCTTCATGCAATGCCCGAGGCTGAACCCCGGGCAGACAAGTACTCAGTCAGGTGAGCCACATCCTCAGCCTTTCTTGCTTTTGTGTGGAAGTGCAACAATGTGTTGTTTCACCTTGGCTCCAAGTTCTCATTGGCTGTGTGTGACATAATAGGACCTTTTGTGGCAGGCTTGGTCTAGTCTAACTCTAGCTTCGATTATCAGAAATGGCAGCAAGTTGCAGTCCCTTAGAATGAGGTTACCCTTGAGTGTTCATTTCCTTGACTCTAAATCAAGCAACTGACTGATTCTCTCGAACTTAGCCATTACTTAATCATCACAGTGGTGACAGTGATTTGATTTCATAACACTAAACTCTTTATAAATTATATTGTGATTAAAATTCAGATCTGTGTTGAAATAGTAATAACTGAATTAATTAATTACTGTTAAACATTGTTAGAATCTTGCAAATTTTTCAGTCAACAGGGCAGAGGACAGAGAGGAGCTTGGTTGGGCCAGCCTGGTACAGTGGTCCTGCATGTTGATGCATAGACTGAAAAAGCAGAACTTGGGAAGAAGATGTGCATACGCTGGACACGACTAGTAAAAAAAATCAGACACTTGCTGGGTGGTGGTGGCAGGCAGAACTCTGAGTCTGAGGCTAGCCTGGTATATAGAATGAGTTCCAGGACAGCCAGGGCTACACAGAGAAACTGTCTCAAAAAAGCCATCCCACCCCCCGGGAAAAAACAACAACAACAAAATAAAACAAAACAAAAAAAGCAGACAATTTTTTGCAACAAAAGCAAAACAAAAACAGACAATTACTGTGTGTGTGTGTGTTGGTGAATAATCCTGATACTCTTGAGGTAGAGACAAATGGGTCTTTGTGAGTTTAGAGCCAGCCAGGTTTATTTAAGTTAGTTCCAGGCCAGAGCAGGTTCACTCCAGCATTTGGGAGGCTGTCACCTCCCCCAAGATGAAGGTCAGCTTGGGTTCCATAGTGCTAGGCTAGCCTGGACTACAGAGTGAGATCTTAAAGCACCAACCAGTAACAAAAGAGGTTGGTATGACTGGAGACCTGGCTCAGCAGGGAAGAGCACACACTGCTCTCAAGGAGGACCAGAGTTTTCATTCCCAGCACCCAACTCGCAACTGCTTGTAACTCCTACTCTGGGGAAATCCAACACCCTCTTCTGCATGCCAAGAGCAACTGCACACATGTGCACATACCCCACCACCTATATACACATAATTTAAAAATAATAAAGCATAAATCTTAAAAAAACAATTTTAAAGCCGGGCAGTAGTGGCACATGCCTTTAATCCCAGCACTTGGGAGGCAGAGGCAGGCAGATTTCTGAGTTCAAGGCCAGCCTGGTCTACAGAGTGAGTTTCAGGACAGCCAGGGCTATACAGAGAAACCCTGTCTCGAAAAAACAAAACAAAACAAAACAAAAACAACAACAACAATGAAAAAGCAATTTAAAAAAAATTGCCTTTTTAAGCAGTCTTGCATCTTTGAAGAGCATGTGAAGGTCACTTGTTGGACCCTGGTGGCTTTAGTTAGTTCTTGACCTCCTGGGAGCCTGTTGACTTATTTTTATTTTATTTATTTATTATTTTTTTTAAGATTTATTTTATATTTTTATTTTTTAAACTATTTTTTAAAATTTATTTTTTATACATAAATGCACTGTAGCTGACTTCAAACACACCAGAAGAGGGCATCAGATCTCATTACGGGTGGTTGTGAGCCAGCCTGTGGTTGCTGGGATTTGAATTTAGAACCTTCGGAAGAGCAGTTAGTGCTCTTACCCGCTGAGCCATCTCTACAGCCCCTTAAGGTTTATTTTATGTATATGAGTACATAGTAGCTGTCTTCAAACATACCAGAAAAGGGCATCAGATTCCATTACAGATGGTTGTGAGCCACCATGTGGTTGCTGGGAATTGAACTCAGGACCTCTAGAAGAGCAGATGGTGCTCTTAACCGCTGAGCCATCTCTCCAGCCCCTATTTTATTTTTATTTTTATTTTTAAAAGATAAGGTCTCACTAAGTAGCCCTTCCTAATCTGAAAATTACTCATATACACCAGGCTGGCCCTGAACTCACAGAGATCACCTGCCTCTGCCTCCAGAATGCTGGCATTAAAGGCGTGCGCCACCACATCTGGCAAGTGTGTTTTTTACTGGTTGTGTTCTGTGTAGAAACATCTTCCCAGATTCTGCTTTTTCACTGTGTGCTTCAATCTGTGGGACTCCCGAGTTTCTACATTGTCCTTGTTTTGTTAAAGGTCCAAGCTGCTTGCACCATCCAGTTCTTATGGTGAGGAAGGCTGGAGGCAAGGTCCCCTCCCTGTCTGATCCTTGACAGCATGCTCCTGAGTCCATCTGTCTGCCTGTCCGTCCGTCGGTCCGTCCGTCTGCCAGCCCTCCTGCATAGGAGGGATGTGCTCGAGCCTGCTGCTGGTTCCAGTAGCAACAGTTCAGCTACTTGATTCTTGATTCAAGATTCTTTTTTTTTTAAATAAATATTTTATTATTTATTTATTTATTTATTACAAGTACACTGTAGCTGTCTTCAGATGCACCAGAAGAGGTGTCAGATCTCTTTACGGGTGGTTGTGAGCCACCATGTGGTTGCTGGGATTTGAACTCATGACCTTTGGAAGAGCAATCTGTGTTCTTACCCGCTGAGCCATCTCACCAGCCCCAAGAATCAAGATTCTTTATCACTTGATTCTCTGAGGAGCTCTTTGGAGATAGGCGCTTTTACCCGCTGCCTTTGCATGGGAGCACAAATGCTTCAGTCTGGAACTTTGTCACATGCTGACAAGTGATAGTGCAGGGCCTGAAGCTGGGCTTATTTTCTTTGTTTGATTTCTGCTACTTTTTATTTCTTTTGTTTTGTTGAAACAGTATCTCACTGTGTTGCCCTGTCTGGAAACTCAGCACAGAAGCCAGGCTGGCCTTGAACTCAGAGAGATCCACCTGTCTCTGCCTTCCAGTTGCCTGAAGTAAAGGCGTTTGCCAACACGCCTGGCCTCTGTTGTTGTTGTTAAGATGTATTTATTATGTGAGTTCTCCAGTGTACATGTGCATATGAATGAATGCAGGTGCCCACAGAGACCGGAAAGTGCCATCATAGTCCCCTGGAGCTGCAGTTCTGGGTGATCGTGAGCTGCCCGATGTGAATACTGGGAATGGAACTCATGTCCCTTAGAAGAGCAACAAGTCTTTAACCTCTCAGCCATCTCGCCAGCCCCAGAGTTTGACTTCGTAATCAGTTTTTTGTAATCAGTTTTTTTTTTTTTTTTTTTCCCGAGACAGGGTTTCTCTGTGTAGCCTTGCTGTCCTGGCCACCACCGCCTGGCTATAATCAGTTATTTTTGTGTAGTAGGTTTGCCCACTAATCTCTTATTTCAGAAATCTAAGTTTAGACTTCACAACAATTACACAGTTTCTTAAAGTTACAAAAGCTGGGCGGTGGTAGAGCATGCCTTTAATCCCAGCACTTGGGAGGCAGAGGCAGAGGCAGGCGGATTTCTGAGTTCGAGGCCAGCCTGGTCTACAGAGTGAGTTCCAGGACAGCCAGGGCTACACAGAGAAACCCTGTCTCAAAAAACCAACCAACCAACCAACCAACCAAACAAACAAAAACAAAAAAAGGAAAAAAAAAAGAAAAAAAGAACGGTTACAAAAGCTTAATACTACTTGGAGCTGGAGAGTTGGTTTAGCAGTTAAGAGGACTGGCTGCTCTTCCAGAGGACCTGGGTTCAATTCCCAGCAACCATACAGCAGCTCTGTAATCCAGCCTCAAGTGATTTGACACCGTCAGACAGACATATATATGTAGGCAAAGCACTAATGCACATTAAATACGTACATACATGCATGGATACTTATATACTAAAGCAAGGTATGGTAGTGCTGTGGACAAGCAAGTGGCCCAGTGGGTGCCCCAGTCTACAGGAGAGATTTGTCAGTTTTCCTAGGGGGAGGGTGGTGCAAGCAGCCAGCCTGCCAGTATCCAGTCTTCCCTTTGTTTTTATCGGTAACCTCTAAGGAGCTCCAACTTGAATGAGCCAAATAACAGGATCACCTACCTGCCCAGCTCTTCAGAAGAGAGTCAAGAGAGTCTCAGGGATGATGTTGGTTATAGGTAGCTAGCTGCTAGCTCTCCTTGCTTTTCCTCTGACCCCGGACCTTTCCTTTCAGCCCCTACTGAGGAGCAGCTGCCAAGTGCTGTCCTTGCTGATGTGGGGCAATCTGCATGTTCAGATTCTGCTGGGCCCTAACGCGTGCTGTGGTGTCTCCATGTAAGCACAGTGGTGCTTACATGGTATACTTTAGATCTTTAGTTTCTTCCAATATGCTTCTTGTTCTCGGGGCTTTGTGACCATCATACTGCATGGTATTGGCTCCTGTGTATGACCGCTTTATCCTAGTTTTCCAAAGTCCTGATTCTGCTGAATGACAAACATGTTGCACAAGAATCAAAGGTGACTTATGTCCTCGGACTGGACTGAGAATGGAGTTCAGACCCTGGAAGCTCTCCCTGGTGGAGAGGGAGAGCTATCTGGGCTTACTAACAGGGCCATTGGCTTCTTGTCTAGAATTCTCTTTTTCTGGGATCATATGAACTAAGGCAGCTTGGAGAATTAAGGAAGGGAACATTACAGATAGCCATTTGGCAAATTCCATGATAGACAAGAGTAAGTAAGTTTGGTATGAGGTTGGGAGGGGTGGGCAGAATCGGGATTGACAGGTTGTTGAGTTCAGAGTTACAGCTTACTGGGTCTGGATGTGGCTTATGTGGAAGAAGAGCAGAAGGGATGGATGGGTGAGTTTTGTGTAGAGACATGGGAAGAAGTAAGTGTATGGAGTTGACTGTGTGAGACAAGGTAGCACCGCTTCCCTGGACAGTTAGGATCAGGGCTTGAGATCACAGTCCGGAATCAGTGGACTCAGGATGTTCCTGCAGACAGCAGAGGGTGGGCTCACTTCCAGGACTGGGCTGGCAGGCCCAGTTCTTCTGTTACTAAACTTTAAAAAATGGTGATTGAGTGTGTGTGTGTGTGTGTGTGTGTGTGTGTGTGTGTGTGTGTGTGTGTGAAAGAGAGAGAGAGAGAGAGAGAGAGAGAGAGAGAGAGAGAGAGCATGCTGGTCTAGTCTGTGGAACTCAGGCTGCTAAGCTTGACGACTGATATATTTGTTTGCCTGGTGAGAGGGTTGGCTTTCCTTCACGTTTGTTTGTTTGTTTGTTTGTTTGTTTTTGTTTTCTCCAAGGGCCAGAGAAAGGAGGAGGTTCATTTCTCACTGAGTTTTGTCTCTAGAAAGACAGGGGGGTTCATGAAAGGCTCAGCAGAGGTCTGAGGACATGGGAACGTGGAAAAGGGTAGTTCCCATCCACAGGGAGATGAAGCTGGAGTTGTCCTTGAAGAGATGTTTGTCTGGAATTGATGACTGAAACTTGAGGCTGAGCACCCAGTGGGGCTCTGCCTCTCTCACAGCCAGATCAGGGCCAGCTATGGCACCTATCTGTGTCCAGTGGGCACCAGGGGAGGAAGGCTGCAGGGTGCCTGATGGGGCCTTATGCCTACCCTCCACTGCCTCCACTCTTGAATCTTTGACTATCTGTATAGGCCCACCAACTCTCTGCCTGTGAGCAGATGTAAGGGATGTTTCTACAGTTGGGCCAAGCAAGACAAGTCTGGAAGGTGAGAGTTGAGCCTCCTTGAACTATTTGAACAGTTTGGAAATTGTTTTGACTTGATTATCTTCAGAGCATTGGTCATCTGAACTGCACCCTGGTTTCCTTTGTCTGACTTTGAATATTTGCCAAGAGTGTCTCTGGCACACAGTAGAAAAGTAGAACTCCTAAGTGTGTTCTATTCTGGTAGAATTTAGAGCCTTCTAGAAAGTTCCTTGAAGACAATGGACAAGAGTCCCCTCATCTCACAGCTCAGGAAGGTGGAGTGAGTGGAGGACCTGCACTGCCCAGTCAGGGTCTCAGCCTCCTCAAAGCGCCTGCCTCATGGCTGCATTTGGTATGTCTTTCAGGGACTGATCCTAGCTGGCCAGTTGTTGGGATCTTATCCTTGTGGAGCTCCTGGGCCCCATCAGTGCATAGCGAGGCTGCCCTTGGCCCCAGTCCTCCTTGGGACACCTACAATGGAGGAGGGCCTTGCCTCAGGTTTATAAGCAAGTAATCCTCAGAGGACACCTCAGGGCAGCCATGTGGCTCCGGTGGCTCTGTCAGGAGCATGGCGGCTTCTGACTACAGATCTTGAACATGGCCTTGGGCTTCCTGCCTCCCTCCCTTGCTTCATGCTTCCTTTGCTACTTAGAATCTGCTTTCCACTTGGTTGTGCCAGTAGATGCCCCTCCCCCCCAACACACACAAGGGTCTACCAGGAAGCTTTTTGCCACCCTGTGCCTTAGCAGCTCCCTGTCGCTTTCTTTTTCTCCCTTACACACATGTGCTCGGGCTCCCTTACACACACACACACACACATGTGCTCGGGCTCCCTCACAC
>NW_022196911.1:102747351-102748578 GCF_008632895.1 Mastomys coucha | reverse complement strand
CACACACACACACGTGCTCGGGCTCCCTTACACACACATGTGCTTGGGCTCCCTTATACACACACACATACTTGTGCTCGGGCTCCCTTACACACACACATACTTGTGCTCGGGCTCCCTTACACACACACACACACACACACACACACACACACACACACGCTCGGGCTCAGTCCTGGTGTTTTTACTTACTGATATATAGACATGGTTCTCACTCTAAAGCAGTCTGTCCTTGAGCTAGAAGTAAGCATATGCCACCATTTTCTATTTACCTGGCTTTAAAAAAAAAAAAAAAAATCTTGGGTCCCAGATTCGAATCCTACAAATAGAGACTCCTGATGTAAGATTATACTTTGAAGATTTTACTTCCTTATATTAATGTTAAGTCTGATATAAAGAAGTTTCTCACTGAAAAGTAGAGGCTAATATTTCTGAACCTTTGCTCTTAGAGAAGGTAAGACCACTACACACTAAGGGAATTCAGAAGAAATAGGCTTCTTAGTCAACTAATATGATTTGGATGGGGAAAAAAATCTAAATACATTACTATTTACTGTAGCTAGAACGTACAGAGATGTGCCTGTCTAAAACAATTATATAAATTCTTAAAAAAATTCAAAGAATAAAAAATAGATGTGTTGCTGGGCAGTGGTGGCACACGCCTTTAATCCCAGCACTTGGGAAGCAGAGGCAGGCGGATTTCTGAGTTTGAGGCCAGCCTGATCTACAGAGTAAGTTCCAGGACAGCCAAGGCTACACAGAGAAACCCTGTCTCAAAAAAACCAAAAAAAAAAAAAAAAGAAAGAAAGAAAAGAAAAGAAAGATGTGTGTTGCATGTTTATCTGTATGTGTATATGCCTCATGGGAGGGGCCCAAGGAGGCCAGCAGAGGGGTCCTGTCCCCTGGACTTGGACACACAGGAAGTGGGGAGCTCCCAGTGTGGCCCTGGGAGCGGAATCTGGGATCCTCTGCACGTGCTCCGAATGCCAAGCTGTCACTCAGGCCACAGATGCAAGACTTAGATCTTCTTTGCACAGAAATCTGAAAGCGAAATGCATATCACTGTCAACATTCCCCATTCTCTCTAAGACTGGTGCTTTGTGAAGACGGAAGGAGGGAAGTTTCTCCGGAAGCTATAAAACCCAGAAGAAGCTGGAGAGCAGAGGTGAAGTGCCCGGGCACCTTAAAATAGAAATCTCGGGATGGACAGCCATTTCACAGAAAAAG
>NW_022196911.1:102734868-102747341 GCF_008632895.1 Mastomys coucha | reverse complement strand
GGGGGGGGGGGGGAAAGACACGGAAGCATAACGTGACTGCAGAGCTGCGAGCTTCCTTTAGCTACTGACTTCTTTAGCTACTGAATCCTTTTGCTACAGGATTGCGCGAAGGAGTGTGATTATGCTTGACAAGGTGCAGGGAGGGTATTCTATACAATGACAGTGTTAGCAGCAATATAAATCCATAAATAATTAGTAGACAGTTTCAACATTTCCAAATGAGCTTCCTGGTGGCACTTGCCTGTGCCTGTCTGTGCTTGTGAAGTGGACTTGGGAAGATGAGGAGTTTAAGGCCAGTCTTGCTATACAGCAAGTTTGAGAGCAGTCCAGGCTGCATGAGACCCTGTCTCAAAGACCACAGGAGCAGAACATTTAAATATGAGTCCATTTGACACTCCATTTTTTCTCTTACAAGTGCACACTTCCAACACATTGGCTTTCATACACAGACCTGTGTAGGTGTGTTTTTAAAAGGCCAGGCAAACCTTTCGGTAGTGTGCCTGCACTAAAGGCTCTGGATTCAATACTTAGCGTCACACAGAGGAACAAAACAAAGGAAGAATTTTCATGGGCCAGGTCCCAGAGCAAGCCCCTCTTTAGGTGTTATTTGCTCTTGGCATGAGGAGGTGGCTCAGTGGGTACTTGCTATGCAGGAATGAAGGCCTCAGTGCAAGTCCCCAGCACCATGTAAAAGGACAGTTCAGTATGATTGCATATCTGTGACCCCAGCATCAGATGGATCCTGAGACCAGCCTGGCTGAAAGGGAGAACTTCCCCTTCAGTGAGAGACCCTGTGTTATGGCAAGCCAAGTTTGTAAAAAAGGAGAATAGGGCACAGGCCATATACACACTGACCTGACCTTCCCCTCCCCCACAACACACACTCTCATGTACACACACACACACACACACACACACACACACAAACACACACACAGCACCTACCTGCCTACCTCTCTTGGTGATCATTTCCTCAGGATGCAGGAACTATCCCATGGGCTGCTCAGGGGCTGGGAAACACTGAGTATATTCTAAATTTGACCCAAAAGGCATTAAGCCGGTCTTCAGAAAGAGGAGGAAGCTTCACTGCTTTGTCAGCATGCATTTTTCCTAAGAGGTGAAGTAATGGTTTGTGTCTAAAATGGGATTTCCTTTTAACTTCTTGGAATTTTTTTTTAGGATTCATTTTTAAATGTGTACATGAGTAATGTGGGTTTGTGGACCTCAGCGAAAGTATCCCCAGGGTTCAGAAGAAAGAGGGTGTTGGATCCCCTGGAGCTGGAATTATGCACAGTTGTGAGTCACCTGATACGGGAGCTGCGAACTGAATCCAGGTTCTCTGCAAGAGCAGCAAAGCTCTTAACCATTGAGCCATCTCTCTAGGCCTCACCACTTGGAGTTCAGAGTGACATTTTTTTTTACCTTTAAAATCTGAAAGATGATCTTCGCTTCCAGGAGGAACGGTAGAGTGGGGCTAGGCCTTCTGAGACTGATTATTTCAGAGAAAAGCATGTAAATTCAAGGAACAGTAAGGCCTTGGCTTTCTCTCCTCACTACATGTGACCCTGCTTGGTAATCCCATCTGGTAGAGCCACTGGGAGCCAGAGGAGCTCTGACATGCCTCGGTGCGAGTTCTGACAGGCCGCTGTGCCAAGCACTGTACTTGTGTCAATTAGTGTATTTGTAGCTCTTGCTTTTCTCAGCACATCACTCAGGCCAGCCTGGGACTTGCGTTTAGTACATGCTGGTGGTCTCACTGCTCCTCACTGCTGGTCTAGCATACTCGCCACCACACCATACCTCATCCTCTCTCATATAGATTCTCTGTGAGGATTACCAGTTGTCTCTTGAGTCCCCCTGAGAACGGTTTGGCTGGACTGACTTGTTTGTTTGTTTATTGTGGGTTCTGGGGATTGAATGGAGGCCCTCACATTTGTGTGGCCCTTTGCTGTAGTCAGAGCCATCCCCCAGCCCCAGCTGGGCATGTTTTTATAAATAAACCTCTACAGGTCTTGGGTGGTAGGCAGTGCTGGAAGTAGTGCCTGGCATTGAATGGATGCTACAAGCTGGATTTGACTTCCTTGTTGGAACCATCTAGTGACTTGTAAGGAGAATGTCTAATCTAAATCACATTGGTGTTTACTTTGAATACCCCTTCCTCTGGGGTGTGGCATTTTAGCCCAGCAGTGGTGGGAGGCATGGGCTGCTGGTTTGCTCATGGAGTAAGCTCTGGGGGGAGGGGGGAACTACAGGGGTGGAGGTGGTGGTGGTGGTGGTGTGGCAGTGGCAGTCACAGTGCAGGTGTGGTATAAGGAGGTGATGGCTGTGAGTCTAGGAACCTGATAACCCATGAAAAGAGGCCTGGCGTCTGATAGTCAGGGATGAGGGTCTTGGAAGAAGGTTAGCATTCAGGGCCAGCCCTGTCTTGAGATGATGGAACATAGACTAGGCTAGTTTGTTACCTACTGTGGCAGTTTTGATTTTTGTTGGCAAGGAAGAGCATTACCAAATCAGGATGGCTGCTACCAATTATCAGCTGCTTCGTTGATATAAATTTATTTAGGGATGCACTTGAGATTTTGAGGCTAAATCAGGTTGATGGTTGATGTGGACCATATCCACTGTTATCACCCTCCTGTGCCCCTTTCTTATAAAAGCAGCTCACATTTGGAGAAACGTAAGTAAAATGTAAGGTGATGTCCTCTTTGAGGAGGGTGTGGTAGTGCGTGTCTTTAATCCCAGTTTTTGAGGCAAAGGGGAGGGAGAGGCAAGTCAAGGCTACACAGTGAGATACTGTCTTTTGTTTTTGTTTTTGTTTTTTATTTTAGAGACAGGGTTTTTCTGTGTAGCCCTGGCTGTCCTGGTACTCACTCTATAGACCAGGCTGGCCTTGAACTCAGAAATCCGCCTGCCTCTGCCTCCCAAGTGCTGGGATTAAAGGCTCACGTGCCGCCACCACTACCTGGTGAGATACTGTCTTAAACAAAAGAAAAAAGGAAAACATCCACAGCAGGAGGATGCAGCTTGCTTTTTTTCCCTCTTCCAAAAGTTTTTGAATTAAAACTATTGACTCATAGAGCTAAGCTACCAGGCAAGGTGTGTGTAATTTAACAGTAACCTTGACAAATTAGGATTGCCCTTGAGAAAGGAAACTGTTCCAAACCTGACTGTGCGGGGTCCAGAGGCTGATTCTCTCACGCAGGCATCCCTCCTGCAGTAGCTGAGCCTGGAAGGAAGGAAGGAAGGGATGGAGGGAGGGAGGGAGGAAGGAAGAAAGGAAGGGAGGAAAGAATGAATGAAGGAAGGAAGGAAGGAAGGAAAGAAGGAACAATAGCCACTACCATCTGTCTGTCCTAGGAAGAGAGACCCAGGTAGATGTTGCTGGTGACACAGTACCTAGAAGGTGTGCGTGGCTCTGGTGGTTGGAAGCCAGGATTGATAAAAATACAGCTGGGGTAGGAAGGGAAGTTATTATCAGATTGGGGAACTGCAAAAGCAAAAGCCAATTTCAGAGCAGTTATTAGCTGTTAGTAAATACCACACTGCCTGGAAGTAGCTCTTCCTTTCTCATTGTCCAGTCTGACTTACTGTCAATTGGTTTTTCATGGCCTAATTAATGAGGCTAGCGCTTTTGGGGTGTCTAGAAAGGAGATGAGTTTCATTGATGTTTGGTGTTCCACTCTCAGCCCACTGGACGGCTTGTGAAGCTTGTGGGGCTTGTGAGAGGGAAGACGGCTGGCTCCTGTCGGGAGTCTTCGGTGATTGTTGTTTGAATGAAACCATTGATTTGTTTTCCGTAGGTAGCATAGAATAAAGAATGCCACATCAGTTCTGGAACACAAACCCTTATTAGAAGCTTCTCCCATTTTTTTTTTTTTTTAAAGATTTGTTTATTTATTACATGTAAGTACACTGTAGCTGTCTTCAGACACTCCAGAAGAGGGAATCAGATCTCATTGGGGATGGTTGTGAGCCACCATGTGGTTGCTGGGATTTGAACTCAGGACCTTCAGAAGAGCTATCTGTGCTCTTAACTACTGAGCCATCTCCCCAGTCCCCCCCCATTTTTTTTTTTTTGCTTCTCCCATTTTTTATTTTATTTTATTTTTATTTTTATTGTTTTTTTTTTTTTTTTTTTTTTTTGGTTTTTCGAGACAGGGTTTCTCTGCATAGCCTTGGCTGTCCTGGACCTCACTCTGTAGACCAGGCTGGCCTCGAACTCAGAAATCTGCCTGCCTCTGCCTCCCAAGTGCCGGGATTAAAGGTGTGTGCCACCACTGCCCGGCTCTTATTTTTAATTTTTATTTTTTGGAGACAAGGTCTCTATGTAGCTATGGCTGTCCTGGAATTCACTCTGTGGACTAGACTGGCCTCAAACTCACAAAGATCTGGCTGCCTCTGCCCCAGCTCAGCTTTCTCTCTTACTGAGAGATGAGCGTCTTTTCAGGGACAGTGGCTCTAATAGAGACACACAGCCAGGACCTGGGGAAAGGCCATCAGCAGAGCAGGCAGCACCTGCTTTCCACGAATGTGGTTGCCATGCCCAGGTCCACAGAACATTTGGTGCAACAAGCTTTGTTTCCCCTTAGATGTTTGGGAGCATAAACGTTTGCACCCCGTACCTCAGCAGCCAGCCTCACTGGAGGAACTGCTAGAGAACAAGTGAAGTTGTGTGTATTGGCTCGCTCGCTCGCCTGCTTGCTGAGTCTTGTCTCATTAGGCTGCTGTGGTTGGCCTGCCTCAGCCTCCACAGTGCTGCGGTCACACACAGCCACCTCACCTGGCTTTGAGAGCTCCAGCATGTGCGCGCGATGCACATGTGGAGGCCAGAGGACAACTTCTAGGGATTGGTTTTCCCTTTCCATCATGTGGGCTCCTGGGATCAAACTGAGGTCCTCAGGCTTGCTGGCAAGCGCCCTTGCTCCTCAAGTCGTCTGCTTGCCCTTGAGAGGAAAACTCTGATCCTGAAAAGTGTCCCAGATGTTTTCTCTGCTCATTTCTCTATTTTCCCTGGCCTTTTTCTCTTGATCTGTGCCTTCCCTGTGTTTCTTCTTCTTGAATATATCTTGTAACAGAGCCAAAGGGCATGCTAGAGTGCCTGAATAAAGGAGAAGGCTGACACATTTCAGATACTCAGGACAGCAGCATTTAGAGTCCGCCCCAGCACTGAATTTCCTCTTTAATAATGCATTTTCATTTCGTAAGGAAGGACGATGAACACCTAATGGTGGCAGCCTTGCATACCTCCCTGCAACAAGCTCAAAGGTGTCACATGGCACCGATCTTATTTTATAGCTGCTGGGCCTGAGAGATAACTGGAGTCCTCTTCAGGATAGCCATGACAGAAGGAGAGAAGACAGGTTATACTCTGACCTCTATGACCTGTGTGCACGCGAGCGCGCGCACACACACACAAATAAATAAATATAAAAAGAAAAGAGATTACCAATTTTCCAGGATCAGGCCATCAGCCCGGGCCTTGGAGAGGGGGCCTCTCTAGGCTCCGTTTCTAGGGTTTCCTCTTTCTTAGTCTTTTCCCATTTGTTCCTTGGTCAGTTACAGAGTGTCAGCTTCTTAGAGGACTTAAATGTCTGTGTATATTGGGTTCATTGCCAACAGGGTACTGGGCTTGAGAGTGGAGCAGCCTTCATGTCAGACACCAGACGCTGCCCACCCCTCCACCTTGCCTCTGAGCCCCTTCCAGGGCTGCACACAGTCTGCAGCTCACTGTGATCACATCAGAGTTGCTTAAACATATCACTGGCAGGATATTGTCCCCAAGGGACCCTGGTGACAAGGTTAGTTTTCAAATCTAAAGACATACGTCGCACTTGATAGTGAGGTCAATGCGAGACTCCAACCCCTAGGTCTGCTGGTGGCTTTGGCAGGAGATGAGTGGGGACAGCAATCTGCACTGGTGTTTCAGCTCCCGAGGCTGAAGGCTGTCTGCGCTTTGGGCCCGAGTGTAATTGAATTTCAGCAGCAGAGGGCACGAGGCTTGGCATTTTTTATGGTGCTAGATTGTGGGCTGGATAAGGAGGCCTTTCATTTCTCAGTGTGGCTGGTCACATGCTGTTAGTTCAGAAAGGAGCTCTTGGCTCCCAAGGAAACATTGTGATAGAAGACAGAGGAGAGCTACTGTGGCCGGAACAAAGACAGACAGAGAGCTGTTTGCTGCTGAGGGAAGGGTCTACAGTCCAGAATGTTGTTGGGAAGGCCACACCTGACCAGTCTTCTCATGGTCGATTGGTGCTGGGGAAGACCACACTGTGTTCCCAGTGTCAGTTGGTTGTACTTTCCTGCTGGCCTGTGGAAAGTCAGCTCTGTTGGCCCCGGAGCTACTGTAAAGCATACAAGAAGTGGCTTAGCAGAGACCTGAGTAGATGTCTGGAACCCAAACCCTGGCATACTCAACTTACCAATAATGTGGGGCTCCTAGAAGCAGCCTTTGCTTATCTGATCCCACAGTGAGAGGAAATGGAATCCCTACACATGAGCTCTAGGGAGCATAGGCTGATCCTGACAGACTGGCACTTTGATCCTCCTAAGCTGTGAGCAAAAGTCCAGGTCTATCCTGTCAGAAGGAAGAGGCCCGCAGGCATCCTTGTGTTTTAAGAAGGGCTGTGGTACCCCAGCCTCTATTAGCTTGCTTTGTGAGACCAAGAAGTGGAGCCAGGCTTGGTCATTGTTTGCAATGGACCTCTGAAGCTCTGAGGCTTGGCTAGACTGCCTGCCCTGTCTGGTAGCCTGGCATCTGCTTCTCTATGGGTCCTGCCTCAGGCCTTCTTGACTAATAGGTACTTAGGGACAGGTTGATCAGAAACCATCAGAAGTCCCTTTCAGTTGGCAGATCATGGGCCCCTGACTCTTTGGAAGTTGGCCCCTGACGGCCTCTGTATAAAACAGAGCAGTTTTCTCAGCAGGTGCCTGCTTTGTCTCTAAGTTCTGACCTGGTTGATGCCAGCAGAGACTCCAGTGATGTTTTACCCATGACCTTGGGCTTCACCTCAGTTCTCAGTGTCCACATTGTAAGGTGGCATACAAATGCCTATATCTCCAGCCAGGGGATCTGATGCTCTTGGCCTTCTTGGGCACTCACACATTCCATATGTGCACATAACCAGACACATAGTATAATTGAAATCTGGGAAGAGCTGGGCCTGCCATTAATCCTAGTGCTCAGGAGGCAGTTAAAGCTGGATCTCTATAGATTCAAGTTCAGTGTGTCCATGTTATGAGTTCCAGGCTAGCCAGGGCTACAACAGTGAGACCCTGTCTATAAACAAAACAAACCAGGGAAGAATCGTGCTGATCTGCAATGTCCTGGACTGCAGGTAGAATTTCCCAACTGGTGCCTTTTGCTGGATGTAGGTTGCTATGTGTGGAACATATTCACTCTTCCTGTATTCAGCCCCCATCAGAGAACCTGCAGGTCACAGAACGTGGGCAAAACTCTCATGCAAAGTCTTTATGGAAGTAATTTCTCTGAGATTTAATGGTGAAAATGTGTTCATGAGGTGCCTGGGCCCCGACTCTGCTACTCTTTCTGTGGTTGGCGAATTCTCCCACTCTGGTGATCTAGGAGTATGGTGCCACACCTGCCACCCCAGGTTCCATCTGTGCACTTGTTGGTAGTATCAGTTGGCGGCACGTTGAACAGGAGTGTTTGGCAGAGGACTTAAAGTGTCGGAATGAGTGAGCGGTGCGGTATTGATGGTCTGTGGTAGGCTGCTTGCCCGTGTGTGGCTGGGTTGTATATGTCACCTGTGAGTGTAAACAAGTAGGATTTAACATTTAGGAAATGCCCTAGACCTATTTTGCAGATAATACTGAGACTGAGAAGTTGAGGTTGTAACTTATTTGAACTGCCAGAGTCAGTTGGGAAGGGAGTCAGTCTGAGAAGCTCTGTTGTCCTGTCCAAGGCAGATGTTCTTCCATTCACTCATGAAACCTCTTTAGGACCTGAGGTCACCTCCCTCCACAGCCTCTGTGTGTCCTATAGCAGAGAACAGATCTAGGAAGTCAGCCACAGCATGTGCACATTGGTCTTCATGCAACTGTCTTAATCTTCTGCCTTCGCCCATCCTGTCTCTACTACCCACCAGTTCAGAGAACAGAGAAGGTGTCTCACCCTGCCAAGTCTTGTGGCCTCAGTACTCCTGATGTCTGCCCCACATCCTGGCTCTTCTAGTGGCATCTCTGTCTAGCTGTAGAGGCTGGCATGATGTTTTGTGCCCTGCAAGTTGACTGTAATTAGCCAGGTGTGGGGCTTACCACTGTTTCTAGCTTGTAAGAGTTACAAGGCGGAGGCAGGAGGATCATGCACTTGAGGCTAGCTTGAGCCACATAGTCAGCTGCACAGTGATATAAAATGTCATGACCTGCATGTCACAGGTGCACTTGGCATTATCTGTTTGACTGGCAGCTTTCTAGGTGTCCACCTTCCTTCCACCTAGCTGTTAGGCTCCGGAAGGGCAGAGAGCCTGTCTCCTGTGCCTTCCTGCAGGACTCAATGGCATTCATGCTTGCTGGTAGGATACCACACTGACACTTGGCTTTCTTCCATGTGAGTAATGGATTCAAAGCCAATGCTTGTTTTATATGAGGCCTCAGCACCCTGGCTGGATGGCACTTGGCGTGTAAGAACAACAACAGGTCATGACAATTAGTTTCTAGGTTTCCCTATGTGGCTGTTTAGCCACTTACTACAAGGTGGCAGAACAGTGTGGCCACTGTGGGAGACTCAAGGCGCGTTTTTAGGGCTGCTGTGAACCCGCAGTGGAAGGAGGAACCGTCTTAGGTTAGCTTTTCACAGACAGAACACTACTGGTGAAATCTCTATCTCAAGAGCCTTAAACTCACCTGGGTGCTTCATTTCAGCTTTGTAGTAGAGAGGGTTGCTGATAGAAATGAGCCAGTTAAAGGGGAAGGAGTGGTTTTTCAGCAGTTGTGAGTGAGACAGATTATTGGCATTTAGAACACTGGTGTGGCTTGCTCATAAAAGAGAATGCCTAGCTAGAATTTATCTTGTGGAAATTAAACCATTAAACCTTCCAAAGTGTGACACTATGGCCATCTGCCATATAAAAGCATAGTCACCATCCAGGTTGAGCTTCATCTAGGCTTGGAGCTACATGTGGCCCTGTCACCTGTGGAGAAGCCACTCTCTGACTTGTTCTCTTCTTGCTGTTTTTCTCAGAGCCTGAGCCCTTGTGAAGCCGGCAATGACAAGTCTGAATGGTCGCCATGCCGAGAAAACCATTGACATGCCAAAACCATCAGCCCCCAAAGTGCACGTGCAAAGGTCCGTGTCCCGAGACACCATCGCCATTCATTTCTCGGCATCCGGGGAGGAGGAGGAGGAAGAGGAGGAGGAGTTCAGGGGCTACCTGGAGGAGGGGCTAGATGACCAAAGCATTGTAACGGGGCTTGAAGCCAAGGAGGATCTGTATCTTGAACCCCAGGGTGGCCATGACCCTGCAGGCCCTGCTGTCACCACGGCCCCAGCAGACAGCCTGTCCGTGTCTGAGACCCCTGCCATTTTGCCTGTCTCTGAGAACACTGTAAAGCTGCTGGAGTCCCCTGCTCCAGCACTGCAGGTGTTAAGTCCAGTGCCACTGGCTCTGTCTCCAGGGTCATCCTCATCTGGGCCCTTAGCTAGTTCTCCCAGTGTGTCGTCCCTTTCTGAGCAGAAAACCAGTTCTTCGTCTCCACTGTCTAGCCCTTCCAAGTCTCCTGTCCTGTCATCCAGTGCCTCGTCCTCCGCCCTCTCTAGTGCAAAGCCCTTCATGAGCCTGGTGAAGTCCCTGTCAACCGAGGTGGAGCCAAAAGAATCTCCCCACCCCCCACGGCACAGGCACTTGATGAAGACTCTGGTCAAGTCTCTGTCCACAGACACTTCCCGGCAGGAGGCGGAGACCGTGTCCTACAAGCCCCCTGACTCCAAACTCAACCTGCACCTGTTCAAACAGTTCACACAGCCTCGAAACACGGGTGGAGACTCCAAGACTGCGCCTTCTTCCCCCCTGACTTCTCCCTCTGACACTCGCTCCTTTTTTAAAGTGCCAGAAATGGAGGCAAAAATTGAAGACACTAAACGACGCCTTTCCGAAGTCATCTATGAGCCCTTCCAGCTCCTCAGCAAAATCATTGGGGAGGAAAGCGGCAGCCACAGGCCCAAAGCCTTATCCTCAAGTGCTTCAGAACTCTCCAACTTGTCTAGCTTGAACGGGCACTTGGAAAGCAATAACTACAGCATCAAGGAGGAGGAGGGGGACTCTGAGGGGGACGGCTGTGGCAGCGACGCGAACACCCCCAGGAGCGACCACCCGAAGCCCACGGAGGATGCCTCGAAGGAAGTGGAGCCCAAGGGTTCCCAGGCGAGCAGTCTGAAGGACTTAGGTCTGAAGACGAGTTCTCTGGTTCTTGAGAAGTGTTCTCTGTCTGCCTTAGTGAGCAAGGAGGATGAAGAGTTCTGTGAACTGTACACTGAGGACTTTGAGCTGGAGACCGAGGGCGAGGGGAGACTTGATAAGCCCCTCGATATCCCCCTCAAGCCGGAGGTGCTTGCCAGTGATGGTGTGGCTCTGGATAGCGAGGATGAAGAGGACTTAGCCACCGAGCACCAGGAGTTACCTGTGAAGACGCTTGGCTTCTTTATGATGTGTGTCTACGCGTACCTCATCCTCCCCCTCCCCTACTACATGAGCGGGCTCTTCCTGGGCATCGGTCTCGGGTTCATGACTGCAGTTTGCATGATTTGGTTCTTTACACCACCAAGTGCTCATAAATACCACAAATCACACAAAGCTCCACGACACCGGAACACGAGATCCCTGGACATCAAGGAGCCTGAAATACTAAAGGTAAGTAAGCCTCCCTCTGGCTAGTGGCTAAGTGAGCTAATGGCTAAAGGTGTTCGAATCAGGTGTGTGTGTGTGTGTGTGTGTGTGTGTGTGTGTGTGTGTGTGTGTGTAAAGATTTATTTATTTGCAGGGCGGTGGTGGCGCATGCGTTTAATCCCATCACTTGGGAGGCAGAGGCAGGTGGATTTCTGAGTTCGAGGCCAGCCTGGTCTACAGAGTGAGTTCCAGAACAGCCAGGGCTACACAAAGAAACCCTGTCTCAAAAAACCAAAAAAAAAAAAAAAAAAAAGATTTATTTATTATTTAATGTATATGAGTACATTGCAGCTGTCTTCAGACATACCAGAAGGGGGCATCGGATCCCATTATAGATGGTTATGACCCACCATGTGGTTGCTGGGATTTGAACTCAGGACCCCTGGAAGAACAATCAGTGCTCTTAAACTCTGAGCCATCTCTCCAGCCCATCAGGGGTGTTTTTAAGACTTTGGTTATCTCTGTTGTCCAGGAACCCAAACGTCTCATCTGGCAACCTTGTGTGCAGAGCATGTTTACCTACTTACCAGGCAACGTTGAAGCTCTCCACGGCCCCAGAGAGCAATGCTTCTAGCTAGTTCCTCTTAGGTCTGCCCTTTAGTTTGCCATGTACTTGCTGTATTTTTGAGGATCTGTCACAGCTGAATGTTGGGATTCTATATTCTTATTTTTCAGACAGTCTCACTTTGTAGCCCTGACTGTCCTGGAATTTACTGTGTAGAGCAGGCTAGCCTTGCATTCATAGAGACCTGCCTGCCTCTGCCTACCAACTGCTGGAATAAAGGCATGTGCTACCATGCCTAGAAAGATTATCTATTTGGAGATTCTGGCATCAGGTTCAGTGCTAATGGAACTGCAGGAGAGGGGCCAAGAGGAAAGAGACCAATTACTACCACATGATGGTGCTTGCTGCTAGCTTCTCTCTATGCACAGTTTGAGATGTGCGCTGAAAAAAAATATATCATCTTTCTGTGAATACCATGTGTCAGGCTTTGGGCCTCTTGGGGTGGGGCTTATGAGATGGTCTTTTAGAATTAAGGTATTAGCATTTCTATTTATTTCTCCATATTTACATTTTTCTAGCTGTTATGTGTACTTCATAAGATTTTTAGCATAAAACTGTGGTCATCACCTGGCATGTTGGTGGCACATGTCTGTGACCTCTGCCTTTGGAAGGCAGAGGCAGGCGGCCAGCCTGGTCTAGAGAGTGAGTTCTAGGGTGCAGCTCTCATCCTTTGTTGTGAGACCATCTCACAACAAAGCAAACCAACAACAGGCAGCTAGGGCTGGAGAGATGCGATTGAGAGCAGTGCCACTTCTGTAGAAGGCTCGACTTTTATGTCCCAGCACCATGTCAGGCCAGTTCACAGCTGCCTTTAACTTCAGGGGTTTCCAGGTGTCTGGCCTCCAAAGACACCTGCATACACATGTATGTATACCCTCCCACCCACATATATACACATAATTTTATAAAATTTAAACTCTTTTTATTTTTATTTTTTTATGGTTTTCGAGACAGGGTTTCTCTGTGTAGCCCTGGCTGTCCTGGAACTCACTCTGTAGACCAGGCTG
>NW_022196911.1:102685620-102734785 GCF_008632895.1 Mastomys coucha | reverse complement strand
AAATCCGCCTGCCTCTGCCTCCCAAGTGCTGGGATTAAAGGCGTGCACCACCACCGCCCGGCAAAATTTAAACTCTAAAAGTATAATTTCATTGATATAGTTTCTGAGTTATTTGTATACATAGATATATAGAATCCCCTGTTGGCACTAAATATTTTCAGTTTTATACATGAGGAGGCAAGGCCTCTCTTCATCCCACGTTTTTTGAGCCCAGTGTGACACTCCCCCTCCCTTGGCTCCTCCCCTGCTCTTCCTGTGGCACATCTCTGCAGAAAAAGCGCACACCTAGACTTCCTCTAAGAGAGCCCTTGCTGCCCTTACAGGTGTTCAAGATGGATTCTGTTTTCTTGGAGTAGTTTTGAACATTATTGATCATAACCTTTAGCTTTCTTCAAGTTACAAGCTTATTTGTTCTCTGTTACATTTCTAGATTTTTCCCCTCCCTTCTATCTAAATAATACTCTGAAAATGACAACATGATCTCTCTTTATTGAATAATAAAAAAATAAAAAACAAAAAACAAGAAAGGAAAGCTATATCTGCAGTGGGTAGAGAGCTCTCTCCAAGGCTCCGTTGTTTTCTAGTCTCTTTAACCTTCCGTCCTTATCCCCAAGAAAAACATGGGAAACTCAAAGAAAAAAAATCCTTGTCAAACCCATGCTGGGTGTGTCATCTGGCTCTGTTCTGGTCTGGAGTGTCTGTGTCACAAACACAGACTCAGCCACTCTTCATCATCTATGCAGTCATGTGTTACAGTCCTCATCTATGCAGTCGTGTGTTACAGTCGTCATCTATGCAGTCGTGTGTTACAGTCGTCACCTATGCAGTCGTGTGTTACAGTCATCTATGCAGTCGTGTGTTACAGTCGTCATCTATGCAGTCGTGTGTTACAGTTGTCATCTATGCAGTCGTGTGTTACAGTCGTCACCTATGCAGTCGTGTGTTACAGTCGTCATCTATGCAGTCGTGTGTTACAGTTGTCATCTATGCAGTCGTGTGTTACAGTCATCATCTATGCAGTCGTGTGTTACAGTCGTCATCTATGCAGTCGTGTGTTACAGTCGTCATCTATGCAGTCGTGTGTTACAGTCTGACCTCTTTGCGCTTCCCCACACAGTTTGCTGTGAGACTGTTTCTTTTTTTGAAGGGAAGCTGGTGTTGGCTCCTGAGGATGTGACATGAATATGTGGAGCAGAGCAAAAGTGACTCATGCAAGGTGGCTGCACTTTTGAAAGGGTGATGCTGTGACCACCTGATTTACACGCTCTAAGTAGCCTAGTGCTAACTTTAGCCAAAAATAAAAAATAAAAAAAAAAAAAGGTGCTTCTGTCAGTCCCTGAGCTACTGACTGACAGAGATGTTTGTCCTGGGAAGATTTTAACTTCGATACAGACAACCTGAGTGTTGATCTAGTCAACTGTAGGTTGGCAGTTTACCAACTACCCAGAGGGTGTGACATTACAGTGCTATTTAAATGTCACTACAGTTGGCTTGCTTAATCCAGTGAGTGGAACAGTAAAGGCAGGGTGCTAGGTGTGGGAATATTGTCTCATTTGAACTGTATCACAGCCCTGTTCAATCGGATATGTGCTCGTGAAGGGGGAGGCCCAGAGTCTGTTCCTCGTCCATGGCGGTACGGTCTGGTGGTGTTTTAGCCTGTGTTCTGTTGCTAATGATGTAATACCACAGACTAGGTAATTTAGAAAAGAGTGCCAGATTTAGTGACACCCACTTGTAATTTCAGCATCTGTGAGGCAGAGGCAGGATGCTTATTAAGTCTGAGGACAGCCTGGGCTGCATTCTGAGACCCCGTCTCAACAAAACAAAGCAAAGGTGGTATCTTGGCTCATGGTTCTAGCCCAAAGTCCAGGGGTTTATGTGGTAAAGGCTGTCTTCCTGGCAAACTGCTGAGGCACATGGGGTGTCATGGCTGGTGACAGGATGACAGGGACACTGTGAGTATGTGTTCTCTGCCTTCCCTGCCTCTTTCCTTGGGCTTCCACCTTGGTGGCAATGATGTTTAGAAAGGGGACACCAGGAGCTAGAGAAGTGGCTCAGTAGTGGGTGCTCCTGCAGAGGACCTGGGTTCTGTTCCCAGACCCCAAGGCAACTCTAGTCCCAGGGGATCCATTGTTCTCTTCTGTCCTCTGAGGTCACTAGGGTGTGTGCAGACAAAATACCTATACACATAATAAATACAACAAAGAAATCTTTTAAAACTTAAGCATAGAGAAGGAACATTGCTATTGGTTAGAAGAGTTTGATGTTTATTGAAACAAATGCAAACAATTTGGGATCTTGGTTTTTCTGAGAGAGCAGTCTGCCAAGCCCTTGTGTGTAGGTGGAGCTCTTTCCTGCAGTGTTTTGGCAGAAAGGAAAAGCATGCCTGCTTAGATGTCTAGACCCACAAGTGACATCTTGCAATCTTCCATACTCTGCTGGGTGAGTTGATTTACACAGGCCTCTAAAATGAAAAGGCCTTGGCCCAGCAGCTTCCGTCTCACCTGATTGGACATCCTAGCTGTAATCACATACTGATTGTCTGGCCTCTACTGTGTTCTGTGTTCTTCATGAAGGCATAAGTTGGGTTCATCAGCTCATCCTTGTACCCTCAGTACCTCAGTGGTAGACATGTGATAAATAATTGTTGGATGAATGCTTGGGTCCATGAATGAGTAAGAGTTTTAGCCAGTGGATCAGTATTCATTCCTTTTTCTGTTCCTGAGACTGACTATGTGACAGAAGCAACCAAAGGGAGGAAGGATTTGTTTGGGTTCACAGTTGTGGGATGTTGTCCATCATGGAGAGGAAGTGACTGGTTTGCTAGTTTGTTGTCCATCGTGGTGGGAGTGTGTGATCACACAGCAGAGCACAAGAAACAGGACTTGTGCTAGAAGTGGGTAGGGCCAGGCTGTAAGCGGCAATGCTGGTCCCAAAGGCCTACAGCAGCCAGCTAAGCCCAAGTCCTCTTCTGCTTCCAGCTCTATGGCTGTGATGTGATACAGGAGCCAGACACTGGTTTCTTTATAAAGCAGGCCTGTTGCCATGGTTTGATGGTGGTTTGCTCCCACTGAAATGCAGATTGAAATGGAATTTTCAGTGTAACTGTGTTGAGATAATTAGAAGCTGGGTGTGGTTGTGGCACGTGCCTGTAATCCTAGCACTTGAAGCCCTAGGGAAGTGTAGGCAAGTGGATATCTGAGTTCTAGGCTAGCCTGGTCTATAGAGCAAGTTTCAGAACAGCCAGGGCTAAAGATCATTCTAAATACATAAAGGCCAGTTTAGAATTCAGGGGGTCCTGTTCATACCTGTAACTCTAATCACTCGAAAGGCAGAGAGTTAGGAAGTTCAAGGCCAACCTGGGCTCCATAGAGAGTTCTAGGCCAGCCTAGACAAATAGCAGGACCTTGTCTCAGAGAGAGGAAAAGGTGATTGGATCATGAGAGCTCCATCCTCATGATAAGATGAATGTAGCTTCTATTATCAGAAGAGCAGGTTGCTCTAAAGCCAGCAGATACTCTGCCCCTTTTGTGTCTCAAGCAGGCGTCTTTCTTCTTCATGAGCCTATCAAGCCCTTTCTCTCTTCCTCTTGGGTGGGGCAGCACACCCTTTCCTGCCCTGGAAGCTGAAGAGGTGTGACGTGATCTTGGACTTTACTTCTGCCCTGGTGCAGCTGACCTGGGATCCCGCTGCTTAGGCTAAGGTTAGAGGACTCAGTTTCAAGGCCTACCTGGGCCACAAAGTGAATTTGAGGTCAATCTTGATAACTTAGTGAGAAAAAGACCCTGTATGCCAGCGGGTCCTAGATCCGAACCTCCAATACCACCAATAGCAAACAATAGAATGAATAAATAGATTTCGAAGATTGAATATTTTGCTGATAGTAACCGAAACAGACTAAGATGTCTGTGAACCTGTGTCTGGTGAGTAGAAACATCTACGTTTGGATAGTTAGATTTGAGCTGTGATTAGCTGATTCGTGTTCTTTTCTAAGTGTGTGATACTAATTAGCTTCTGTAAAGAATGAAGGGATGTGAATCTTGTATACGAGTATGAAAACTTACAACACTCTCCAAACCTCCCTGTAGGTCATAATACCTGGCACTAAGATCTCTAACACAGATGTCAGTCCCCTGACAGCCAAGGATGGGCAACCTCTTGACATTGCAAAAGGACTTTGTGATCACAAACGTGTTTGAGCCACACTCACAGCCATCCTGGGGCGCATTGGCCCTCGGGGTTGTAGGTTGGACACAGCTATAAGCCACCTGCACCTGGGAACCATGAACCAGCTGAACTGGAGCTGGGTTGCTTAAGACTATTTTAGTACTTGAGGGCCTGAGGCATGAGAACACAAGTTCAAGGCCAGCTTGGGCTACCTTGGGAAACTCTGTCTCAACAAAGAATAAACAGACTATTGGAATAAAGCATGTTAATAAGCTTCTGGGTCATGGAGGTTGTCTGACAGCAGGACGTGAGTCAGGAAATAGGCAGAACCTTTGCGGGACAGCGTGTAGCGCCAGTATTGGCCCTGTGAACGGTTTAAGGAACACACCAGTATCCCTTCTCTGTGGTTTCACTTTGAGAAGGGAGAGCAAAGGAAAGATGTTCTGTGCTTTCTCTGGGTAAATTTTGAGTCAAATATACACCGTTGACATTTGTATTCAAGCAAGGTGCTGAAGGGCCCGTGAGCTGGGTGAGCTTATAAGATCGTGTGCTGCCAAGCCTGACAACTTGCAGTCCACATGGCAGAGGGGGGAACCAGCCCCTGCAAGTTGTCTTCTGACTTCCATGTGTGTATCTGGTTCTCCACATACATATATATATGTATACTCAATAAATAAACATGCTTAGACACACAGAGAGCATGATCCTGTTTCAATGAGTATGGAGTCACCAATCCAAAAGGCCAATTTATAGCCAAGTAGTAGCTATTGTCAAAGACTACAAATGGTGGCTGTCTAGGGCCACTGTACACCACCATTGACTCCTATCCTAACTGGTCATCAGTCATACTGACTGGAGCACAAGCATTCCTGTGCCTCTCTGGGACCCATGAGTTGTCACTAAGGCTACAGAACTCCTGGGACCAGAGCATGCTTATTTTAAAAATGTGGGAATCAGGGAAATGAGAAGCAGCCGGTAGGAGCAGGAGCCTTGGGCACCCAGCCCAGTGAGTGACGCATGCATAAGCATGAAGGCAGGAGCCATTACCAGACGAGACCTGGTGGGCTGGGTAGGGTAGCTCAAGGCAGCTTCCTGTGTGCCACGGGCTCCAAGAACGTCACAGTGCAGATCCCCTCTTTTGCATATGCTCTGGAGTGGCCAGCTAGATGTCCTGGGCTGGAAGTCTGAGGCTTGTCGTTAGCCCTTAGGGTGGCTACTGAGCATTTCTAACCAAACAAGATGGCCCTCCTCCTCTGAGCTGCCCTGTCACTGGGCCAGGAGCACATTTCATTCAGCTCCACTCTTGTGTGCCAACTCTCCCACTTGTTTATAATGAAGAGCTTCCTCAAGATTCCGTAAGGTTCTTGGATTTATGCTGGAGTGTGACTCAGATGCAGTTCTGAGATATATGTATGAGCAAGTTCTTATCTGACATAAATTACCAACACAGAGCAGTAGGATGTCACTTCTAGAGGGAAAGCTTAGACACTTTAGCTTGGCTAAAATTACATTGATGCCTTTACAGAGATTAATGAAGAGGACTTTTGGAAAACCTTTCTTTGGGAGAGTTACATATAATAAAAAGGACAGTTCATTTTAATAATTAGGTTCCCTAAAATATAGGCTTGGGTTTTGATATATAAAAGAATAATTTTGAGCCATGAACAATGGTTCATGCCTGTAATCCCAACACTAATGAGGCCGGAAAACCAGGCGTTCAAGGCCAGCCTGGGCTATATTAGACCCTGTCTTAAAAACAAAAATCAAATCATAACAACAAACTCCAAGAGTAATTTTGGAGCCAGACATGGTGATGCCAGCACGTGGCAGACTGAGGGGAAAGATGTTGAGCTAGAAGCCAAGATGGTCTCAAAAACTCAAAGCTGAGGACTGGAGAATGGCTTGGGGGTTAAAAACTCTTCCTGCTCTTCCAGAGGTCCTGAGTTCAGTTCCCACATTGGACCTCCAACAATCACCTATAACTCCAAAAGATCTGACATACTTTTCTAGCCTCTGTGAGTACCTGCACACACTCTCTGTACACACACACACACACACACACACACACACACACACACACACACGATATGATCTGATGTTTATTATATATATAAACATAATAAAGGCAAAATTAAAAGCTTAAAAGATATCATGACAATATAGTAAAAATTGGCAAAAAGGCTAATTTTGTCCTCTCTTGTTCAGCTTCTCCTGTATATCCTGTGATCTGTAGGTAAAGGTAAACAGGGCTGATGGGTATTTGGAAATTTCTTGACTGATAGGACCTGCAGTCTGGAAAGCCTGGAGCTGCTTTCTCACTTGTTTGCTGGTCTGTTATTAACAAGCCAGTGTTGAAGTTATATGACCTGATGTTTATTATGTATGAATATAAATAGGGGCCATGATTATCTCAGTGCTTCATCTGAGATCATTTGATTTGTTTGCCTAATTTTAGAGTTTCTTATCTTCTACACTATTACACTCTGCCAGGGCATCACAATTAAAAACTTGCCTGAGCTGGGGAGATGTTCCTGCGAAGGATAAAAGGCTCAGTAAGGCCATGTCCCACAGTGTGTGGCTTAGCTGCGACCCCAGGGGCAGGCTGTGAAGGTGACCTTGAAGCAGTCAGGGGGGATGTGGACCGCTGCAGCTGCTGGCCCTTCCTCACTCTCTGGAGTGTCTTGGGTAGCACGCGTTTTAAATGCTGGCTGGCCAGCTGCAGGTTAGCTTTGCCTTTCCTTGGGTAAAGTCAAATTTGTGCCAAAGCTGTTCCGTGTTCTCCAACCATGGGATCTTTGGTGGTCCTTTATTAGGTGACTGGCTCCCAAGTGTCAGTGTATTAAAAGATGCTAAACTCAGGTAAGTACAGAGTCCTGTTTGTGTGGCATTGGTAGGCAAACCAAGTTCAGCCACTTGTGCGTACATTTCAGAGATGAGTGTCAGCAGCAGAGGCCTCAGCCCTGGCTTCAGCCGCTTTTCTCTGGGGCTTCTTTTTTGATAGATGAAGGGATGAGCAGGGATCTGAGTGACAGGCAGTTGCCGTTGCCAGGGCAGCCCAGGGTAAAAACATGCTGTAGTGTTACTGCTGTCAGCTCAGGCACCACACCGCTGGACTCTCATCGCTTCCTGGGGCCAGCCCAGCATCCAGCTGAGCACAGAGCACTGGCCTTGAACTTCTCCCTGCACTGTGATTGGAGCTGAGCACAATCGGAGCTCCTCCAGACTTTATTATTTTGCAAAAGGTTAATTGTAGCTTTTAATCTTTCCCAGGATTAAATGGGCCTCTTTATAGATTGTGGTTTGTACTCCCAGCCAGACATGGCTTCTGAGTCCAGCAGAGAATTGAAGAGAAGCCCCTGACCTTTTCTAAACTTTCAGGTCCAGACTGCAGGCCAGACAGCTGCCGCCTGCGACTGGTCATTGTTCCAGCGGCACGTGCAGTCTCCATTTAAGCAGTTCCAGGTTCAGAAAGAAGCAAGGCTTGTGTGGCATCTCAGTGGTGTGTGTGGAATGATGACAGGAGGCACTTGGAGTGCCACACCACCTGTGCGGTGCTCTTTGTGCCTGCCTACTCCCATGCCTACAACAAAAGGAAGCTGGAGAAATACCTCACCCACTATGTTTAGAGTTAAGAATGTTAGAATGGGTGCACAGGGGGCAGTGGGGAGGGGACAGCATGAGGGGCTGTGCCATTCTGAGCGCTGTGTATCTGACTGCTCAAGTCTAGAGACTTCGGCTGGGCAGTGGTGGCGCACGCCTTTAATCCCAGCACTTGGGAGGCAGAGGCAGGAGGATTTCTGAGTTCAAGGCCAGCCTGGTCTACAGAGTGAGTTCCAGGACAGCCAGGACTACACAGAGAAACCGTGAGTTCCAGGACAGCCAGGACTACACAGAGAAACCCTACCTCGGAAAAAAAAAAAAAAGAAAGAAAGAAAAAAAAAACTAAGTCTAGAGACTTCACATGCAGCCTAACCCAGGGTGTCAGTCAAGTACTGGGAGAATTTGGGTCAGCTCAGGGTAGGAAAAGGTAATTAGGTTTGTGCGTGGAAACTACCTTTTGCAAGGGAGACTTGGTTTGAAGTATTGTGGTGTCTCAGAGGCAGACTTGGGGGTCAGACTGAGTTGATTCGGGCCAGCATCTTGGTCTGAGCTCCAGGCTTGTCTGCCCCCGGGTTCCTATGTAATATGGCTCAGGAGCAGTTCCTGTTGTTCCAGGATTCTTATTTTCTTACTCTGCAGTTTTATGCACTTTTACTTTGATTCCTTTCCTTGAGGACAGTGGCGGAGTCTCCTCCTTGCAAGTAATTGTTGAGCTTGTTCCTTTGTGGGTCTCCAGTAGTGCAGGAGATTTATGGGCTGGGGGTTGGGGTTGGGCAGCCTGTTCAGCTCAGTGAGTTCTAAGGATTTCACTTAACCCTGTAGCTGTTTTTGGAGTCAGGCTTCATTCATATGCGAGGTCAAGAGACATTGCTGGTACTGAGATGTGCCTTTTTCTTCCTGCTGTGTGGAGTTGGCAGTTTAGTAAAGCAATCAAAACAGGTCTAGAACAGAGATGGGGACAGCTTTGCTTTGGCCTGAAGCAAAGGCACTGCCCAGACTATGGGGTCATGGTTGGAGGCCACACCTCAGTCAGCTAGATCTGAGGCCAGGTCCCAGCTGTACCAGTCTCCGTCAAGAGGCAGGTTCGTTCAACCTGTTTTGAGCTTTGTTTCGAATGTGGTTGTAGGAAGGTAAGCCACGTGGTACACATGAAGTTCTGGGGCACGATAAGAGCCTAGGGACCAGGTGCTGCTGTGAGTATTCATTAGTATTTTCAAACTGTGCTTAAGACAGCTCATTCTTACTGTATGAGGTATGCTCCCCGAGTTCTGTCAGCATGGAGAAATGTGGTTTATACATAGAGTATGAGTTTGGATGAGGAAAGTAGGTAGTTAGGTGAGCCTCTTTGCAGAATAGAAAAGTGGGGGTCTGAGGGCTGAGCAGCACCCACTTTGTCGCTGGTAGGTGTTAGAGGCTGGGCTGGAACCTGAGCCGCCAGACTTTGGAAGTCTTGCTGACACCGTGGGTGGCCAGAGCATTTTATCCGCAGTCTTACATGGAATCAGATATGAGCACGTAGGTTCTTCTAGAGCTAACAATGGTTGTCCACAGTGCGCATGCCATCTGAGTCTTGATCCTGGTGGTGTGTGTTTGTTGTTGGGAAGCCGTGGACTTTAGCCTTGGCTAGATCTGTTGAGCAGAATTAAAGGAACATGGCATTTCAGGAAGGGGGAGATTGGAAGATGCAAGGGGAGGAAAAATGAGGAGACAGACCATCGCCGCTGGGCATCTGGGGAGATGAGGGTGGGAGGGACGCTGGCCAGACTGGACAGACATTGGAGCAGGCCATACCCAGGGAAGTCATGGCCTGGGCTCCTTGCCTCTGCCACTAGAGTAGTAAGGTTTTATGGTTTTGATCTGTGTAGTTAGGCCTCAAACTCCTTTCCTTACATTCCTCTGAATCAGGTTGCCCTGGTATTTGTCGAGAACATGGAGTATGACCTGTATCTGTCAGTGCTGTCAGCAGAGGCTAACTGCTTACTCATCCTGAACTTTGTTCCTGCTGAGTGGAGCCACAGCCGGGGAGGGGCCTGCTCCTGGGGCTCCTGGGCTGGGCTCCTGGGCTGAGCTCCTGGGCTGAGCTCCTGGGGCTCCTGGGCTGAGCTCCTGGGCTGAGCTCCAGCTCTGTGGCCACCCAGCTCCAGGAAGGATTATGGGGAAGGGTGGCTTTGTTTACCAGGAACTTTGTTTACCATATTACACAG
This sequence comes from Mastomys coucha, assembly GCF_008632895.1. NCBI lineage: Eukaryota > Metazoa > Chordata > Mammalia > Rodentia > Muridae > Mastomys > Mastomys coucha. Next base: position 102,724,814 of record NW_022196911.1, on the reverse strand, counting down.
GAATTGATCTAGGAAGAGAACTGATCTGCAGGTCCTTAGAGGGCACAGAGACCATGCTCAACCAGATCTCATGCCTTTGGTGTGGTGTCTTATTTTCCAATCTGAAAAGCAAAGAAATAAGCTAAAAACTTGATAGAAGTTTCCCCACAGATGCGTGTGCATTTAAAGAGAGGGGTACATTTGGAGAAGCCTTACCCAGTGACTGCTGTGGGGCTGTTTCTGAAGCCACATAGAACTGTCGTTGATTAGCTGAGCACAGCAGCGTGTGTCTAACCTCGGAACTTGACAGTGCAGATCAGTAAATGCTGGAGAGGTGGAGGCTAGACTGGTGTACATAATAACTCTCAAAACACTAAACGAAAGAAGAAACCTGCCACAATCCTGGCATGTGAAATCTAACAGGAGTTTATACACCTTTAATCCCAGCACTCCTGAGGCAGAAGCAGGAGGAGCTCTGAGTTCAAAGCCAGTTTGGTCTACAGAGTTGAGTTTTAGGACAGCCAGGGCTACACAGAGAAACCTTGTTTTAACTCTTACCCTCAGAAAAAAAAGAAAAGAAAGAAATTACTTTTCTCCCTGCTGAGTTGGGAGGAGGTGAAGACTCTCGTGTCCCAGACTTAGTGTCACCTGTAACCCACAGCCATGGCCAGGCAAGGCATTGCTGCTGGCGCTGTAGTGAACGTTAATTCTGCTTTAGAAGACATGTTGGAGGCCACTCTCATTCACAATGCCTTAGCACATGGAGTTCGTGAAGCTGTCATGGCCTTGAGCTCCGAGTCTTCGTTGTGTTTGCATCCAGTTGTGGTGAGCCTGCATGTCTCAGGGTGGTGGAGGCCATTGTGCTCAGCACCAAGTCAGCCTAATTATGGTCAGTGCCAACAAACAACTAGGAGTGGAAAGGGGAAACCCCGCTGTACAGTGGCTAGGACTGAGCAAGGGATCTCAGGCCAGTGGTGTCATCAGAAGTACTTCAAGTGCAAGAAATGAACACATTTTGGCTCATTAACAAAAGAGAAACTGTAGCTGGGCGGTGGTGGCGCACGCCTTTAATCCCAGCACTTGGGAGGCAGCAGAGGTAGGCGGATTTCTGAGTTTGAGGCCAGCCTGGTCAAAAAAAAGAGAGAAACTGTAGAGGGAATGTTTTCTGTCCTGGCAGTCAGTAACAGGGAGATATCTTAAAAATTCTCAAAATTTTGAAAATGAAACATACTTCTTCTTTTTGAGACAGGGTTTCTCTGTATAGCCCTGGCTGTCCTGGAACTCACTCTGTAGACCAAGCTGGCTTTGAACTCAGAAATCCACCTGCCTCTGCCTCCCAAGTGCTGGGATTAAAGGCATGCGCCGCCACCGCCCAGCAAAACATACTTATAAATAGCTTGTGGAAGGGAAATTAGAAAATGTTTAATGAGATAAGAAATCCAGCATGTGACAGACTTCATTGAGAGCCGTAGTAGAAGTTTGTGTTCAAACAGAGAAGCTTTTGAGAAAGGTTCAAATTACTGCTAGGGCTGGAAAAAGACTGTCACCAGACACTCAAGACACTGAAGAGAAGAGAGAGGGACACAGACTCCTGTAATGAGGGCCTGAGTCCCTGACTGAGAGCTGCAAAGTGTGGCTGCTAGCCTGGCCCCAGGGTCGGGGAAAGACCCTGTGTAGGAGAAAAGGGCTGGGATTGATAGAGCAGGCAGCTAGCAGCTTCCCATATTTATAAGACTATATAACCTGACCCGGTCTCAACTCTGGACACAGACAAACCTACTCACACATACACAAACCCGAAGATTACACTGAAATACCACATTATGGCTGAAGTTGAGAACTTAGTTGAAATAAATTCTTCAAAACACCCTTTGGTTTAATAGTTCTTAAGAACAAATAAATTCTTAAATATGCCTGGCAGTGGTGGCACATACCTTTAATCCCAGTACCTGGGAGGAAGAGGTGGGTGGGTCTCTGTGAATTTGAGGCCAGCCTGGTCTACAGAGCAAGTTCTAGGACAGCCAGGGCTAAAAATTCTCTGGGATGACAAATCAGTAGTAGACCACGTGAAGCCTTGACATTCAGGTGTAGCCTTAGTCAGCAGCATCCACCTTCCCTCTGGTTCTCCTAAGATTGATGTTCATGGAAGGCTCAGTCTTTTCAAGGGTCTATGGTAAACCATGGCAGCCAGATAGATGAGATAGGAGGGAGAGGCTTCCGATTGTACACCACAGGCTGTGTCGGCTGAGCTGTGCTCTCATCATAGACCCAAACAGTGCCATTTGAGAATGCTTTACACTTGGCACAGTTATTTCCACCCCAGCTGATGCTCTGTCAGCTGGTCTGCTTCCGTCCTTCCAAGCTGGAGGCTGCCTATGCCTCTTGGATGGATCGTCGCTAGTTCATTTTCAGATGCTAGACCATGGCCCTTCCCATGAGCACTGCTCACCCAGTAACTGGGCGAATGCATGCTGCTCATGGTCAGTAACTCAGAGGGAGGATGGATTCCTCCCAGCTCATGTGCAGAACAAGTAGTAAGTAGTAGTAAGTGCTTCATAAGGCTCACTCTACACACAGACGGATGTGTTTGGAGCCTTGTACTGAGCTGCCTTTCTCTGGTGGTGTCTCTTATTCATATTCGAGTGGGCTGATGGGATAAAGACCCAGTTCTCCACTCTTTGGTGGGGTGGGGACTTGTTAGTCAAGAATTTACCCTTTTCTCTTTTTTAGTTCATACTTTTTTCTTAGGTGCTGGGGTCGAGCCCAGCGCCTCGTGCATGCTAGACAAGTTGTCTAGTGCTGAGACATCTCCAGTTCCTAGATCCCTTAAACTCTTCATGTCAACTCCTGGGGCTGGAGAGATGGCTCAGTGGCTAAGAGCACTTGTTTTTGCAAAGGACCCGGTTTGGTTCCCAGAACTCACATAAGAGGTCACAACCATTTTCTGTGCCACTTTTTCACTTCCCTAGGCACCAGACATGCAAGTACACACACGCATGCAGGCATGACACTCATATACATTAAAAAAAAAAGCCTTAAACTTTAAAGAAAAACCTTTGTAATTGATCCTAGCATTTTCCTTAGCATGTAGATTTGGTACACATCATGACAGTGGATGGACAAATTAAAGGGGTTCTGAGGAGTCCTCATTCTCAGAGGTCAGGTCAACACTGGTGAGAGACTCAAATATTTACCATAGAAATGGCATTCCTCATTGTAGGTGTTTCAAGTACTTGCCTGCCCGTTACAAAGTGAGCCATTTAACATTCCTTATGGAGTCTAAGAGGTCTCAGTGATTCACCAAGGCTGAGAAAATGCCTTGTGGCAGGCAAAGTGTTAAGTGGTGATACTGATCACATTAGTACATTAGTACGTTAGTACAGTCTGTTTGCTGCTGTGTTGTTTTGTTAGCATATATTAGCATACAAAATGAAGGGTTTCATTGTTTTCATGTGTATATATGATGTATTTGATTATATTATGCCTTCTGTGTTCTGTTTGTGTACGTCAGCATGTGTAAATTTTATCTTTGAGGCCCATGTATAGGACTGGGCCTGGTGACAAGCCTGTAATTGCCACTACTCAGGAGGCCAAGGCTAGAAGGCTCAAAGGTTCAAGGTTAGCTCTGAGCAACATAGTAAGACCCTGTCTCCAAAAAAAGGGGGCCTGGGGAAGTGGCTTAGTGGTGAGGAGCAGTTGCTGTCTGCCAGAGGAGCAGAGTTCAGTTCCCAACATAAATCCACACACCTCACAACTTCCTGTGACCCCAGATTAGGGATCTGATGCCCTTTTCTGGTTCCTGGAAGCACACACATACATGTGCACATACTTACACAGGTAGACACATATGAAAGTAACACAGCCGGGCGGAGGTGGTGCACGCCTTTAATCCCAGCACTTGGGAGGCAGAGGCAGAGGCAGGCAGATTTCTGAGTTCAAGGCCAGCCTGGTCTACAGAGTGAAAGTAACACAAATTAAGGCTGGAGAGATGGCTTGGCAGTTAAGAACATTTACCATTCTTTAAGAGGACCCAGGCTTGGTTCCCGCCATCTTCATGGTGGTGCGCAGCCATTCTTAACTCCATTCCAGGAGATTTGACTCCCTTTTCTGACCTCCTTGGGCACCAGGCATGCACATGGTACAGATAGATAGATAGATAGATGATAGATAGATAGACATGGAGAGATAGATAGACAGACAGACATGCAGGCAGATGAATGTAGGCAGAACATTCAAAATAAGTCTTAAAACTTCAAAACAAAACAAAAACCAAGCCACTGTATGAATATATTTGCACCAATTTGAGGATGGGTCAGTTCTTGGCTCACACTGTACTCATTTAAATTACTATAATAACTGAGATGTGTTCATTGTACTTGTTTCTTTATTTGCTGCATGTAATTGTTACTCATCTACTTTTCACTGTAAGATTTCCATGAAGTACGTGTTACCATCTCATTGAAATGGACCAGTAAGTTTTCTGAGTCTGGGATGAATGGTAACACGAATTAATATGGTCTGTGGGTTGTTTGCAAAATGGGCTGCAGTCAGCCGAAGCTTGGCTAACTTAGAAAGCAAGACTGGTGTCGGTAAATGGCTTGGTGGGAGCTTGCTGCCAAGCTGCTGGACACTCAAGTTCCCTCCTGAGTCCACATGGTAAAAGGAGCCCTGCCTTCCCCTGCAGTTTGTCTTCTGGCCTCCACAGGCATACTGCAGCCCGAATGTAACATTCAGCACACACGCAATAAACAAATAAATCAACAACCCCAGGCCAGGAGCCAGGCATGGTGACACACACCAGTAACCACAGCACTCAGGCTGTGGGGCAGGAAGAGCACAAGTTCTAGACTAGCCTGGTCTACATAAGAAACCTTCTAACGACCAGGAAAGGCCAGACTAGCTCAATACTCATTTCCAAGGGAGATATGGCAGAGAGCCTTGCTCTGTAGAATGCATAAGACTTTTGAATTTCTCCTTTTGCTTGTCAGCTTTAAGAAAAGAATCAGGGCTGGAGAGATGGCTCAGCTGCTAAGAGCACTGACTGCTCTTTGGAAGGTCCTGAGTTCAAATCCCAGCAACCACAACCATCCATAATGAGATCTGACGCCTTTTTCTGGTATATCTGAAGACAGCTACAGTATACTTAGATATAATAATAAATGAATCTTTGGACTGGAGTGAGCAGAGATCCTGAGTTCAATTCTCAGCAACCATATGATGGCTCACAACAATCTGTACAGCTGCAAGCGTACTCATATACATAAAATAAATAAATAAGTCTTTAAAAAAAGAATCCTATTTTGGGATAGTGGACATTACCACTGACTCCCCAAATTTGGGTTATCAAAACCATACCAAGTGACTCCTCAGCACTCAGCATGAGGACGCTAACACAGTCCATTGTGACCTTCAGCCCTGATACCCAGGGTTCTCACCATTGTCCCACTGTTCACTCTTACTAATAGAGGCTTTTCTCCACCAGGGATGGATGAATGAGATTTACAACTATGATCCAGAAACTTACCATGCTACTTTGACACACTCAGTCTTTGTCCGGCTCGAGGGTGGAACCTTAAGACTTTCAAAGCCTAACAAAAACATATCCAGGAGGGCAAGCTACAATGAGACAAAGCCAGAGGTCACCTACATCAGCCAGAAAATCTACGACCTCTCAGACAGCAAGGTGAGTCTGGGCCATTTTGGAAGCAGAGCCTGAATGAATGGAAAGCATTTGTCTTTGGTTGCCATACTGTACTCCGCCCCATGGTGCTGTTTAAGGAGCAGTAGACCTTAGGGCAGCATCTCTCAAGGAAACAACCGCTGGGCAACTTTCGAGTGGGGCCTAAGAGCTTGGATTCCCCTCCCAACCCCAGACAAGGTTTCCCTGTGTAATCCTGGCTGTCCTGGAACTTACTCTGAAGACCAGGCTGGACTCAAAGTCACAGAGATCCGCCTGCCTCTGCCTCCTGAGTGATGAGACTAAAGATGTGTGCCACCACTGACTGGCTGAGCCTGGATTTCTTTGAGTTTCCAAGGTGGAGCTCATGCTGCAGCTCCGTGGACCACACTCCAGGAGCAAGGAAGGGTTCTTTGTACTCAGAGCTGGTTATGAACTGGGGGTGCAGCCCAGTTGGTGAATGTATGGCATTCACCAAGCCACTAGTTCCATCCCCCAGCACCAATGCCAGGCGTGCTGGCATGCATCTGTAATCTCAGGAGGCCAAAGCAGGAGCACCACCATGGTTTCAAGGTCAGCCAGGACTTCATAGTTAGTCTGAGGCCAGGCTGTTCCGGACTACATAGTAAGAACGGTTTCATCCTGCCCCCTCTACACATTACCCCCTTTCTCCAAAAAAAAAAAAAGAAAGAAAGAAAGAAAGAAAGAAAGAAAGAAAGAAAGAAAGAAGAAAGAAAGGAAAGAATGAGAAGGAAAGAAAGAAAAAGAAACTGGATTTTCAGTGTAAATGCTGTGTATATGTTACTAGGTATTGATAATGCTCTGTAAAAGGTAAAAAGTGTGCACATGGCAGCACATTTTGATAAAATATCATCTGTATTTTAGTGGAAATATAAATTGTTATTCCACACAGACATGGTGTCTTAGGATTTTACTGCTGTGAACAGACACCATAACCAAAGCAGCTCTTATAAGGACAAAATTTAATTGGGGCTGGCTTCCAAGTTCAGAGGATCAGTCCATTATCATCAAGATGCAACATGGTGACATCCAGGCAGGCATGGTGCAGGAGGAGCTGAGAGTTCTGTATCTTCATCTGAAGGCTGCTGGCAAAATACTGACTTCCAGACAGCTAGGATGAGGGTCTTATAGCCTACACCCACAGTGACACACCTACTCCAACAGGGCCATACCTCCCAACAGTGCCACTCCCTGGGCCGAGCATACACAAACCTTCATACATGGGTCTCTAATCTCATAGCTCTTGTGACTTTCAAACCCTTCCCAGTGATGGCAGTATGGAAAGCAGCTGCTATGTAGATTCATCCTTGAGTTGATTCCAGCACTGACCTGCACTTTCTGTCTAGACTGAGAGATGCTTTTCCCCAGCTTAAGCTTCACCTAGGGTCACTAACTCAGTTGTTATCCAAGCCTGTTTGATGGTAACCACTTAAACATTACTACTCTGTTATTGCTGCCTAAGAATGAAAGATATTCATAGCTCTTAAATATGTACACTTAGGAATTTTGAGGAATAACTAGTCATCTCTAAAATTTATTCTGTGTTCTACAGTCAGATTATAGACAGATGGTTAGTTATTTAACTTCCATCATTTTAGTCAAAGGCCCCAACAGGCTGACCTTTCTTTTTTTTCTTCTTTTTTTTTTTTTAAAGATTTTATTTATTATTATAAATAAGTACACTATAGCTCTCTTCAGATGCACCAGAAGAGGGCATCAGATTTTATTACGGGGGGTGGGGGGTGGGTTGCTGGGATTTGAACTCACGACCTTTGGAAGAGCAGGTGGTGGGTGCTCTTACCCACTGAGCCATCTCACCAGCCCCAGGCTGACCTTTCTGATATGTGTAATATTGATACACAAGGTTGACTCGCTTTAGAATGTAAATTGTCATCTGCCTTTTTCCATAGATTTATCTTGTACCTAAAAGCTTGGCTCGAAAGCGAATCTGGAATAAAAAATACCCCATTTGTATTGAGCTTGGCCGGCAAGAGGACTTTATGTCTAAGGCGCAGACTGATAAGGAAACTACTGAGGAGAAGCCGCCTCCAGAGAAAGAGCTGGCGAGTGAAGACCTTAAGAAGCCACCCCAGCCTCAAGAGGGGACAAAGTCTAGCCAGCGAGACCCGATTCTATATCTGTTTGGGAGAACTGGCCGAGAAAAAGAGGAGTGGTTCAGGCGGTTCATCTTGGCATCTAGGCTGAAGTCAGACCTCAAAAAGCCGGCTGGTGTCTCTGGAAGTAGATCAGGTAATAGGATTTGTGCTAAGCGTGCACCTGTTTAAAGGGCTTGTGGGAGGACTAAGAGAGTGGCAAGCCTGCCAGCGGACGGGCGGACAGGAAGTCTGCCTTTAGGTCATTACTCTCTGCAACCTCAAGTGTGTGTGCCTTTTAGAGTAACCACATCCCCCCCACCCTAGTTTGAAGTCATTTTCCCTGTGATGGCCCATTTGCAGGTATATGTGGTTAGCCTGTGGTGACGCCCTGGGATTCTGTCCTTCTGGGCACTCTCATAAAAGCAGCTCCAGGAGACCATAGTCTGAAGATGGTAGTTAGAGCAGAGTATGGTGGCACGTACCTTTAATCTCCGGACAGCGATAGTGGCAGGTGTATCTCTGTGAGTTCAAAGTCAGCCTGGGTATGCACCTGAGTGCTGGCATTAAAAGCATGTGTTACCATGCCCAGCTGTATCTGGTTATTTTTAATGACTTGTACTTAGGGTACAATGAAGTCAGTGGTAAGAGCTGGGACTGTGGTAGACCCTGGTACCTACTTCACACTGAAATCAAGCAAGCCTCCATTCATATACTCGTAGCAATACCTTGATTAGCCAGGGCTACCTTAAAACACTGTGAGTAGAAATGGAACTTAGAACATCGGGGAAGACTGTACTGTATTTCAAAGCGGCCTGAACAATGAGTGCCCAGCTGTCATCAGCTGTGAATGTGACATTGGTGATGAACCTCCAGGACCAGGTACCTCTGTCAACACCGCATGAGAGAAGTCTTGCTGGTTGACTCAGGCTTGTCCTCTCAGGGATGCTGCCGCTTAGAGACAAAACACAGGTTTCTCCGGCAACTTGCTGTGCAGGTTCCAGCTTAGGAGGCCCAGCTAAGGGTGGAGATTCCAAATCTTTAGTGCTCCATTTCTGTCTACAGTCAGAAGTGGCTGCAGGACAAGCAGAACCTGGTGAGAGCTGGGAAGCCATGAGCACCCTGGCACAGTTCTAGCCTGATGTTACCAAGGGCCACCCGTGAGAGCCACAGAGTGGTGACAGTTCCTATGCTCTGCCCCTCCCTAAGCAAAGAAGCTGCCCCATGGGCAGGGAACAGGGGCCATGCCCATCAGAGTCAGATTCTCACCCTGAACTGTGGGGGAGGGGTGCTCTTGGCTCTATCTTTTAAAATTGTTGTTTATTTATTAATTAAACTCTGGAGTTTATTTTTAGATTGCACTATATTTTCTTTCTTCTTCTTCTTTTTTTTTTGTTTTTTTTTTTGGTTTTTTTTTTGGTTTTTTGGTTTTTTGGTTTTTCGAGACAGGGTTTCTCTGTGTAGCCCTAGCTGTCCTGGAACTCACTATGTAGACCAGACTGGCCCCGAACTCAGAAACTGCCTGCCTCTGCCTCCTAAGTGCTGGGATTAAAGGCATGCACCACCACTGCCCACCTTGTATGCTGCACTTTCTACTAAACTTTTTCTATTAAAAAAAATGGGGGAGGGAGGGAGCGGTTTTACATTGTCCTGACATTTAAAAATAATGTTAAACCTTGAAGTGGTTTGAGAATGATGGATTATAAAAAGTTTGACTTCTGGGTAAAACCTCAGGTAGTCAGTCCTGGACCTGACCTAGCTAAGCCACTCAGTTAAAGTAGCTCTTCTAAGTGTCTGTGTGACCAGGGGAGAGCTCCAGGTCCGACAGCTGGAAGCAGGTGCCATCAATGGTCAGGTTCCCTTGTCTCACAGTAAACCTGAGTGTCAGGTACCTCCATGCTTAAAACTAACACTATTGCATCAGGATAAACTGAATCTGGGTCACACTTGAGGCACTTAGGGGTCAGGCCGTCACCTTTCTCTCCACCCAGACTTCCTGTCCCTCTGTGTGTCTTCCTCCTGGGAATCCCCTGAAACTTGCTTCTTGATATTCTGTTCTCTATCTGGATCATTCTTCTGCCAGCGAAAAGAAAATGGCCACTCTTTCCTCAACAGATAGCACAGGTGTCCCTGGTGGGCTGTCAGTGCGGGGTCAGCAGCTCTTGGCCATGCCTGTTACATGTAACTGGGACTTCTCTTCCTGTGTGGCTTACTTCAAGGGCAAGGATTCAGCTTGTTCCCCTGGTTAGCAGGGAACAGGTCCATAGGAGGTGCTTGAGGACCACTCCATTGAATGAAAGATGGCGTCTTTGTGGTGCCCTGAGCTGTGGATGAACATTTGTTGTCTTCCAGCCCATCTTCCCTTACCCTGTGAGCATTTGCAGCTCCACCCTGACTGGAGCATACGGTGGTGCTGTGCTTTGTGTTTTGCTAAAAGATCACTGGGAGCAAAGAAAAATACTGCACTAACCCCATTCCGAATTACCTTGGAAAAGAATAAAAACCATTCTCAAAGTCACCTATCATTAGAGCAGAAGGTATTTTCAGGGTAAAGCTTTTTAAATCATTTGTTAGCATTTTAGCTGCTTTCCCATTTAACCACGGGCATTTAGTTTTATCATTTGCATTAATAGCTACCATTTCTTACCCAGGGCTTCTGCCTGCCCACAGCAGACACAGCAGTCCCTCGGGGCACCTGACCCACAGCCGCAGCAGCAGCAAAGGCAGCGTGGAGGAAATGATGTCCCAGCCAAAGCAGAAGGAACTGGTGGGCAGCGTGCGCCAGAAGATGCTTCTAGACTACAGTGTGTACATGGGCAGGTGTGTGCCCCAGGACGACCGAAGCCCCCACAGGAGCCCTGTGCAGAGTGCAGAAGGCAGTCCCATAGCTGGGAAGAAGGTAAAAAAAAAAAAAAAAAAAAGCCCGGGGCTTTTCTGTTCTTCTTAAATTCCTCTTTGTGTGTGAGGGATTCATGCCAGGTCCTCCCTGTTTCAGGATTTGAAGACATGATGGTGAGCTAGGCACGGAAAGTCATGTGTTCTCTCAGAACTCATGTTCAGGGGATGGCACAAAGCTGGCATTGGGCAGCAGGAAGAATTGAAGCTGGGTAAAGGCAATTGAGGAAGGCTCCTACTATGTGTGTAATCTGGGGCTCTTTGAGGAGGTAATTAGTGAACCGCAGAGATCCATGGTAGGAGAACATTCCAGAAGGGCGACCCCACTGTCTACAAAGGTTCCACAGCAGGAATCAGTTGGGATATTCAAAGGTGGGCAAAAGCAAGGGCAAGAGGGGGAGGCAGCAGATGTGGAGGCTCAGAGGGGCCTCTTCAGACGTGTTCTGAGGGAGACAGGAGGGCCTACAAGGGTTTGAATAGGGAGAGCCATTGTTGGAAGGCTGAAGCATAAGTGACTCTGCAGAAAGGCTGCAGGAAGGAAGGAGTAGGTGGGAAGTGGTGGCGGGTGGGCCAAGACTCCAGTGATAGTGGGTAGCTGGGAGAGGAACTGACTTTGTGATGGACAGATGTGGGTGTGAGAGAGGGAAGCAGGATGTTGCCTCGTGTTTGCATCTGAGCAACGGGCTGTAGGTAGGAAGGTCCCAGTCACTGGCCTACACCTCAGCCGTCCTTGGCTTTGAAGATTTGTCATGAGATCCAGTCCAGAGGCCTCTAGCACAGGCCTTCCATGTACCCCACCGTTTGGAGGCATAGTCGCTGCCTTCCCATGGAGAGTCAGTCATGTTTGACCTCTTGCTTACCAGATTTCTGCCTCTAATGAGGAACATGTGGTGTCTTCCCTCGTGCCTTTGGCTGCCCTGTGCTTTCCCTGCACTGTCGATTCTCCTCGGTGTGGAGGTGACCACTGACCTGACCCATATATGACCTTGTTAGCTTGGTGACCAACCTTGTGCCTCTGGTGGAAGCAGACTTCCCTCTAGGCTAGAGCAGGTTCTGTCAGCTCCTCAAGAAGTGCCCAGTTTGCCTGGATCATCTCCTTCCTCCCCACATTTCCTTTATCCCAGGACATCAGTTGTCTGGGTCTCATCAGACCCAAGAAGATCAGAGGGAGAGCTCTGCATGACACAGAGAGCCTGGTAAAAATCCTTCTGAATGGCTTCCTCACATTCAAAAAGCTGTGCATGGTGCCACACTATTGTAATCCTAACACTCAAGAGGCTGAGGCAGGAGGATTGCCATCCTGGGCTATACAGTGAGATTTTGTCTTTAAAAAAACAAAAACACCCAGCACTTGGGAGGCAGAGGCAGGCAGATTTCTGAGTTCAAGGACAGCCTGGTCTACAGAGTAAGTTCCAGTTCAGCCAGGGCTACACAGAGAAACCCTGTCTCGAAAAAACAAAAACAAAAACAAAAAACAAAACAAAACAAAAGAACAAAAACCAGCCTGGGGGTGGTGGCGCTTGCTTTCAATCCCAGCATTCAGGAGGCAGCGGCAGGAAGATCTCTAAGTTCAAAGCCAGCCTGGTCTACAGAGCTAAGTTCCAGAACAGCTAAGGCTGTACAGACAAACCTTATTTCAAAAAACCAAAACCAATAAACACCCAAACCTATAGTATTTGGAGCCAGACTTGCTTAGGCTTGTGTACATGTCATTGACCTTGACAGCATTTGAACAAAGTGCATGAGTTCAGGACTCCTAAAATATGCTTGGCCTGTCTGAAGCATGTAGGGCCATATTCTGGCTCTCCCCTGGTTTAGTTGTGGGGTGTAGGTTTTAGTCATCTATCACTGTGGAACAACCCCCAAGGTGGTTGCTTCAAATAATAGTCACTTTATTTTCCTCACAAATTTGTAATTTCATCAGGGGTAGCAGATAGCGACTTCTGGCTGCTCTGTACAGGGTCACTTGGGGAAGTTGCACTGGAGGCAGGAAGCTGGTCCACTGCTGTGGTGGGTTGAGTAGGTATGGCCCTCTCAGACTCATGTGTTTGAATGCTTGGCCTATGGGGAGTGGCACTATTAAGAGGTGTGGCCTTTTTGGAAGAAGGGTGTTACTGTGGAGGCGGGCTTTGAAGTCTCCTGTGCTCAAGCTATGCAAAGTGTGGCTCACAGTCACCTGCTGCCTGGGAACCAGGATGTAGAACTCTCAGCTCCTCTAGTACCAGGTCTACCTGGATGCTGCCATGCTTCCACCATGATGATAATGAACTGAACCTCTGAACCTGTAAGCCAGCCCCAGTTAAATGTTGTCCTTGTAAGAGTTGCCTTGGTCATGGTGTCTCTTCACAGCAATGAAACTCTAACCAAGACACTGCCAAGGGGAAGTGCCCTTTCTTGGAGGGCAGATGGATGCTTGTTGAGTGAAGGGGAGCCAGCACTGAAAGCTGGAGGCCTCAGTTCTTCCTTCAGGCTAGCATCCCTAGGGATAGATGGAGCACAGGGGTACTGGTGCCCTCCATCAGGACAGTAGGGAACCTCCCACGTCTGGTCAAGCAGAAGGGCATGAGCTTTGCCCTTCCCAAGGGGAAGCATGCTAGGTAGAAAGTGAGCTCTGCCCCCGTGCTCTGTACTGCTGATTTATAAGCCAGCAGAACTGATGCTGTGCAAACTTCAGATTACTTTTGTGATTTGAGCAAATGGTCCCTACCTATGAACTACTAACATGGTTCCAAAAATCAGAAAATGCTTGTTTTCCTCAATGTCTCTGCTGCCCTCACCTACTTCCAGCCCAGCAAGTGCCCTGAGCCTCTGATATGCTGTCTGTGTGCATCATTTGCTCTTCTATTTTACTCAGAGTTTAGTGTACTATGGATGTTCTTTGAGCATTTCTTGGCCATTCACAAATGCTTTCTGGAAATTACTCCATGTTCATTCATAGAACTCACTCTCATCTTTTTAAACAGATGCAGAGACTTCAATGTGTGGATGTTCTATAGTTTAAGGTTTCCCCAATATTTTGCAACTTCTGGCAGTGCCAGGATGAATCACATGTGAGCGTGCTTTCGTGTTGTTGGGGTGTCATCAGTGCTGAAGTCTTGGAAGCAGGATTACTAGGTCAGAAGGTGAATGCACATGTGCTTTGGTTAGAGACTGCTAAGCTCCGTGCCTGATAGTTGCACCAATGTTCATTCCTACAGGAAGATCCAGCGGTGCCTGTTTCTCTGACCTCACCAAAGATGGACCTTTTGGAGGTTGTCAGTGTTCATGCCTTGTGCCAAAGATAGAACATTTCCTAAAGCCCATATTACCTCCAATGTGAGTCCAAAAGGAGGCCAGAGACGCAGAAGAGCTTTGACATGCCCTTAGCTTGCTCCGTTATGTTCCCCAGGTTCACAGGTCCCCGCTTTCATAGAAGGGGCTTGGGACACTTCGTTCTCCTTACTCCCACTTCCTGCCATCTCACCTTCCTTCTCCCTTTTACAGACCATAGTAAAAGCATTTCTGCCCCTGAGGTAGGCTCCCCAGTATTCTGACCACGCCACACATTCATCTGCCTTTAAGTTGTGTTCAGGGTTAGCTGAGGTGAATAGGCCAGTGTTAAGTCTCTCACTCTCGGGCTCTGAACTAACATTAAAAATACCCAGCATCTAATTAGTGAATACAGACTACCCCGCTGTGTCAAACAGTTTAAAACATCACTGGCAGTTGTTCTTACCCATAATAATTAAAAACATGGTCAGAAGATTCAGTATAGAAACAACTTTGAAGCTATTAAGCTGTATTTGAATTATAAAATATCACCAGTTTCTAGGTGTTTAATGTCTGATTTTAGGTGATGTTAATCATAATTCAGAAAATTCTTTTAAAATGTCTCCAAGTAGGATAATCTTACTTCTGGTTTCTGGGTGTGTCAGGAGGGGACAGCCTGCAGGTTGGCTGCACACATGCTCCAGATTTGAGGCCAGGAAGTTATAGGTTCTGCGTGCCCTGGAGTTGGCTGCTGAGAGAGAAGCCTGCCAGGGCAGCAGCGTGTGCCCATCCTCCAGGTGTGAGGCTGTGGCACTCAGGGTGTGTGGGTACTTCACTTTCTTTCCATGGGAGGACTGAGAGTATGTGAGACACTGCAGGCTGCTCTGGGGTGGAGCCCTGCTGTCACTGTCACTCGGGGTTGTGGATTCTATTTTTGACCCAGTATCTGTGAGCTGGATTACAGGACAATGCCACCTGTGTTTCTGGGCATAAGAATGGCACGTGCAAGAATCAGTTAGAAAACAGGAACCCTGAAGCTGACAGAGGTTGCCAGGGCTGCCCTTTTTCCTCTTCAAACTGTAAATGGAAAAAAAGCTTATTATAAGTAAAAAAAAAAAAAAAATGAAGCAATATGTCCAATTCAAAAATAAAAATTTAAAGGGCACAGGAATGCCAAGAAAAATCAGTAAGGAAAAGAGTACTCTTCATTTAAAACCTTTTTACATGTATTTAGTGTGTGTATTCATGTGTGTGTACTCATGGGCATGCCCCTGTGCCCATGCCATGGAAGCAGGAGACAGTTCTCTTTTTGCACTGTGTGGGTGCTGGGGCTTGCACTCAGGTCATAATGGGGCATGGTGACACACACCTTTAGTCCCAGCACTGGGGAGGCAGAGGCAGGTGGATCTCTGAGTACAAGGCCAGTCTGGTCTACAGAGTGCACTCCAAGACAGCCAGGGCCACAAACAAATCAATACTCATTGGGCTCAGTGGCAAGCACCTTTCCCCATTGAGTCATCTCGCTGGCCTAAGAATAGTCTTTTTAATAAATGATGTGGGAACAACTGACTATCCATGCAGAAGAAGGATGTTGAACCTGAGCCTCACGCTCCATGCAGAATTAGCTCCTGTGACCCAAGCCTCACATTCCATGCAGAATTAGTTCCTATGATCACAGACCTCAAGGTAAACGCTAAGCTGTAAACCACATAACAGAGGTAAATCTTAGACCGAGTTAGGGGAACCTCCTGAGCAGGGCATGGGATGCACATCAGAAACTCTAGCCCACAGGAAACCAATAGGATGTGAGTTCATGGCTGCCCCAAAGAGCACAAGGAAGCAAAAAGAGAAAAGTAAGAGCTCATACAAAGACAGCATAAGCAGTCGTCCAAAGAAGAGTAAACTGGGGCTGGAGAGATGGCTCAGTGGTTAAGAGCACCGACTGCTCTTCTGAAGGTCCTGAGTTCAATTCCCAGCAACCACATGGTGGCTCACAACCATCCGTAATGAGATCTCACACCCTCTTCTGGTGCATCTGAAGACAGCTACAGTGTACTTACATATAAAAATAAATCTTTAAAGAAAAAAAAAAGTAAGCTGAGTCCACCTAAATTCAAGCCTTTGGTGCCATAAAAAGTGCCATAGAGAGAATGTTGAAAGAGGGCTAGAGAGGGCTAGCCAGATGGCAGTGGGTAGAGGTGCCAGCTACCAATCCCAAAGACGAGAGTTCAGTCCCAGAACCCATCTGGTGGAGAAAACCCACTCCCACACACTAAATAAAAATAAACAAAATGTAATAAAAGCAGAATTTCAAGTTAAAAAATTCAGGGATGAAGAGATGGTTCAGTGGTTAAGAGCATACACTGCTCTTCCAGAGGACCTGGGTTTGATTCCCAGTACCCACATGATGTATCACAACTACCTGTAATTTCAGCTCCATTCTCTTCTGGCATCCCTAGGCACACGCACATGTGTGGCACACACACATATGTGGCACACACTTATACAGACACACATAGATGCACAAAAACGAAAATAATAAAAATAAATCTTAAAAAAAAAGTCCATAGAGTAGGAGAAAACATTTGCAAATTATTTCTCTTATATTGGTCTAATACCCAAAATATATAAAAGAGGGGGCTGGAGAGATGGCTCAGCGGTTAAGAGCGCTGGCTGCTCTTCCGAAGGTCGTGAGTTCAAATCCCAGCAACCACATGGTGGCTCACAACCATCCACAATGAGATCTGATGCCCTCTTTTGGGGTGTCTGAAGACAGCTACAGCGAGGGAGTGGGGCCGGAATGAGAAGAAGAAGTATCTGAAGACAGCTCCAGTGAACTTAGATATAATAAATAAATAAATAAATAAATATACAAATAAATAAATATATATATAAGAGTTTTATGACTCAATATTAAGGAAATAACTGGGTGAATTAAGAAGTAGGTAGATGCATAGAGAGACTACCCACTCAGTGAACGTCTGCTTTACGGGGATCTGAGTCTGGATGCTGCAGCACCCATGCAGAGTCAGCAATGATGATATTCATCTGAAACCCCCCAGCTAGGCAGGCAGGGAGAGGAAGATCCCTGCAGCTCAGTGGCCAGACAGCGTAGTTTACTTAATAAGGTCAGATTCTGGAAGACACTGCCAAGAAGATGGTCTGAGACTAGAGAGGGCTCAGCAGTTACAAGTGCACACTGCCTTTGCAGAGGACCCAGTCAGGTTCCAGCACCCACATCACGCGGATCACACTGGTCTAAATCTCAGCTCCAGGGATCTCGTGCACTTTTTAGACTTTGGTCAGAAACTGCACATGTGTACTTACCCACCCCACTCCCTCACCATAAGAAATAAAACTTTATAAACTAATAAGGTGGAAAAGAGATCAAAATTCCCATTTTTGACCTCTGGACTCCATATACACATATATGTACATACATCTGCACATATATGTATGTGCATGCATACATACACCACATACACTCACACACAAAGGAAAAAGGCAAGTGTAAAGGGGCCTGGAGTGAATGCTCAGTAGGTGAGGGCTTGCTAACATGATGACATGCATTCAACTCTCAGATAAAAAAGCCAGATCACGTGATGGTACATGCTTGTGATCCCAGCACTGAGGAGACCGAGGCGGGTGGATTCTGAGCTCACTGACTAGCCAGCCTGGCCTACATGGTGTGTCTCAGGTCCCAGTGAGAGACCCTGTCTCAGAAAACAAGATGGGCAGCCTAAAGGACAACATCCCGTCTCGACCTCTGCCTTCATACACACATGCCTATACACAGCAGATGGGTCAGGAGATGGGAGAGATGGCTCAGCAGCTAAGGATAATGGCTGCTTTCCCAGAGGACCTGGGTTCAAGTCACAGCACCCACATGGTGGCTCACATCTTTCTATAACTCTATAACTCCAATCCCTGGGGCTCCGACACCCTCTTCTGGCCTTTACAGGTATCAGACATGCACATAGTGTACAGGCATACATTTAGGCAAAACATTGATATACGCAAAAAAAATTTTTTTAAATGGGTCAAGAATCTGGATAGATATTTCAAAGAAAAACTGTGTGGGCTGGAGAAATGGTTCAGTACAGAGTGCATGCTGCTCTTATAGAAGACCCAAGTTCAATTCCCATCAGTAACAACTACTTGTAACTCCAGCTCTAGGCAAATAATAATACCTTTGGCTTTCCACAGCTCTGGCCTCTTTGGGCAGCTGCATTCAAGTACACACACACACACATGCACATACATACAAGTGCACACTCACACACGTGCACACACACACATGCACACGCACTCATACGCACACGCACGCACACACTCACACAGAGTTTTAAAAAAAAATAACAAAAGTCACCGGGCGGTGGTGGCGCACATCTTTAATCCCAGCACTTGGGAGACAGAGGCAGGCAGGATTTCTGAGTTCGAGGCCAGCCTGGTCTACAGAGTGAGTTCCAGCACAGCCAGAGCTACTGAGAGAAACCCTGTCTCAAAAATCCAATAAATAAATAAATAAATAAATAAATAAATAAATAAATAAATAAATAACAAAAGTCTTGTCCCAGAGCAGCCAGGGCCATTGTCGTACTACACTAAGTGACCCTGTCTGGAGGGGCGTTGTCCCAGAGCAGCCAGGGCCATTGTCGTACTACACTAAGTGACCCTGTCTGGAGGGTGGGTGGGGAACCTTAAAAACCTAAAAAAGTATTGCTCCGTTGGTCAGGCATGGCACCTCAGCCTGCAATCCTCACACTTAGAAGACAGAAGCAAGAGAACCAGAAGTCAAGGTCCAACTATAGAATGAATCCAAGGCTAGCCTGGACTACAGGAGACTTGAACTCACAAAACCAGTTTTGGGAGAGGTGGAAGGGAGCCAGACACAGTCTCACTATGTGGCCGGGGCTGGCCTGGGACTTACTATAAAGACCAGGCTGACCTTTAACTCACAAGGATCTGCCTGTCTCTGTCTCTGCCTCCCAAATGCAGAGATTAAGCACATGCTATTATTGTTATTTTTTTTTTAATTATTGGTACACTGAAAAAAGACTGAAACTGGGCTGGTGATGTGAGTCTGTAATCCTAGTTCTCAGGAGGCTGAAATGGGATTGCCAGTTTGAAGTCACCTGTTGCTATTCAGTGATACCACGCCTTTACAGGGGGTGGGGGATTAGAAAATCCAGGGAAAATGTTTCTGTTCTATCTGGGAAGAGTGGTCATATGTTCTATAAGGAATATGCATTGTTGTAAAGTCGGGAACAAGCACACAAACATGAAGAAAGTGTACTGCTGCCTCTGTTCCTGGGCCAGGCCACCATAGCTGCCACCTTGACACAGCAGCCGTGCATGACCAAACTTGGGAACAGTTGCTTCGATCTGTCTTTTAGCAGAAAGGCATCCCTGGCCTCCCACAGAATTGAGTCCATCCATGCTGTGTTGGACATAAGCTCATTTTAAATACAATACTCCCTGCTGGGCAGTGGTGGTGCACACCTTTAATCCCAGCACTTGGGAGGCAGAGGCAGGTGGATTTCTGAGTTCAAGGCCAGCCTGGTGAACAGAGTGAGTTCCAGGACAGCCAGGGCTACACAGAGAAACCCTGTCTTGAAAAAAACAAAACCAAACAAACATACAAAAAATACTCCCCAAAAGCTAGCTAGACAGACAGACAGACAGACAGATAGTGTCGATGGCCTTGCTTCAGCTTCGGAACATTGGCTTCCCCAAACATTGCCTTTGGAAGTGTGCTTGGGAGCTTACTCTTCTACCCGTGTGCAGGGCGGAGGCGGCACAATGAATATTCTCCACACATTTCTCCCTGCATTCACACAGCAGTATTAGGAAACGTATGCACATTTATTCTTCAGCTTTAAATTCTTATGACAGTCATTGGAAATGCATTCTAGCAGCTTGTGGAGGCCAGGTTTTGTTCGTAAAGCCTTTTTGATGCATTGTCTCTGGTCTACGGCTCTGATGTTTGTCTTTGTTCCCAGTGCCCCTGTGCAGAGCCTGCCTTAGGCACAGAGACTGGTAAGAAGGAAAAGCAACCTGCGTGTCAGTTCCTTGAGACGTTTTACTGCATCATGTGCCACTGGCTTGGACGTCATTGTGAAATAGTCTCTCTGTGTATGTGTGTGCTCGAGCGTGCGAGCGCGTGTGTGTGGCGGGGGTGGGGGTAGGGGAGTTGTTTCCTGTTAAAATGAGTGTTTTCAAGAAAGACTGATAAAGGGTACACATGCTCTCCTGGGAAAGGAAGAGGTGGCCTCTTCCGTGTAGCCTACAAGACTAAAAGTGGTGAGAGTCTGACGTGGATAGTGGTTTAGCACTGCCTGAGTGGCCTGGGGGCCGTTTTCTTCAGACTTGTGATGTTTCTTCAGAAGTCTGCGCAGATAATCTGATGGGGCTTGAGGAATCCTGTGCCTGTTACCCTTGGCCTGAAGATGATAGTGCACAGTGTGCAGGGGTGGGGTGGGAGCACAAACACATGTCTACACACATGCATGCACGCTTGTGGTTTAAGAAATTGCTGATGCCAGCTTCTATCCTTCCATTGGGAACTTGGTGGTGGAAAATGTCTTGGTTAATGTACAGGACATAACAGCACCAGGGAAGTGCACATAGAATGTTCTAGAGTGGGGTAGAGCCACCTCTTCTAAAATGGAAAATTAAATATGTATCAATTCTAAGCAAAGGTGTTAATTTTTAATGGATGTGCATGTGTGGGTGTCTGTGTGAGTGAATGCCACGTGTGCGGTTTGCCCGTGGACATCAGAAGAGGGTGCAGCTGGTGTTGATGGTGGTTCTGAGCCACCACTGGGCTCTGAGGACTGAAGTGTGTTCTCTGGAGTACAATAGTGCTCTTACCCCCCGAGCTGCCCTTCTAGTGTGTTTGTTTTTAGGAAGTCCCTGGCATTCATAAGGAAGACCTTGGAAAACTTCTGGATTGAAGGAGTCTAGAACATGTCCTAGACACTGACGTGTTGCTGGAAAATAGAAGTGAGTCCCCCAACTCCCTAGTTCCCAGAGAAAGAGCTGGCACAGCTGTGACAGGGCATGGGGGCTGAGCAGTCTGCTGGCTTCACATCAGATTCCATGTATGGCTCAAATGGATCAGACCCTATGTCTAGACTTCAGATCTGTTACATGACATAAGCTGTAGGGTTCTTACAACCAGACAGACCTTAAGGTTGGATTCTTGGCACCTAGTGACCAGTGTGCCATGCCACTGACCTGGGCACATAGCCAGATGGACCAATTGGCTACACAGAGCAGGCCATGGTGGCACATATGTACAAGCACAGACATGAAGGAGAAGAGAGTAGACGCTCTATAATCATAACATGTGGAGCCCAGATGTGTTTACGTAGATCACAAAGAGGAATTGTTGGCAGTCATTAGGCTTCTGCATTTCTAGATCTTTTGATCTTTCCTTTTGTTTGCTAGCTTTTCTATATAAGGCTGCAGTCTGATTCAGATGCCTCCATGAGTGTCTGTCTCATTGGCAGGATGCTGGTGCCTGCCCTCCCTCATGACAGACTCAGCAGAGAGCCAGAATTAGGCTTCAGTCATGAGCTGGGGATTACTCCTTCCTCAGATGGAAGCAGGGCTCCTCTCTTTCTGGGGTATTGTGATTCTCTGATGTGGTGCTCTTCAGGAGTCACCTGGGTATCTATGTGTATCTATGGTCAACAGCACTAATGCTGCCACCCTTCTAAGTACTGAGCCCATCAGCACATGCTCGCCACTACACCTCATGGTCCTTTCATAGTTGCTGCTGCTGCCCCTCCTCCATACCCCCCCTCTGACACACAGTAGGCCAGATTCCATAGTCTGGCAGCTAACCCAGGAAGTTAGAGACAGGTTTGCTCACCCATTGGCCACAGCAGATGTTTCAGACAGATTGTGTGTGTGGGTCGAGTGGTGGGCATTGGAATATTTAATGGGCTGAGGTTGGGACCAACATCTGTCCTGAGAGCCATGTTCTGATCCAGCCCTGTGGTTCTTACCTCCTCTTCATCACATGCTGAGAGGGGAGGGCTTTGGAAGCTCCTGACTCTGCTAAGCTGAGTAGCTCAGAGGCACAACGATGCAGATGTCAGTATGTGTAAGCACCTCAAGAATATCTTGCCTGTGCAAGGGTCAGGCTGAGCTTGAGGCCTGACCATTGGATCAGGCTGAGCTTGAGGCCTGGCCATTGGATCAGGCTGAGCTTGAGGCCTGGCCATTGGGTCAGGCTGAGCTTGTGGCCTGGCCACTGGATCAGGCTGAGCTTGAGGCCTGGCCATTGGGAAACGCATTCCTCCTGGATGCGGATGGGCTTGACAGTTGAAAGCCCAGGCCTCACCTGGGAGAAAGAGAAGCAGGTTTTAACAGATAACTCTCGGACTTTGAGGTAGTTGGGAGGGGGAGCATGAGCAAGGCAGGTTATCTGAGCTAGGACTGTGCTGGATCATGGGAGGACAGGCAGAGGCAGAAAGGAGACAAAGAGAAGGTGCAGCTGTGACAGCTGATCTCGTTTCTCCTTTTCTTGCTCACCAGCATGATATGGGACTTGTAATTTATAGGGAAGATGGACAAGTCACGCCTTCCGTTTCTACAGGAGGGGCCTTTGGAGGCTTTATGGAAATAAGCGCCTATCTGAGCCTCCAGTTTTCTGACAGCTAATTTTGGTCTCTTTTCTTTTGCCAGTTGCCAGAGGCCCCAACCTCTGAGGAGGAAGAACAGGAAGCCTGGGTGAATGCCTTGCTTGGAAGAATATTTTGGGACTTCTTGGGTGAGAAATACTGGTCTGATGTGGTGTCAAAGAAAATCCAGATGAAACTCAGCAAAATTAAGGTATCAGTTTCCCCATGAGAAGTCTCTGATCCCCCTCTTCGCTTCTGGATGTTCTGTCCCCTCAGGTCTAAAGTGAAAACACACCTTGCTCTAAGAGTACCACACATGCACATCTGACCTGGATCACAGACTGACCTTGATCTGTAGCTAAGAGTCTAGAGACTGAGTCAGCTGTGGTGTTCGCTTTTTCTGCTGTTGCTATGTCATTATCCTCTCTAGGTGGTCCCTCCGAGCTTGTTTAGGAGAAAGGAGCTAAGCCCTTAGCTGATCTGTGTCTAAGTTAGGGGCAGCTTACACTTGACTTAGCTTCGAGGTGGGCCAAGCAACATGGAAAATTTGAACTACATATTATTTCGGGCTGCTCTCTTTCCCTCAGCTAGGACAGTTAAATGTGCCCGTCACTGACCTTTGCTTTGGGCTGATGTCTCTTTGTGTTGGGCTCTGTCTCTGCTGAAAGAACAGTCCTGATGCTAACCCAGGCCTGCTTGGAAGTGTGTTTAAGATGCCTAAGGATTCCTCGTGAGTGTCATTAAAGGACACACTTGCCCATCAGAGACCTGTGGAGCTTTCTGAGAAGCAAGCCTTTGGCCTGCTCAGGGGCCAGCCAGGGAAAACCCTGAGAGTCCTGTGGTCAGTAGCTGACGTCAGAGACTCTTTGGGGCTGTAGATTTCCTTTGAGAAGCAGAGACTTGTGGGTCCTTTTCCGAGAAGAATGTACACTGATGTAAAACTTTGCACGTGCTCTCAGGGAGTTCAAGGCCTCCTGGTGAAGAACACTTCAGACTAAGGTAAACTTAGGTTTGAAGAAAGATGTGGACACAAAGCAGCTTTACCTTGATTTTGGTCCTTCCTCTGGACAACACAGAATATTTTTTTGGCTTCATCGAGCTGTGACAAGCTCTCTGTGCCTTCTACAGACCAGTCATTGCCCTTTTCTGCCTCTCTTGTAAAGAAGAGAGGTTGCCCTCTGACCTGAGGAGAGTTTAGAGCAGGGCTTTGGGAGGCCGTTTGACAAGGGTCAACCAGTTAGTGTCTTCAAGGTAGGTTGAGGATTGACCTGGCTCCTGCTAGCCATCAGTAAGAGTCCCTCCTTCTTGGGGGATGAGATGTCAGCCCTCACCTAAAGGGTACTTGACCTCTTTGTCACCCTGGGAAGTCTCCAGTCAAAGCACATAGAGGGGCTGTCCCTGCTCCATTCTCAGATACTGGAGGGCTGTGCTTCCCTGGAGCAAGAAGAGAACAGGGCATGCCTGGGTCCCAGATGGGTGCTCACCAGTTCCAGAAGCATGAACTTCCAAACTAAGAGTGGGAGGTCCTGGTGCCTTGTCCCGAGGGGAGTAGTAATGAAGGCCCCCTCAGTCCGGAGGAAGTCTAGGGAAATCTGCTTCCATTGCTCATGAATGTGCTTGCCGTTCACCAGCTCCTTCTGCCTTTCTGGTCAGAAGGACTGAGGTTAGCAAGTGGTTGAGGTCCAGTGGTGTCCAGGTCAAGCTTGGCGGCTTCGTTCGTCTCTCACTGTTCCTCCTCTCATCCCTGCCCACTTGTGATCTGCTGCCCTGTGGTGTGCCCTGGAGACAGAGGAGACCCCAAGAACAAAGGGCAGAAGGATAATGCCACATTCCTCCACAGTCGCATATGATGGCTCCTGTCAGCCAGAGGTGCATCTGGTATCCAGATGTGGGTTTAAAGCACACAGCCTTTCTGCCCCAACAGCAAGTTAACTCTTGGCCCCTACTGCTCATATACATCTTTGGGATGCTCATGCCCTTCTGCAGATGCGGGTGATGCTCACAGCTTGATGCTTATCCATAAATGAGAACATGTCCCACACCTCCTGACAGTTCGGGCTCCAGTTGAGTTTACTTAGAAGGGTAAGGAACATGATGCCTGGGTTCCTGTCTCTTGTGGGACCCTGTAGGTTTCTAGTTGACTGGTACAGAGGGAGACTCTCTTGCTTTCTTTAGCATTTGAAAGAGGCTGACCTGCCGGTGGCAGTGGTGGCTCACACCTTTAATCCCAGCAATTGGGAGGCAGAGGCAGGCAGATTTCTGAGTTTGAGGCCAGCCTGGTCTACAGAGTGAGTTCCAGGGCAGCCAGGACTACACAGAGAAACCCTGTCTTGAAAAAAAAAACCAACTAAACAAACAAACAAAACAAAAGAAAGAGGCTGACCTAGGGGGAGCTGCATGAGGAGAGGTTAGTTGTGATGTGCTAGCTTCCTGGGGTTAAGTAGACCCACAGGGCTCTGCTGGCCAGCCCACTGCCAACAGTCACAGGTAACTAGAGGCTCCTCGCCAGGTTTCCTTCTCAGTGCCTGGTGCAGACAAAAAGACTGTGGCAGTGTGTAAGGTGTGGCAGACTTGCCCAGCCAAGTGACATTCTGTAGGTTGATGGAGATGCCACCCACACTTATGTTGATGCTTTTGGGGGGCAGGGGGAAGTGTCTAAGACAGGGAGCATCAATCTAGACAAACGTGACTGAGGGCTAGTAGCTCAGGAGGTACCATGTTTAACCTGCCATGCAGGAAGCCCTGGGGTCATTCATGGCGACACCTGTGTGTCACCCCAGCATTTGGAAGGAAGTGACAGGAAACTGGGATGCTCAAGGCCATCCTCAGCTATCAAGTGAGTTTGAGCCTAGCCTGGGCTACATGAGAATCTGTCTCAAACAACATTGGTTGGATGCCATGTTCATAGATGCCTGACCAGGTGCAACCCCACTGTTAAGTTTTTAAAAAATTCTCAATTTTTACAAATTAGTCTAGTGCTCAACTAGATAAATATAACTTAGATAATTCTGCAAGAAAAGAAAAGAAGGCGTTGTAAACTATAAAGCTGTGTCGTAGCTAGATGTGGTGATGTGTGGCTGTCATCTCAGCACCCAGGAGGCTGAAGCAGAAGGAGCATCATAAACTCAAAGCCAGCCTGGGCTACATGGTGAGACCCTGGGTGGGATTGTGTGGGGAGAGAGACAGACAGACAGACAGACAGGCAGGCAGGCAGGCAGACAAGAGACAGAGAGAGTTATAAAGCTACACTGATAGGGGGAGTTTGATGCTGGTAGATAACATTACAGGGCAGACTCCAGTGTGGTGGGAAGCTAGTATCAGGGAAAGTGTCAGTTAGTTGCTAGATGAATAGGTGGGGTAACCAGCTATTTGGAAAAAGTTCTGAACTCCTACTTCAGATCTTAGGCTAAGCTGTGTGAGGTGGCATGTGCCTTTAGATCCTGCACTAGGTGGCACAGACAGGCAGGTCTCTCTGAGTTCAGTCCAACCACAGTTACATTGAGATGGAGGGGAGGGGAGAGAAGGTAGAGAGAGGGAGAGAGAGAGAGAGGGAGAGAGAGAGGAGAGAGAGGGGGAGGGGGGAGAGGGAGGGAGAGGGAGAGAGAAAGAGAGAGAGAATACAAATTTAGTCAGAGGAAGTGGTCATGATATGATCTTGGGGTAACTTGGTGGTTCTGAGAAGGACAGCAGTACTCTTCTGTTATTTCCTCTGTGATAAATCCCTGCTGATAGAGTTGGGGGTGTTAGTCAGACGCAGCAGGGCCCAGATGGCACAGTCAGATGAGTAGCCAGAGGAGGTGCAGAAACCCAAGGGGAGACTTCAGTCTGCCTGGGTCAGCAGAGGTGGGGAGCTGTGGCCCTCCCTGAAGGGGCAAAGGTGGTGAGCTGTGAGGGTGGAGCTGTCTAGGAGGTGTGCCCTCCCTGGAGCCTGAGGACAGATGCTAACATCTCTCCCTGTGCTTCCGACCCTGTCCCCTGGTGTACCCTGATGACCATATACAGCCTGAAGCTAGAGAGACAGTGGACACAGGCTCCCTGGGGAAAGTCCTCATAGACCTGCTTTTGAGAAGCCAGCAGAGCATGGGAAAAAGCCGGAAATAGCCAGTCCTGCAACGGGGATGCGGGGTTGGGTTTTAGGCTTTAGTTTTGGTTTATTTCTAATCCTGTGGTACATTTGCCTGTCTGAAATGTAACGGTTTCTTACCTCCATTGCTTATTCTTAGCATGTGGGTCATCCACCTGGCAGGTGTGTCAGGTCAGATGCCTCTTCAACCTCCTTAGCCAGGACATCCATTGCTGACCAAGTCCCTACCACGCCCCAGTTCCTGCTTTATGAGATGATAGCATTTGTCTGTTTGTTTCTGCTTCTCTGGTCTGTACATAAAGATGTGACCCAACACCGTAACTGCTCTCCCCTCAGACTGCCTGGAGCTCTGGCTGACTTATGTCACTGGCTTCCTGGGGTCTCATTCACTGTTTGCTTCTTTTCTGCAGCTCCCCTACTTTATGAATGAACTAACACTGACAGAGCTTGACATGGGTGTGGCTGTGCCAAAAATCCTTCAGGCCTTCAAGCCTTACGTTGATCACCAAGGTAAGGCTTAGTTGACCGGAGAGGACTTGACCTGTGGGTGGTAAAATGCTTCTCTGGCTGTAGTTTTCACTCCAAGGCCTGTGCTTGGAAAGAAGCCGAGCCCTAATCTCCTATTCATGTTGACTGTGGTTTTTGTTCTTAGTCTTTGTTTAGTTTTTAAACTTTTGGGGGATGGGGGTGGGGAGAGGGAGAAAGACTGGAGAGCTGGCAAGGGATGTGCATGCTGAGGTCAGAGGTCCACTCTGTGGAGTCAGTTCTCTTCCTTACTTTTAAATGGGTTTCAGGGCTTGAACCTAGACCATTCATCTTGCATGGCAAGAACATTTACCCACTGAGCCATCGCACCAGCCATTTTTGATTTGTTTTGATTTTGTTGTTGTTTCATTGTTGAGGTAGAGGCTTGCTGTGTGTTGCTCAGGCTGCTCTTGGACCTTGCTCTGCAGCCCAGTCTGTCTCTGAACCCCTGATCTTCCTGCTTCAGCCTCTCTAGCACAGAAATGTGCCACCACATCCTACAAATGACTTTTGTTTATAACAGTCACGGTAGGAAACTGAGTGGCAAGAGATCTAGGTCCCTTCTCCCAGTTCTCCTCTCGCAATCTGTTATGGGGCTTTTCCAGACCCAAGACACCCTCAAGCCAGTTGCTGGGGCCCAAGTTTTTATGTGAGTTGTAGCCCTTGCCAGGGTGAGGCGGTGGGCTAGGTTTCAGCCGCACTGTTCTCTCCTGGGTGCCATGGCCCTGATTCCCTGAGACCCTGCTCCGCCCACTTAGCCCCAGCCTCACCTGCCTTAGCTTCTAAGTTGTAAAATCTTTGACCTTCATGTCGTACATCTTTATAGTCCTTACACTCCTGTGTGTCTGGAGAATTTGAAAGATAAAGACATATTTGAAGGCAGTATTTCAGGAGCAAATCTGTCTGCTGGAGCATAGCTCTTAGATTTGAGGTCTTAGGCTTGCCATGGTCACAATATTTATGCCTAATCTTGTGGATGGGGAGAGGAAAGAATTGATCAGAATGTGGAAGAAATATAAATAATGGCACAGCTTTCTGTGTCTTTTGTAACTTGTGGCTTCAAAGGGCATCAACAGGAAAGAGTCAGTATGCAAGAATTTAGTAAAACAAAAAAGCCGAGTGAGCCATGTGTACAGAAAAACTGTTGGCACACAAAAAAAACCACCAGTTGGTTTTTATCCCTCCCTCTCTCCTTCCCTCCCTTCCTCTCTCCTTTCTTCTCTCCTTCCTTCTTTCCTTCCTTTTTTGAGACAGGGTCTTGCTAGGTAGTCCAGCCCATCAAGCTGCCCACTCGTATCCCCTGTCAAGGAAGCTCTTCCTCTTGAATCATGCTTAACATTATTCCCAAGGAGGCCTAGGAGCAGAGTAGAGGGGAGTAACCCAGCTTTTCTGGAGAATGATATGTGTTTTGATATCAATATTTTGTACAATTTGTGATGTATAGAGCAACTCTGGGTGGCCATCGAATCACATGTAGTGAATTCACTTTTCTGCTGTTACACAATACGAAGAGAGTGAGTGTTCTCTGATTACAGGGTTTGAGCTGACTGGGCGCGCGTGCACACACACACACACACACACACACACACACACACACACATCTTTGAGAAAGACATAAGTCCACCTGGTCCCTGCATGCTGAGTTCACCTGTAACCCTCAAGTCTGTCTGCACCTTGATCAGTCTGAGTACTGCTGCGGTTGGTCAAGTCCACAGAATGAAGCTAGAAGAGATTTAGACTGTACAAGTAGTTACTTGGTCTAACCTGGTACAACATTGCTTGTTCTGACCCCCGAGCCCAGTACAGCATGGTGCACAATATTCAGAGGTGTGTCACTGCTAAGTTAGCTGTGCAGCTAGGGTCTCTGCTCCGTCTGAGTACAGGTGCAGGGTCTTCCTCTGGCCCATGGCCTCTCTGCTGCCCTTTTGCCTTTTGCTCTCTGTCTCTGCAGGAACTGGCTAGGAAGGAGCGAGAAATAATCAGCTTACACCAACCTGGCTGCTGGGCTTTTAAAAGTAAATACTGAAGCAACATCTCTAATCTCAGCACCTCCCATCCTGGTTTAATAGAAATGTCTAAGGAAAGTGGCACTGGGCAGAGCACAGCAGGCTCTGCCGAATCCAAGTGTCCCTGTGGCTTTGAACTATGCAGAAGATGTGGGCCTGCATTGGCCCGGCTTTGAGGATAATTGGAGACCTAAGTCTCCAGCTTCTTTCCTGGTTTTTTGGAGCTGGTATGAGCCATTTCAAGTCTGCAGATCAAAGCCTTGCTGCTTTAATCCACTTGAAGCTTGCTTAACTCCTTTCAGGGCAAAGTGTAGCAATCTGCCAGCTTGTATAACAGGGAGAAAATATTACCAAAGAAAGACATAAAGCCTGGGGGTTATTTGAATTTGATCAAGTTAGGCTTTCCCATGCTTTTGAAGGATGCCTGTATGACCCAAAACAGAAGCATGAAGAATACACTGAGATGTTTTACAATAACAGTCATGTGTTTCTGCAACTGTGTAACTGTGTCCATTCTGTGTAAACAATAGAGTATGCCTAACCTAGGCTTTGGCCATGTTACTAGGTCATGACTGGGTCCTATATGTGATTCACTAGTGACCAAAAGTCATCATGCAGTGTGTGACTGTGTGAGCTTGGGGTTTTGGATCCCACTGTTCTCAGGGAGAGCCTTCCCTTCTGGGGAAATTGAACGCTGGGGTGACTTGGTAATAGTGGCACTCCTGTGAGACTCCAATGCCCCTCTGAAATGTCCTTCCCAGGGGCTGCAAAGATGGTTCTGCAGTTAAGAGTGCTTGCTGTTCTAACAGAGGACCCAGTCTCTAAGTCTGGTTCCAGGGGGTCAAGTGCCCTCTTCTGATCACAGTGAACCCTGCATGCACATGGGTCCACAAACATAAATACGGGCAGAATACCCATACACATAAAATCATAAAATACAATAATTTTAAAAAAAACATTTTTAATAAGAAACAAAAATCTCTTCCAGTTCACATGGGCTGTTCGGGTTGCTTGGACTATCCTGCCTTAGCCATGTACTTTTTTTTTTTTTTTTGGTTTTTCGAGACAGGATTTCTCTGTGTAGCCCTGGCTGTCCTGGAACTCACTCTGTAGACCAGGCTAGTCTCAAACTCAGAAATCCACCTGCCTCTCCCTCCCAATTGCTGGGATTAAAGGTGTGTGCCACCACTACCCACCTAGGAAGAGTCTTAATGAGGAATTATGTAGATCAGGTTTGCCTGTGGGCACATCTGTGGGGGACTGTCTTGATTGTTCACTGAGGTAGGAAGACCCACCCTGCAGGTGGATGGTCCCTGGACTGTGTTAGAGTGACACACACTCTGTCTGCCCCTGACTGGATATGATGCTTTATGCTCTGAGGATGCTTTATGCCCACCTTTCCTTCCTTGCAATGGTTAGCTGCAGCCTGGAGCTATCATCAGATAAATCCTGCCTTCCCTATGTTGCTTTTTGTCAGGGTATTTGTTACAGCCACAGAAGTGAAGCTAGAACGCCTTCAAAGCAGCAGGTGCCCTGTTAACCCAGCCACAGAGTCAAGACCGGTGCATTTAACAGGACAAGACCAGAGCTGCTGTGAGGGACCACGTGCTTTCTGGCACTGTGATGAGAGGGTTATGGGGCCATGGGGTTTATTAAGGAGAATAATAACCGCCCCCCCACACACACACACACAAACAGTCCTCCATTCTGGTTGTGGTCTCCCTTGCTTCTGGGGTCATGCAGTCATGGCTGTTTCTTAGCACTTTATGTTATGGTCTGGGCTGAGCTGATTGAGGCCATCTTTATTTTTTTCCCCTGATTTTTTAAAAAAGATTATTTATTTATTATGTATACAGTATTCTTCCTGCATATATGCCTGCACACCAGAAGAGGGCACCAGATCCCATAGCAGATGGTTGTGAGCCACCATGAGGTTGCAGGGAATTGAACTCAGGACCTCTGGAAGAGCAACCAGTGCTTTTAACCTCTGAACCATCTCTCCAGCCCCTTTTTCCTGGTGTTTGTTTGTTTGTTTGTTTGTTTCGAGACAAGGTTTCTCTGTATAACCCTGGCTGTCCTGTAACTCACTCTGTAGACCAGGCTGGCCTTGAACTCAGAAATCTGCCTGCCTCTGCCTCCCAAGTGCTGGGATTAAAGGTGTGAGCCACCACAGTCCAGCTTTCCTGATTATTTTTGAGACAGGGTCTCATGTAGTCCTTGCTGCCCTGAGCTCACTGTGTTATGAAGGATGCTTCTCTGCTCGCCCCCCCCCCCCCATGCTGGGATAACAGATGCTGCACCATACCTGGCGGCCATCTTTATTCTGTACCTGTGTGCATACATGGCTGTGGAGTCCAGAGGCTGACGTCATATTTCTTCCTCCCCATTTCAGTTTTTAAAGGGCAGTCTCTCATTGAATCTGGAGCTTACCAGTTTGACTAGACCCTGGTCAGCAAACCCAGGGAAGTCTCCACTTCTCAGCACTGGGATTAAAAACACATTACCCAGCATTTTACCTGAGTACTGGAGAGTCAACCAGGTCCTCCCTCAGGCTTGTACAGCAAGTGCTTTACTGAGTAAACAGGATCATCTCCCCAGCCTCACCTTCAGTCTTAATCATGTTCTTCCTGAGGACGTGTTCCTTACAGCACCTGTCAGTTGATATGGTGCTTACTAAGAACTCAGCACTTTCGGGGAGTGAGATATCTGTTCTCTGTGTCCTCTTCTCAGCCACCCTGAGCTCCTGACTGGGGGAGCAGGGGGAGGGGGTCAGGGGGAGAGTTGTACAAAGACCCTCTAAAGTTTGTCATGCTAATTGTCATTTGGTTGGTGATTTGTCCCTGAGCATGGGTAGGATAACCACATGTAGCTGTCTGTGTTCAGGGTAAGGGGCCACTTCTGGTATCTGACCCCATCTTGACACTGTCACCATATCTATACATTTTCCCAAGGTGGTGACAGGCTTCCTAGTTGCCGTTCACTTCCTCTAGTGGCCTTGCAAGCCAGGGCCTGGGGTATAGCAGTGGGATGGGGCTCTGCTCTGAAGGGTGTGTGCTCCTGGATTTTCAGTGTGCTTCTTGCCTGCTAGTCATTGCCATAGAAGCATTTATTTTCCAATGTTATGGTAAATAGCCTCCTTTTCTGCATTTACAAGTGCATCATATTAATTAGAAATATTTGATTGAGGTTTATATCAGTTTTAAGTTCTCAGCCCATTCTTGAGTCAATCTTAGGTAGACTCAAGACTTACTATGTTTTGAGTGGGTGGGCCTCATGATACATAATAAGGAGTATGAAACCAGACACCGCACCAGAGATACAGTTGAGGAGCTAGAATGTTTGCCTAGTATGAACAACACCCTGGGTTTGATTCCCAGTACTCCATGAACTAAGAGAGGAGGTGTGTGTTTATAATTCCAGCAGCTGGGAAATGGAGACAGGAGAATCAGAAGGTCAGGCTCACCCTCAACTATACAGCAACTAAGGACATGCTGGAGTACCTGACACACTATCTCAAATAACAGCAGCAGCAACAACAACAACAAGACAGGGAAAAAAACACTTGGGAGGCAGAGGCAGGTGGATTTCTGAGTTCGAGGCAAGTCTGGTCTACACAGTGAGTTCCAGGACAGCCAGGGCTACACAGAGAAACCCTGTCTCGAAAAAACC
Source organism: Mastomys coucha (assembly GCF_008632895.1). Classification (NCBI taxonomy): domain Eukaryota; kingdom Metazoa; phylum Chordata; class Mammalia; order Rodentia; family Muridae; genus Mastomys; species Mastomys coucha. Next base: position 102,691,983 of record NW_022196911.1, on the reverse strand, counting down.
AAAAAAAAACAAAAACAAAAAAACTGAGGTGTCCTTTGTGTGTAGGTGAGTCCTCTGTCCAGAGGTTCGAAACTTACAGTGAAACTCCAGCCCTAGTTCCCATAATGGGGCTCCAGGCCTTTCACTTGGCCTCCCTGGAGGTAAGAGGCAGGCCATAGCCCATGTGTCTGGGGCCTGAACCAGCCTGTGCCCATAATCCTTGGGTTTTTTTTAATTTGTTTGTTTTGTTTTTTGTTTTTAGTCAAAACAACCAACCAGATGGCCAGGGACTAGAGAACCGAGTCACTAGTAAGAGCTGGTCACGTCTCAGTGCTTACAGTGGGTGGCTCACAGTGGCTGGCACTCCAGTTCCAGGAAATCTGTGTTGCCCATATGTACTGGTGGTCTCTTATAGAGGACTTGCTTGAATCCTAGTATCATGTTGGGCGGTTCACAGCTCTAGCTCTAGGGGGTCCAGATGCCATCTTCTGGCCTTGCCTGTACCTGCACATGTCCCGCATCACCTTTATACACATAATTTTTTTTAAAAAAATAATTTTTGGGAAAGAAAGAACAAAATCTATTTTGGAAGGAGTAAAGTTTTGATACTCTTAATATGACAGCTTTCAAAGACAATTCATACCATTAATATTATTTGGAAACTTGGCTAGGATTTCTATAAGAAAATTAGTGTCCTTTTTACAGTGAGTTAAAATTCCTCTGTAGCCCTGTGGACTGATCCCTTTCTCCTGGAAGTGGTTAAGGACTAATGTCTTTCCTGAAGCAGATGTGCCTTTTATCCCCCCACAGTAACAGCATTTTGAAGAGTATGCTAACTAACGATTTTTTTTAACTGCTTACCGTAAGCTAGAAATGAGGCAGTTTTCCCCGAAAAGAAGATAATCACCCTTGACCGGTGCCACTTAATTAAACCAAGTCATTCATGGAGAATAATCGCATTCCGTAGCAGGAAGAATTTGTTGAAAACCAAATAGGAATTATTCTGCCTTTAGTGAAGAATTGCACCATTAGTACTTTGTAAGATTGGACACTGCTTTTATCCAGGGCTAGCCACGTGGGCGGGGCTGTTTACTGCAATGGACTCAAAATGCAGCTATGTATGAAGAGTGGTCTGATTAATTTCCTGCTTCCTCTTACATATTGTCACTTGTCTTATGAAGATCTATAAAAGTCTTTTAGCATTTAAATAGCCACTTGAAGGATTGAATTTTGATTAAATAGCCATGAGGTCATAGAGCTTTTAAGAGTGAAAAGCATCCCACGTGGCTTTGCTGGCCAAGCCATCCCTCCTGTGCTAACAGAGAGTTATGAAATGTCTGTGTGCACACTGTAGATGCTGGGCCAGTGGTAGCCATCCTGGTGAAATGAGATACGGGCTATTGGCAGCACTATCCTGATGACTAAATTCCTAAACTCTGGCCTTAAGTGGTTCTCCAGATTTACCTGGATATTCTTGGAAATCCTTTTGTTTTTATTAATAGGTAATTTCCAGAAACAAATGGATACTAAAAATATAAAAATTTGGGGGCTGCCAGGCAGTGGTGGCACACACCTTTAATCCTAGCACTTGGGAGGCAGAGGCAGGCGGATTTCTGAATTCGAGGCCAGCCTGGTCTACAGAGTGAGTTCCAGGACAGCCAGAGCTACACAGAGAAACCCTGTCTCGAAAAAAAAAAAAATTGGGGGACTAGAAGCATGAGTCAGGGTTAAGAGCACTTGTTGGTCTTGCAGAGGACCTTGGTTCAGTCCCAGCGCCTTCCTGGTGGCTCACAACCATCCATAATCCTGGGTCCAGGGCTCCAGCAGCCTCTCTGACATTCTCCTTCGCCTGGCATGCACACGGTGCACATACCTTATGTGTATGCAAAACACTTATACAAATAAAACAAATCATATTTTCTTTCTTTAAGATTTATTTATTTTATGTATGTGAATAAGCTGTCACTGACACACCAGAAGAGGGCATCAGATCCCATTACAGATGGTTGTGAGCCACCATGTGGTGGTTGTTAAGAATTGAACTCAGGACCTCTGGAAGAGTAGCCCGTACTCTTAATTGCTAAGCCATCTCTCCAGCCCAAAAATAAAATAAATCGTAAAATAAATAAATAAACAAACAAACAAACAAACAAACAAACAAATGTTTGGTGTTGGGGGGGTTAGGGAAGAGAGCAAGAGAGCACAATGAGTTTATTGGGGTATCTTTTTTAAACCATTATTTGCAGGGAGGAGGTAGGATGGGGTGTGCTTATGCTCGCAGAGGTGGGAGGACAACTTCTTCTGTCATTTTCCTTTCCCATGTGGGTTCAGGGAATCAAACTCAGGTCATTAGGCCTGGAGGCAGGGGCCCTTACCTATTGAGCCACCTCACCTTCCTGGGTGTAGTAGGTGAGAATGCTTACAAGAGTGACCCTCAGCAGCTACATCACTATGAAGCCCCAGCCCATTGGTTACTGATGACTGTCCAATCAGTGCACAGTGAAGTCTCCTCACTAGGCAAACAGTAGCACGTTGGTCACCCTTCCTGTGGGTCAGCCCATTGCCTTATGGGCCTTTGTTCTTTACTGTGATGAGGAGATGAGGAGAAGTTGGGGGGCGGGGAGAAAGGGAAAGGGGGCGGGGATGGAGTCCTTGCAGAGCTCACATGGACACTGAATTCACCAAGTGGCCACTGCCCGGCCTGCAAACCACCGCAGCATTCCTCACGTGTTCTGATGGCTGAGCACCTTCCCCACTCCACTCCTCTGTTGTCAGTACAAGTCACAGGTACACTTTAATGCCCACTTAAGAACGCTGAAGGGTGTATTTTGTGTGTCTGAGTATTCTGCCTACATGTGCCTGTGTGCACCACATGCATGCCTGGTGTCCTCAGAGGTTGAAAGAGGATGTCCGATGCCCTTGAAGCTGGAGTTAGATAATGACTGTGATCCATCATTTGGGTGCTGGGAGCTGAACTCCTCTGCAGAGTAGCAAGTTCTCTTCACCACTGAACTGTCTTTCTAGTCCTGAAAAGACTGATTTTGATACTGTAGTTTAGACTCATATTTCTTAGGAGGAAAAAAAATCAAAACAAAACCTTTTTTGTTTGTTAACTGTCTCTCTAGGACTCTGGATCGATTTGGAAATGTCTTACAATGGGTCCTTTCTGATGACTCTCGAGACCAAAATGAACTTGACCAAACTAGGTAAAGAGCCTCTTGTTGAAGCCCTGAAGGTTGGAGAAATTGGCAAAGAAGGGTAAGGGGCTATATATGAATTTACTAACCAACCCTGGGGGCCTAGCCTCTCCCTGCAGCCTGTGAGAAGCAGGGCGGAGCTTGGGAGCCCCTGAATGGCTGGCAGGCTCAGTGCCAGCGCTTCTAATCACCAAGCGCGCTCCACAGCCCACGCATCTGTAGCAGTGCACGGTGGCTGTTTGCTGGTCTTAGTTATTCAGTAAGCATCACTGGTACAGGCCAGACCCCTCTGAGCATAAACCGTTCTGCAAATCAAATCCTTACTCTGAAGCCTGCCTCAGCTCTGAGCCACAGACTGCAATGTGTGGAGCAGATTAAGGTCCCCTGGGGATCTACCACTTTAATCACCAGGTCAGAATTATTTATAACAAGACGGTTGATTTTCCAGCTAAGAGGATACTCCGCAAGTGTTCTGAGAAGCACTTTCCTGAAATAATACAATATTGATTTGCTTAGTAAATTCTTCTCTTTGTAGATAGTACGTCTGTTACCCAGAGTTAATCTGATTTAGAAATATTCCAGAATTATGAGGTAATTAATGGAACCTGAACTCCCGCACACCCACCCCACCCCGGATTTGATGCCCAGATTCTTGAACACCTTAAAAGTCAGAGTTCTGGTTACACATCTAAATGGTAACACGGTTTTAGCCAAGGTAAAGGACATGGCCTCTCCCATCCCAAGTCCCTCGACAGGAACTAACTGTAGTGGCTGGGACTGGCATGGCGAACTAAGTGCAAGCATTGGCTCTTGGGCTTTTTGCATAGTTATAAGCTGATTGACCCTATTTAGATTTTCAGTGCTAATAGACCAAGGAGATTGAGTTGTGTCTCCAAGGACATTCTTTTGCTTAGATCACTCTGATTTATCCGGGTCCTGTGTTGAAAATGTTCCTGTTTTAATAATTAGAGAATTGCACCTGCCACATGCAATCTAACTTGTATCTGCTATTTTCCTTTCATTTTTCTGCTGTTTGTTAAAATGTATTTGGATTCGGCAATCTGTGGATGTGTATTTTCTGGTGAGTGGTATTCATCAACTCCCTGTGTAGCATTTCACACCCTATGCGTGCTGACCCTGATTTGGTCCCATTTGAAGCCACAAGACAATACCATTTCATCATGTTCTCAGAATTGAAGGCACAGTCCGAGGGCTCGGGGAGGCTGAGAGCAGGGATGAGGCTCTGCTGACAGAGAGTCTCCTACGTCTCCTGGACTTCCCCGTTTAGAAATGCCGGGGGCCCGATCTAGCTGCAGTCAGACCTGACTCTATCTGCGATCCACCCCACTCTGACCACTATAGCTGAGCAGTACCAGTCTGGCCATCTGACAACAGAGTTGCAAAAGCACCATGTAGGCAGAAGAGGTCTGAAAATGAGGTCTCCAGGGCTAGAGATGTAGCTCAGTGGGAGAATAGTTGCCGAGCATGTGCCAGGCCTTGGGTTTGATCTCCACCACTTTTTTTTTTAATGTATCTACTAAATGGGAGTGAACCAGAGCAATCTTTGGTCATAAGCACTTGAGTAAGGACCTTTTGGAGACAGCTGTACCGCAGCACAGCTTCAGGGCTTCAGGCTCTGTCGGGATCACGGCATACACACCAGCTGGGCAGCAGACCACTTGGCCTGAGTCTCGTCATTCACGCACTCCACAGTCACGCACAGTGACTATTGCTCTTCTGGCTGTCTTGGCTTTACATCCAGTTTACATCTACAAACTGGCTGCTCACAGGATGCCATGTTTCTTTCCATTGACTAAAAAGACTCCCTGCCTTTGAGAATGTGGCTTTCATGGTAGGATGTATTTCTAAACCATTGTTTCAAAGAAGAACCCTGCATGTAATGTCTGCCTTCTTCCTATGAGGATGTTAAAATATACAGTGATATGTAATTTGCTATCACTTTTCAATGCCAGGAAAAATACCACCTCAGAGCCCTTCCTCTGTGAGGAAAAAGCTGAGGGCTCCAGACCCTATCTCAATCACAGAAGAAAGATCCCCACGGCCATTGTTTGGCTCAGAGTTCTGAAGCACTGAAACCCCCTGAGAGCCTGTGCATGATTCTAGAACCTAGCTCCAGAAGCACTTCTAAAATCTTTTTTCTCTGCTCCTCAGCCACGAACGTGTGTGGCCACCTTGAGGCTAAGGAGAGGAGGGACAGAAGGCAGTCCATGTGGTGGCTGTTATTAAACACCGATGTCTTTGTTAAAACTCAACACCCTAGCAGACTCTGTAGAGGCCTGCAGCAGCCTCTTCTCCAAGCTCCTCTCTAGCCACGGACACCTCTTCAGGCCTCACGCCACTCATGAGTTTGCCCCAGGGCCCAGCTTTGGCCTCACTGTTTTGTTCAGTGCCCACTCAAGTGACTATGCTCTTGGGGAACTTCTAGAAGTTCTCTCTTCTAGTGGGAAGTTTTCCTTTCTTTTCTTTTTTTCTTTTCTTTTTGGTTTTTTGAGGCAGGGTTTCTCTGTGTAGCCCTGGCTGTCCTGGAACTCACTCTATAGACCAGGCTGGCTTCGAACTCAGAAATCTGGCTGCCTCTGCCTCCCAAGTGCTGGGATTAAAGGCGTGTGCCACCACCGCCCGGCGGGAAGTTTTCTTATAGTGGTACCCAAAGAGCAAGATGGAGAAACTGAAATCTAGGTTGCTTTAGGCTGAACTCGGCTCTTTCTGAAAGTCACGTGTGGGCATTTGTCTTCAAGCTTGTACTTCCACAAATGGCATGTCTTCTTGTCACACACTAGTTAAACCACTCTAGAGCAGTAAGGCAGTCAGAATGGATTTCAAGGTCTGGGAGTGTAGCTCAGTGGGAGAGCTTAGCATGTGTGAGAGCCTAAGCTCAATCGCCAGCACTGTGGGAGTGGAGGGGGAGGAGGAAGGTGCCGAGAAGTCCGAACTTTACGGAAAAACCTGTAAAGGGCCTTTAAATAAGTCAGAAGGAACGCATCCTACATGGCAGATCCTGTAAATGGACAGTGGGCTGACTTTGCAGTGTACTTGGTGCAGCTTAGGCCAGTTTGTAGTCCCCTCACCCTTACCTAGGGCCCTGACTAGGAGCCAAGTGTACCCTGAATAGGTCTTGTCCTGGGTGTGTGTCTATATACACATCCAGCTAATGCATGAGTTTGCT
>NW_022196911.1:102675107-102684738 GCF_008632895.1 Mastomys coucha | reverse complement strand
AAAAACCCAGAAATAAAACATTGAAGCCAGGCATGGTAGTTCATGCTGGCAATCCCAACACTTGAGAACCCGAGGTATGAGACTTAGCCTGAGTCTGAAGCCAACCTAGGGTACATAGTGAGTTCCAGGCTAGCCTGGACTACAAAGTGAGACCCCCATTTCAAAGAAAGAAAGAAAGAAGGAAGAAAGGAAAGAAAGGAAAGAGAGAGAAAGAAAGAGAGAGAAAGAAGCCCAAGACAGACCATGATAAAATAATATACTTTCTCTTGTGTCTGACTCTAGGCACACTTCTCAAGTGTAACTGGAATGAGCCTGCTTAGTGGTTCTCTGAGGGGATAGAACACTCTTCTGAGTTGTGTTTAAAGCCAGTAGTTTCTCACATCCTATACATCTTTTCTGAGGACGTATACTGTGTCTCTAAAGTTCTTGTGATGTCAAGGTCGAGAGCATAAAATGAACATTTAGTTTTAAAGCTGTGTCTGTGCCGAACAGTAGTCACACAGTGGTCCTGGGTTCCACATAGAAATGCCATTTAGTCCAAATGGACTCCACAGCATCTGACACACTGTAGCCTAGGCAGCAGCATCTTCATCTACTCACTTGAAGCTGAAGAATGCAGCCTGCCTTCTGTCCTGCAGAGGATTCATTCACTCTGGAACCTCAGAGCTCAATGCAGCACTCATCCGTTATCCGTTGGTATCTTCCACCCAGGGGATGGAGGTACCAGACAGCACACATTGGTGGGGACATGAGGGTCCAGGCTCAGCAGATCTCACTGTGCTCCTAGATGCTTTGTGCTGTATGGATGAGGACCTGCCCTGTGCTGTGAGACCAGCTTCCATACCTGTCAGATGAGGCCTGAAAGCTGGCAACACAGCTGTCTGGTGCAGACGTGGGCAGTTGTGTAATCTCTGGCACTTTACATTTGGACTGTCCTCATCTAAAAACCCAGTTCAGAGGGTTTTTTTGGGGATTGAATTTTCTGTGTAGATTTGAAACCCAAGAGCTCTGTGAGGGTGGCCTTCCCACAGGCCCTCTAAGGCAGCTCTCTGAACAGCAAGGGCAGAGAAGCATTGTAAACTAGACTGGCCTGTTGCAGGGATGAGAAGCAGGTATTTCAGATGAGGAAGGGTTTCTCAAAGGGACATCCCCTTTAACACTGAAGTCCAGCATGTGGGTGCAGCTCTGGCTCCATTTCAGAGTCAGGGTGAGCAAAATTTCTGTGTCCTGCCTGGGAGGGCATCAGTGGGATCTCCTTACAGCCAGCTCTGGTTTCAGGGTAAGAGGCTCAGCCTGGCCCTCTCATGCATGTGGCTGTGTGCTCTGCCCTTGACCTCCACTCATCAGGAGACAGTTACTCCAGCAGATTTCTAGTGGCTCAAGGAGGTGTGGAGAACCTGAGGGCGGCGGCAACAGCGAGGCTGAGCCTAAGCTGCACCGTCTTTCCTGGCCTGAATACTTTGCCCTGGTCAGTAGTACAAGGCTGTGTTTAGTGATCATTTTGTTGCTCAATAGTGTTCAGAAATGGCTCTGTCCTTTGTCCATGGCATGCCTAGCAAAGTCTCTGAGATGGGGCCCAGCTAGTAATCTCATAAGCAGGCAGACACCTTTGCTAGGTCAGGAAGCCTCTGGCACACCTCAGAAGGAAACCTTGATTCCCATAGCTCTGTTGGTAATTCAGCAAGCCCCACCTCTCTGGAACCCTAAAGAGTTTAGTGAAGGACAGTAATTTATAGGGGGGCTGGAAAGCCTGGTCTCTAAATTTGAGCTGTTCTAGAAAAGTCCCTAAGTTCTTACGTCAGATGCTTTTTTTTGAGTCCCTTGAGGCTTGGCACCTTGTGGCTTTGGGCTTTCTCTGTGACCCCCACCCCCAGGAGATGGAGCAGGCATGGTGTAATGTATCTAATCTTACCAGTTCAGTCAAAACTGAACTGAGGGGTGATTAAGCCATAGACAAGGACTTGCTTGAACACCTCATCCTTAGTAAGACTGTTATGTCACCATCATATAGCTGCCATCATAATCACTGCTAACTGTCCATTCTTTCCATTTACCCTACCGCCACCACCACTTAGCTCCCACATTTTATGTGACTCCATCCCACTCCACCACCTGTCTTTCTGGTGCATGCTCAAAAGCAAACTGTTCTGGGCTCAAGTCTTCTGCAGTTGTGTCAAGGGACTTGGTGCTAGAATTTACTGAGTAAGAAGCCAATCCAAGAACTCTTGGATTCTCTCTTAGTGACATTGACAACATATGACAGAGGTTTCTACTTGACCCTCTGTTTGTGTGTGTGCGCGTGTGCACGCGCGTGTGTATGCACTGCCAGTGACCTCCTTTCTGTTCAGTTGCAGGCCCAGGGCATACTGTCTGGCTGACAGTGATGAAGAATCCTCCAGTGCCGGCTCCTCTGAGGAAGATGATCCACCAGAACCCAGTGCTGGAGACAAACAGCCGGTCCCTGGGGCTGAAGGGTGAGTGGATGGGGCTCCTGGAGGCTCTAGTGGTCAGGGGAGCAGCCAGGAGTCAGCCTGTCTTTCCCTTCCCCTCTCAGCTTCTTCCTGTATGCTGAGTGAAACATCCTAAGAGGGAAGACTTTGGCTCTGCCTTGCAGTGTGAGTAAATATCAGAGACTTTGAAGGAAAGGCTTGTCGCTAGAATTGCTCCCTGGTCTTCCGAGGGTGCAGACTGCACACCACCTCCCCCTCGTGGTCTCAGAGAGAAAGGAACCGTGCACACCACAGCCCCATCTACTCGCTGTTGCTCTCTACAGAGCTCAGACACTTGAGTTATTTCTCTTGTGAGTTTTGAGACGGTGGACGACCTAGCTGCTCTCTGGATCATGGACTTCAGCTGGGGGCTCTCTCTGTCTGTTCCTTTGGCAGTGCAATGATCAGACTATAGCACGTGCCTTTCTGTAAGGACCTTTACATTATTTAAAAGGAAATAAAGGAGTGTAAGATTTACAGCACCAGGTGATTCAGAAACTTGTAAGTAAATAGCAGCCTGCTCTCTTTGAAATCGTACAGAAGGTGAGAAGAGAACACAGATGTTTGCCCAGCACAGCTGGTACCTATTGTTTGGGGTTGGAGGTGTTACTTGGTTGTAGCATGCTCATCTTGCGTGTGCGAGGCCCTGGGTTCCACCCCACCCGCAATGTGCTTCTGTAAATACTCTCTCCATGCTGTCTGAAACTGCAGAGGCGGTAAAGGAGCCAGTTGTCATGTTTCCTGTGTCTGTGATAGTGAGCAGGACCAGAGGCCAGTGCTACTCTTCTCGGCTTTGCTAGCACATCCACTCCATGTAGCTTTCCCCCTTACGTTCTTTTCCTTTTTTTTTTTTTTTTTCCTGAGACAGGGTTTCTCTGTGTAGCCCTGGCTGTCCTGGAACTCACTCTGTAGACCAGGCTGGCCTTGAACTCAGAAATCCACCTGCCTCCGCCTCCCAAGTGCTGGGATTAAAGGCATGCGCCACCACCGCCCGGCTCCCCTTAAGTTCTAAACCTGTGAAGGAAGAGGTACAAGTTCCAAGCTCTTTGAAAAGCTCCAGGCATTGGTGTGATAGTCCATTAAATTGCTGCTTTGCTGTCTGTCAGTGCAGCACGGATCTCTGTGTGCTATCTAGAAACAGAGGTTCCCCAGTAGGACAAGGGTTCATGCTGAGTCTCAGAGTGGTACAGAGGAGCCTCCTCCTCGGTGGGAGGACTCTGTCCAGATGTCCGCTGTCCAGTCAGAACGTTCTGTCTGACCTGTGCGTGTTCTCTAAAGTAGTTCTCAACCAAAGGGGATTCCACCCCTACACGGGGGACAGGCATATGTTTGATTATCTCAACAGGGAAAACATTCTTGCCATCTAATCCTTGGAAGCCAAGGATACTGCTAAATGTCCTATGTACACAGGACAGTCCTCCTCAAGCAGAGTGACCTGATGGCAGTGTGTGTTGTGTCGTAGTGGGAAAGCTATGGAGAGTGGTGTAGTCACAAGGCTTGTGCCAGTGGAAGGTATCTAGGGCCAGCAAGATGGCTCGACAGACACTGCCAAGCCTGACAACCTGAATTTGATCCCTGGGAACCCTACACCCCTGACACTCATGCTAACACACCTCTGCATTCTGTATTTGAAGGTACGTTGGAGGTCATCGAACGAGCAAGATAATGAGGTTTGTTGATAAGATCACCAAATCAAAATATTTCCAAAAAGCAACAGAGACAGAATTCATTAAAAAGAAGATCGAAGAAGTCTCTAATACGCCCCTGCTGCTAACTGTGGAAGTGCAAGAGTGTCGAGGGACCTTGGCGGTCAACATCCCACCACCCCCAACTGACCGGATATGGTGCGTATGTGCCCTAAGTGATCCCCTTACCACGTGACCATAAAACTCCCAGCCTACTTAACCCTGGACAAGAGCATTTCCACAGTTTTTAGTAGACTCCTGTCAGTCATTAATCATTGTGTTTTCTTCCATGGCTGTCTCCATGTACATTTTTGAGGTTGGTCTTCATATGTCAGGAAGAGTTAAGGTGAATGTGAAGTTTGTGGGAGGGGCCATTTCTGTCCTTGGTCCTCCTTTCTCTAAAGCTGACTCATCCACCATTAACACCAATTGCCCTTGGTAGTCAGCCCCTATCTCTGCCCATCCTGGGTTGGATCCATAGCACTGGCTCAGTCTTCTCAAGGCCTTCTTTCTTGATAGATGACAATCATACATGCAGCAGAGTCCAGGCAGTGAGAAGATGGCTCTGGGTGGAAGGACCACCTGGGGATGCTGAAGATGCAGACATAACTGACTGGCATACTCCCCAGGGTGTAAGCACTGGAGGTGTAGGCGAGGGTTGTTACAGTGCCCAAGCCACGATTCAGAATTAATGAATGAATTATTCACAGGCCTAGCATCTCTGTGTGTGAATCTCCATTTAAAATTGGTACTCTTAAGTCCTATAAAATAGTCATAACTGTACACGGTGAGGAATAGATCTCAGAGCTCTCACTGTGTTGTAAAAGGCACTCAAAATGAAAGCACAGCTCTACAGTCCATCGCAACATGGCCACTGTACCTCACATCCCCTTGGTGTTCCGCAGGCTTTGTAGGAATGTTTGGGGGGGGTGTCTCTTCTAGTCGCTGATTATTCAGCGGCAATGCCAGTGTTTCCCAATCAAACTCAAATGTAGCTTTTGTAAGTGGTTTAAGTATTACTTACTTTATTTTAAGATATGTTTGTTTTGTTTTATATGTATGTGTAAGTACCCAAATCTATGTATGTTGCTCAAAGAGGCCAGAAGAGGGTGTTGGATCCTTTGGAACTGAAGTTTATAGACAGTTCTGATTCACCATGTGGGTGCTGGGAATTGAACACGCGTCCTCTGGAAGAGCAGCAAGTGCTCGTAACTGAAGCCACCTCTCCAGCTCCTATGCTGGTTTTGTTGTTTTGTTTTTGTTTTTGTTTTTTAAGTGAATGATTAGTAAAACAAATGTGAAGAGAAGACAGAACAGTCAGAGAAGGGCCAACAGGATGACAGCTTGAGGTCAGTCCTGGGACCCACATGGAGGAAGGACAGAACTGACTCCTGCAGTTGTCCTCTGGCCTCCACATACATGTGTCCCTGCATTCACATATCTTTGTGTATGCACATACACACATACACACATACACACACATACAATGTTACATTTTTTAAATAAGAAAAATAAAAAGGGCTGCAGAGATGGCTCAGAGGTTAAAAGCACTGACTGCTCTTCCAGAGGTCCTTAGTTCAATTCCCAGCAACCACATGATGGCTCATAACCATCTGTAATGGGATATGATGCCCTTTTGTGTATCTGAAGACAGCTACAGTGTACTCATATACATAAAATAAATAATTTTTTTAAAAAGCCCACATTCATATTCTCCAGAAATAAACACTGCTAACTACCCGACTGTATTAGGTTTAAAAGGTTATTCTAAAATAGTGAGTTAATACAACATTTTTTCTTACCTGCTGAGTTTTAGATAGAGCAGATAATTCACTGGTAAGAGCCTTGCTTAGCGTGTTCAAGGCCCCTTTCCTATCCTTCACACCACAAAAAGATAGCAGCAACACGAAACAGAAAGGAAGCATAGCGGTCTGACATTGCTACTGTGCTTCTGTAACCCTGTCAACAGCACTCAGTGGCTTACCCAGGCTTTTTAAAAACTTTAAATACTGAGTTTATTTCACATGCATATTTCTGTCTCCCCACCATCCCCTTGTCTGCCTGCCACTGTGACTATGTCCTATCATGACATTACATTCATACTTACAGCCAAGTAAAGGGTGGAGTCCCGTCCTTGAAAACTAAACAGGAGTTTTAGATAGCGCATTCTTGGCAATGGGGCATGGACAGCATTTGTAGAGCATAGTAGGGAAAGCTTTTAGTTTGCATTATGAAAGCACAGGCATCTAGATATCAGCTGCTGCACAAGTGAAGTAAGACGGGCTATTTCACTGTTTAAACCACTTTTCTGTTTTAAAACGAGGTTTTTGTTTTTGTTTTTTTAATGTATATGAGTACACTGTCGCTGTCTTCAGACACATCAGAAGAGTGCATCAGATCTCATTACAGGTGGTTGTGAGCCACCATGTGGTTGCTGGGAATTGAACTCAGGACCTCTGGAAAAGCAGTCAGTGCTCTTAACCACTGAGCCATCTCTCCAGCCCCCCTTAGACCGTTTTTTTTCCAGAGGCCTTCTCCACTGCCAAAAGTCTCCAGTATCCTCTGGGTGGTCATCGGAAGCTAATCTTCACATGACTTATGAACTGGACTTCACTTTTTGTTTAAAGGAAACCCCTCCTCTCTTCTGTACTTGCTTGCATTTTGCTGTAACGTCTTCTGCAGAACTAGGTCCTTTTGGTGCTTTGGGAATTTTTTTTTTCCTGTTCTTTGAAGTATTCTTTTGATTCTTAACCTTTGGGTCTTGGCATTGACAGATTTGAAGTTTTAAACCATTCTGGTTTGTGTTTAGTGTGTTTTTGACTAGAGTGTCTTATAGATTTCTTCCCTGGAGCTTTTTCTTCAGCTTCCTTATCATCCTCTACCTCCTCATCTCCATCATGGTCATCATCTGCATCACATTTTACTTTTTTCTGTGGAACCTGGTTCCCACTTTTATGGGCAGAACACTTTGTGGGCACACAAAGAGCTTTCCACGCTGTTCATCCTCGTCTTCTGGCTCTGCTTCTTGCTCTACAGTTGCTAGGTGCTGCCACTGACATGCATGGACCCTGAGCTGCACTCCCACCTGCAGACCATAGCTAGTGGAGTTTCAAAGCCCTCAGGGAAACTTGCTGTAAGACGTTGCCAGTGTTCTTTGAGTGGACTCTCTTCATAGTTCGTTGCTTCTTTGTGCTCTCATCTTTTTCCCTAGCCCCTCGAGGATGAGTTGGGATGATAACTAATTGTCCTAGTTAGGGTTTCAGTGCTGTGAAGAGACACCATAACCATAGCAACTCTGATAAAGGAAAACTTTCAATTGGGATGGCTTACGGTTTCAGAGGTTTAGTCTGTTTATGGCAGGAATCATGGTACTGTGCAGTATGCACTTAAGCATGGGCCTGGGGGAGCCAAGAGTTTGCAACTTGATCAAAAGGATCAGCAGAAGGAGACTGTGTTCCACACTGGGCAGAGCTTGACCATAGGAGACCTCAAAGCCCACACCCACAGTGACACACTTCCTTCAACAAGACCACATCTCCTAATAGTGCTATTCCTCTTGGCCCAAGCATTCACACACATGAATCTGGGGGGGCCATTCCTGTTCACACACATGAGTCTGTGGGGGCCATCCCTATTCACACACGAGTCTGGGGACCATCATTTTTGTTTGTTTGTTTGTTTTTGGTTTTTCGAGACAGGGTTTCTCTGTGTAGCCCAGGCTGTCCTGGAACTCACTCTGTAGATCAGGCAGGCCTTGAACTCAGAAATCCGCCTGCCTCTGCCTTCCAAGTGCTGGGATTAAAGGCGTGCAGCACCACTGCCCAGCTTCTGGGGGCTATTCCTATTCACATACCACACTGATGTTCACTTTCTTATCCACCTTAAAGTAACAATCTTTTTTGGCCTTTAGTTCACAACTGGAGATAGTTGTGAGGTCTCAAAAGGGTCTCATGTCCATGTCTATTGTGCCCTCATGAGGTAGTGACATGCACTCTGGTGTGAGGGAAGCCAGACAGCAATGTCTTCACTGTTTCTCAGAACAGACTTTCAGGACTTCTCTATTCCTCTTAGTTTTAGTCAGTGTCTTTGATCTTCAAACTAAGATCTTCCTGCCTCGCCTCCTGAATGCTGGGATTACAGTGTGTGCCACCATACTCTGCTGCTCTGGACACTTTGCCAACAGCTCTGAGTGCCAGTGTGCTGTAGAAATCATAAAAGGCATGCTATGGCAGGGGTGTGACAGGGGTGAGGCAGGGATGTGACAGAGGTAAGGCAGGGGTGTGACAGGGGTGAGGCAGGGTAAGGCATCACATTTCTGTCACCTGCGCACTCAAGAGGCAGAGACTGGAAGATTTGGAAAGTTCTAAGCCAGCCTGGCTTTTGTAGCAAGCCTGTGAGAAAAGCATGACTCGGCACATGGTGAGAAAAGCACAGTGTCTAGAGCAGTCCCTGTCTGAGCTCGCTTAGGAGAGCCCTCTCGTGGGCATGGCATTCAGAAGGACGCTGTCTTCCAAAAGTTAGGGCTTATATGTTTTAGTTTTTATAATGAGAACACCTAATTGCTATTAAAAATACAAAGGGAAAGGCCACTGCCATTTTAGGGAAATAAGAACCATAAAGCAATGCTTAGTTCCTAGCTGTCTGCAATTGATCTCTCGGCTTCTTTCCATTGTCAGTGCTGGCCTGAATCCCTCAGAGCCCTGACACTGCCCGGCAGACAGAGGCGTTCAGAGCTCACATGTGCTGTGCTGAGTTAGGAATGTGGTGGTTCAGAACTGGAGATCACTTAGTGATAAACCCATGCCAGTGAGGGCTCTGTGGTGCAGTGCTTGCCCACTTCATTTCTCTCCTTAAATGTGGTTACTGTCTTCTTTACAAAGGTATGGTTTCCGGAAGCCACCATATGTGGAGCTGAAAGCTCGGCCAAAACTCGGAGAGAGAGAAGTCACTTTAGTTCACGTGACAGAGTGGATTGAGAAGAAGCTGGAGCAAGAGCTTCAGGTAAAACTTCCCCATTTCCCACAGAGCATAAGGGCAGCGTGTGCCAGGAGGTGGTGGCGCACGCCTCTCATCCCAGCACTTGGGAGGCAGAGGCAGGCGGATTTCTGAGTTCTAGGTCAGCCTGGTCTACAGAATGAGTTCCAGGACAGCCAGGGCTACACAGAGAAACCCTGTCTCAAAAAACAAAACAAAACAAAAATAGACACGGAGTGGAATGGAGGGCCTGGACTTCACCTGGGTCCAGATCTCTCTGAGAATTGGATGGACGGCATCCCAGAAGAAAACATTTATGTTCAGGCTTGGTCTTAATATTTTAGGAATGGTTTCAAAGACCCTGAAACTTTTCCATGAAATAGACTCCAAAGAAACCCAGCAGATATGTTTGAAGGCAGGATGATGGTGCCCTGTACCAGTGAGCCTGCAGGGGATGGTGTGCCCTGTACCAGTGAGCCTGCA
>NW_022196911.1:102626612-102674557 GCF_008632895.1 Mastomys coucha | reverse complement strand
GGTGTGCCCTGTACCAGTGAGCCTGCAGGGGATGGTGCCCTGTACCAGTGAGCCTGCAGGATGATGGTACCCTGTACCAGTGAGCCTGCAGGGTGATGGTACCTTGTACTAGTGAGCCTGCAGGGGATGGTGTGCCCTGTACCAGTGAGCCTGCAGGGGATGAAATTGGAACTGGGCAGCCAGCAGCACCTAGCTGGTGGGCAGGAAAGATGCTCCCTGACTCTGCTGCCTTACTAAGTTTGTTTAGTTAACATTCAAGGAAACTATTCCAGCAACAATTGTCTTGGGATTCTAAAGTCATTCAGGCCTACCTTAAATGATACCTAAACCAGAGTTCACCCTCTAAACCTGCTTGCTACATTCTGCCACCCAGGATAGTAGCTGTATCCCAGGCCTGGAATGAGCTATTTCTTTCAGATTTTGATCAGATTTTGTTTTGTTTTACTTTGTTGTGGTGATGGGAATCAAACTCAGGGCCTTGCATATGCTAAGCAAGCACTCTATCACTGAATCACTACCACTGAACCATCCTACCCCACCACAGTGGCTTGATCCAATATTTGAACCATGGCTGTCTTGAAGTTTTATGGAAGCTAGGCATGGGGGTGAATACCTTTAATCTCAACACTTGAGACAAAGGTAGGCCAGATTGCTCTGCATACTGAGTTCCAGGACAGGATCCTGGAGAGATCCTGTCTCAAAATTTTGAGAAAAACAAAGTACCTCAAAACTTATGGGTTAGCAAATGCTGTATTTACTTAGTCACAAATTTTACCTCTTTGAAGAATATTTGCATTCCTTTTCATTGTACACACACACACACACACACACACACACACACACACACACACATATGGTTTTGGTTTTGTTTTGTTTTGTTTTGTTTTTCTAGACAGGGTTTCTCTGTGTAGCCCTGGCTGTCCTAGAACTCACTCTGTAGACCAGGCTGGCCTCGAACTCAGAAATCCACCTGCCTCTGCCTCCCAAGTGCTGGGATTAATGGCATGCGCCACCACTGCCAGTCATCATCGGTATATTTTAAGTTTGGGGTATGTGTCATTCCTCAGGCACTATCCACCTTGTACTTTGTCACAGGGTCTCTCATTGGCCTGGGACTGGACAGGTAAGTCTAGACTAGCTGGGTGCGGAGCCCCAGGGTCTGATGGCCTCTGTCCCCAGCACTGGGGCTACCCAGCCTCGAGGGTTTCCAGTAATCAAACTCAGGTCCTCATGCTTCCCAGGAAAGAGTTGTTGCCACACTTTAAGTTTTGTTGGGGGGGTAGTAGGGGGAGTCAGAGGACAACCTGCCACCAGTTCTCTTCCACTATGAGGGTGCTGGTGGTTAAGCTTAGGTCTTAGACTCGGGATCCAGCACCTGCACCTGCTTAACCTTCCTCCTGCCACTTAGCTTTTTGTCTTTTTAAAAACTATTACTATTTAACAGTTAGAGATTAAATATAACTAATAACTAGTTTCCAACAAGGCCTACTATCTTCACTAGATGGAAAAATACTTTAAATCTAGTTATGGGGAAAACCTCATGCCTTCAGGCTTTTCATTTGTCTTACATCCCCGGGTCCTGTTATCATCTGGGTGGGTAACCCTTTTGGGGAGTCTTGGACTACAGGGAGCAAAGGAGGGAGAGAGAGGACAGAGATTAATTGGTGCCTGGTCCTGGAGACAGCTGGAAACTGAAGGCTAACCACTGCTCCTACCAGGGGGCCCTACACGCTGGTAAGAGTATTGCTGAAGCTCATATGCATTGTCAGAATCCACACACACAGTTATAAACAGTGTCCAAAGAACAATCACCATGCACGTACAGCTCAATATCCTTAGTGCTGTCACCATATTAGGATTTCCTTGATGTGAAAAACTCAGCTTACATTTGTACTAAGATTTTTTTTTTGCTTTTCGAGACAGGGTTTCTCTGTGTAGCCCTGGCTGTCCTGGAACTCACTCTGTAAACCAGGCTGGCCTCGAACTCAAAAATCCACCTGCCTCTGCCTCCCAAGTGCTGGGACTAAAGGCGTGCGCCACCACCACCTGGCTGTAGTAAGATTTAAAAGAATGAATTCACCTGAAATATATCATGGACATGATTTTGAAATACTGCATTTGCTAAGCCAGTTCTCCTGCATTAAGGTTGATGATCATTTCTTACATAGTTAATACATCTATACATTGTATATGAAATTGAGGGCTCTTGCCTCAAAGCTGGCACACCAGGTTCTTCCTTTATTTGTGCTCTAGTGTGGTTAATTGGTTCTTTATTTTTTGTTGTTGTTTGATTTTTTTCAGACATGGTTTCTCTGTGTAACAGCCATGGCTGCTCTGAAACTCACCCTGTAGATCAGGCTTGCTTTGAATGCATAGAGATCTGCGGGCTTCTGCTTCCCAAGTGCTGGGAATAAAAGTGTGTACCACCTTGACAACTCCTTGGCTCTTTTTAAGTTCAAGAGTGGAGGAGCTGGCATGCTGCACAGGCCTGAGGATCTGAGTTCAAATATTCAACATCCACATAAAATTCCAGCTCACTGGCCAGCCAATCTAGTCATATTAATTAGCTCTAAATTCACTGAAAGACTTTTGTCTCAATAAGTAAGGTGGGAAGCAATTAGAGTTGACACACACAGAGACAGCATGACAGAACATGTTTGAAATGTATAGGAAAATACTTCATATATGAAAGGACTGACACATAGCTATCCTTTAATATCTCTCTACAGAAAGTCTTTGTCATGCCAAACATGGATGATGTTTATATACCTATAATGCACTCGGCCATGGACCCTCGCTCCACTTCCTGCCTCTTGAAAGAGCCACCTGTGGAGGCCTCTGACCAGCTGTGATTGGTGAAGACAGGACATTCCCAGTATTAGGAGACCTAGCTCAAGGTGTGGGATTTGTGGCTGCCATCTGTTCTGTGGGGGTGGCCTTTACTGGTGCCACAGCCACTGTCTCTTAAAGGACTGCTTCTGCCCTCTGCCTGCTGGCCCATTCCAATGAGGTGTCATTCCTTGTATCTGGTTTGTCTGTTGCAAAGCTTTGACTGGCAAAGGAGACTTGAAGAACTGTCATGGTAGAGCTGGAGTTACAGGTGACTCACACCATGGCTTTTCTTTTTTAAAGTCTACCAGGTTTTATGACAGCAAATGAACACATTCAGAGCAAAGCTGTACAACTGGAAGGCCTCCCCTTGCCTTTTGACTCCTCCAAAGCTTTTCCTCAGGCAGCTGGTTCACAATGGAACATTTTTCCACTCTACACTTTGTACGCATGACTTCCGCCCTCTCCACACGTGGAGAGTGTCACTGTGGTAACCTGTGTGGAGTATGGTTTTGTGAGCCATTTAATTGGTGATAAAATTGGCATAGCAACTTTTTTCATATTAAATTGTGCATTTTGGAAGCAAGTAGCCATAGAACATAAACACCCACACTTTCACTGGGGGCGGGAACAGCGGGCTTCATGTGAACATCAGGCAAAGCCATGAGATCAAACCATCCCAAAGATGTACAATCACCTTGCTTTCCAACTAATCCTGATTTTTTCTAGAGACATGAGCGTCTGTGACAATGTCAAAACACTGCACACAATGACTGATTGTCCCTCCCTGGTACTGATGGGGCGGGGCAGAAAAGCGGGAGCCCATGTTCTGGTTTTTCTGTATGCTGTAGGATTGTTTATCTAACCTGTTTGGGAGGTTTGTGGGCAATCCCCTTCTCTGATGGCCAAATGGACTTCCCTTTCTCTGCTCAGTGGCAAGCACTACATCTACACATGCACTTGTGACCTTTCTTTAATGTTGCCAACTTAAGTTTGTGCATTTGTGTCAGAATGTTTAGTTTACAAATTTGGGGCCTCTAATTGTATAATTTGCTTTGAGAAGACCTACTAGTTTTTTTGTTTAAAGCTGCATCCAATGTCAAAATTACCTTGGGTAACTTCTGATAATATCTGTGGACAAAGCTTTTTTTTTCTTAAACAGCACCTTGCTTGAAGATGACTTTTAAGAAATTAATATATTGAAAACTTATTTGAGCCTTTATTTTAATCATCCCATTAAAACATGACAAATTATTTGACCATTCCAGTCAGTGTACTGCTTTAATTTCTCTCACTTGCCCGTCAAGAGTCCACGTCTTGTTCACTGGTCTTTCTCTGCAGTAAGGCAAGACTAGATATTGGCACAGAGATTGCACCCTGCAGAGCTTAAAATATGGGAACTTACAATGGCTTGCATTGTTTCACAAAATAAATCTCATGTCAAACACCAGACAAGCATGTTTTTTTTTTTTAGAGAAGCCCACTGGACCTGTTCACTGAGACTCTCACCAGGCTAGCTTTAGCCACCCTTGCTAGCCTCCAGCAATGTTGAGGCGGGAACGCTCTACCCCACCCAGAGCTGCAGGCCCAACCTCTGGCCTATCCGAAGCACTCTGACCCTAGTGTCCTTCTACTCCCCTAGGAGACTTAACTACCAGCTCCCACTTTAAGGCTTCAGTCGCCCCAACCCCCGTGTGCTATAGTCATCCATACATTTCCAGGGTTTACAAATTCGGGGCCGATTCCGTAGGCCGACATCTCCAGTACTTCCCACACTCGGGTTAGGACAAAGGATAGGACCTATTTGAGCAAGGGTCACTCGGGCCTAGATTACTCTCAAACCTAGGCCTAAGCATACCATCTGCCCTGTACTTCCAAAGAGTCGCGTAGTAGGCTGGTCTGAGCCTGTAGCTAGCGGTTAAAAGGGCCGCCGGCGAAGGGCAGGCGGCCCCAGTTATGCGCCAGCAATGTGCTATGGCGCCGCAGCTTAACCCCCGGCACCACGAGAAGGTGCGCCGGGGGCTCAAAGGCAGCGCGTCGGCGACAGTGACAGACACACAGACACCAGCGGTGTTGTTCAAACACTTTATTCAGAGGCTTGGAGAGGGAAGGCTGTGGAAGTCCACGCTGTCTACTGTCCTGCGCAGGGTAGACCTGAAAAAGAAGCGAAGGATGAGGGTACGAAGTCGGCTGGGCCCGCCACCTCCCGCAGCTGGCGCAGTCGGCTCAGACTCCGATTCGCATCACCCGGATCAGCAGTCTAACGCGTGCTTTGTATGGAGTGTCATCATCGCCGGCCCCCCAGCACAACACAAATGGTGCGGACTCTCTGCCCACTCAAACACATTACCTTACCGATCTCCCAGTCGCTAAGAGGCCGGGCCGGGAGCGTGGCCTTAACTTAAAGAAAGCGTCCGGAAGTTGTTGGGCGGGCTTCAGCCATACTGACGAGTAGGAAACCAGTTTTCTTGTCACGTGCACGTGAGCGACGGGCTCATTCGTCGAGCTTTCTGAGTCCTCCACGGTGTAGGTGGGTCCGCCAACCATAGAGCTGGGACGCACCTGTGAGTTGCGAGCTTCTCGCTTTTTCCGGGGCGTGGGGGGGATCCCCCTATACTCAAGATGGGGACGATTATCGGGTCCCTTAGCAGTAAGCAGAACCAGACAAATAAAAACGTGACGCATGTGAAACATTCTGTCCCAGCAGCCCGATTGAGGGTGGGGAAATGAACCCAAGTGCCTCTTTGGTTCAAAGGATCCGCAGCGGTAGGAGCATAGACTATATATGTGAACGAATCCTGATTTGGTGACGAGGACCTTTCTGGTTCTCAGTTTGAGATTATCCGTCCTCGGCCTGGCTTCATGACTCATCTGTATTTCCAACACTTGAAAGGCTTAAACGCCGAGTTTAAGATCTTTATTCTGTATATCGTGTGCGTGGTTGGAAGGGTGTGTCTTGTAAGCTGGTGAGGATGCAGAGCTTTGCACCCAGTTGTGTTTGGGAATAGAATGAGCTAACCATTTTTGGAAAAGCAGTTGAACAACTAACTTCTTGTAAAAATCTGCTTGCCAGGTGACCTATTAATACCTGGGAATTTACTCAAGGGAAATTAAGACCTGTGCACATATAAAACCTCATGCATAACTGTAAATAGCACATTATTTAAAAGCAGTACGCCACAACTGAGAACATGCAAAGGCTCTTTAATGGGCAAATACAAGAAAAAAATTTGTTGTCTATGCAACCAAATGCTATTTGACAAAATACAGTAATCTTTTTGTTTGTTTGTTTTGTTTTTGTTTTTTTTTTGTTTGTTTGTTTTGTTTTTTTGAGACAGGGTTTCTCTGTGTAGCCCTGGCTGTCCTGGAACTCACTCTGCAGGCTGGCCTCGAACTCAGAAATTCGCCTGCCTCTGCCTCCCAAGTGCTGGGATTAAAGGTGTGTGCCACCACACCTGCCTTAGTTTGTCTTCCTTCCTTCCTTCCTTCCTTCCTTCCTTCCTTCCTTTCTTCCTTCCTTCCTTCCTTTCTTTCTTTTTTTAAAGATTTGTTTATTTATTTTATGTGATACACAGTTGCTCTCTTCAGACACACCACAAGAGGGCATACAGTGGAAGAGAACTGTGCTAAGTGGCCCTCTGACTTCCAGGTGGTGTGCCATGCCTCCCTGCTCACACCCACTGAGGATGGACAGCATGCATCTGCACAGTTCTTAAACTCTATTGGGCGGTGGTGGCACACACCTTTAATCCCAGCACTTGGGAGGCAGAGGCAGGTGGATTTCTGAGTTCGAGGCCAGCCTGGTCTACAGAGTGAGTTCCAGGTCAGCCAGGCCTACACAGAGAAACCCTGTCTCGAAAAAGAGAAAAGATCTTGTTCTATTCAACATCTATTTTGATTGCCAAGTAGTATTCCATATACCTCTTTTTTACTTGTTTTTATTTGTGTGGGAGGGAGTGGTATATCAAAGAGGGAGAGTGTACAAGGTCATGCTGTAGCACACAGATAAAGAGAACCATTTCAGATGCCATTATCTTCTTTGAGACAAGGTCTCTCTTTTCTTTTTTCTTTTGGTTTTAAGGAGATTATTGTCATGGCAGGAAGGGGAGCTAAGAGGGTAGTAGAGGCAGAGAGAAGAGTAGAGAAGTAGAGGCTGGCTGTGGTCACTTGGGGGGCGGGAAGGGAATTCGGAGAGTGGGGAGCAAGAGAATAAGAGCAAGGTCTCTCTCTCTCTTTCTCTCTCTCTCTCTCTCTCTCTCTCTCTCTCTCTCTCTCTCTCTCTCTCTCTCTCTGTGTGTGTATTTCTTTCTTTCTTTCTTTTTTTTGATTTTTCGAGACAGGGTTTCTCTGTGTAACCCTGGCTGTCCTGGAACTCACTCTGTAGACCAGACTGGCCTCGAACTCAGAAATCCACCTGCCTCTGCCTCCCAAGTGCTGGGACTAAAGGCGTGCGCCACCACTACCCAGCTAGGTTTAATTCCTTTTAAAAAGACATTATTTGTTCTATGCGTGTGTGTGTGTGTGTGTGTGTGTGTGTGTGTGTGTGTGTGTGTGTGTGTGTGTGTGTGTGTGTGTGTGTGTGTGTGTGTGTGTGTGTGTGTGTGTATGTGTGTGTTGAGGGGGAGGTGCCACATGTGTGTGGATGCCTACAGTTTCACAGGAAGGAAAAGAGCAAGAAGTCTGGAGGGAAGCTGGGAAATGACCATGTCCAAGGAGGATGTGTTCGAGAAATTTTGATCAGCTGGGAATGAAACAATAGCCCAGGGGGAAAGAGGATGAAATCAGACCTCCTTGGAGATTTTGCTAGAGGAAGGACTCTTGTGAGCTGTCTAAGAGAAGTTTCCAAAGAGTTCTGTGGTATTAGGCCACACAGGGGATCAGGAGAACTGGGCAGCGATGGCATGGGGTTGTCTTGTGAGGACGGTCATATCCATACTGGTGCTGGGTTGGACCTGAGGTCACTAGTAAATTCTAATGCCCCGCCATGGCACAGCCCTGGAGCAAGAGAGCAAATAACCGGTTAGGATTAGTCTGAGCTACCCCTAGAGGAAGAAGCCGGGGTTAGCTGACGTCCTCAGCCAGCTGGTAGCTACCTTTTTATGTTCTAACTCCAAGAGGAGGTGGGACAGCCTTCGCCTAGGAACAGCTACAAGTTTATACAAACACGTGCTGACTGTGAGCCTTGTCTGAAACCATAGGTGAAGGCATCAGATTCCATTACAGATGGTTGCAAGCCACCGTGTGGTTGCTGGGAATTCAACTCAGGACCTCCGGAGCAGCAGTCAGTGCTCTTAACCGCTGAGCCATCTCTCCAGCCCATTTGGTTGTTTTGGAAGTAGAGTTTCATAGCCCAAACTGGCCTCTGTCTTGCAGTGCAGTTGAGGGTAGCCAGGAATCTTGCCCTTGCCGTCCCCATCTGGGAGCTCTAACTGGTTTTGCCTCTTCCTGGTTATGTTACTTACTGGGCTTTTTGCCTTTCTAGATTTTAGTGTCTCTTCTGGTTTTGTTCTGTGGCCTCGAATTTATCTATGTAGTCAAGGTTGGTCTCAGACTCCCAGCCTCGGCTACTCCAATGTTGGGAATACAAGCATGCACCACTCTGCCCATGCTTAATGCATCCTCCACAAAATGCGTCTAATTAATACCTAACTGATAGAACTGTTGCACAAGATGACCCTAACGGCAGCTGTTTGCACATTTCCAAACAAGGGCAAACAACAAGGAGTAGCAGTGTGCGTGACACATCAGAACCTTTGTGCCCCAGATAGCTCAGTGAGAGAGCATTTGCCTGCCATACTTAGCTTGGGAACCGATCCCCAACACAGAAGAAAGAAGGGGTGGGAGGAGGGAAAGGGGAGGGGATGAGCAGGAGGGAGAGCAAGCATTTGTAGTTTAACAAGGCACATACAGTAATGATAGTATGGATGCTGGGTGTCACCTTGTGGCAACAGAAGTGCCCGAGAACAAGAGTCATAACCTATCTTCTTCATTCCTCTTCTCTCATAAGATGAGCCGACAGATGAAACTACACCCAGTAACAGCGGCTTTTGAGTTTTTCTTAAACCTTACATTAGAAAGGGCTTACTGTTCGTTCG
The DNA here is from genome assembly GCF_008632895.1 of Mastomys coucha. Classification (NCBI taxonomy): domain Eukaryota; kingdom Metazoa; phylum Chordata; class Mammalia; order Rodentia; family Muridae; genus Mastomys; species Mastomys coucha. Next base: position 102,665,633 of record NW_022196911.1, on the reverse strand, counting down.
TTTGTTTGGTTGGTTGGTTGGTTTTTTGAGACAGGATTTCTCTGTGTAGCCCTGGCTGTCCTGGAACTCACTCTGTAGACCAGGCTGGCCTCAAACTCAAAAATCCGCCTGCCTCTGCCTCCCAAGTGCTAGGACCAAAGGCGTGCGCCACCACTACCTGGCTTACATTTGTTTTCTTACATCATTTTATTTCTTACATCATTTATCATTTGTGCACTTTCAGAAATGGCCTCCCTTTTGCAAGTTTTTTTCAAAAAGTAGCCTTTTCAGAACGGTTGATAAGATGGTTCAGCTAGTGAGGGTGGTTGCAGCATTGCCTCTGGACTTGAGCTGGATCCCTGAGACCCACATAGTGGGTGAAGAGAAGCAGCTTCTCCAAGTTGTCTTCTGAACTACACACACACACACACACACACACACAAGAAGTAAATGTAGTTTTAAAAAATGTAAGTGGCTGTGCAAGTCAACTTGCCAATCATAAATTCAAAATTTTAAGTTGTAAATGAGATTTAAAACCTCCAAGTCGCTGGGCGATGGTGGCTCAAGCCTTTGAGTTTGAAGCCAGCCTGGTCTACAGAGTGGGTTCCAGGACAGCCAAGGCTACACAGAGAAACCCTGTCTTGAAAAACAAAACCAACCAATCAACCAACCAAACAAACAAAACAGGTGCCTGGAGAGATGGCTCAGAGTTTAAGAGCACTGGCTGCTCTTTCAGAGTATTTGGGTTCTATTTCCAGCAACCACATGGCAGTTCACAACTGTCTGTAACTCTAGTTCCAGGGGATCTAACACCTCACACAGACGTACATTCACGCAAACTGCCAATTCAGGCAAAATGCCAATGCACATGAAATAAAAAGAAAATAGAACAACTAAACAAAAAAAGCCTACAGGTCTAGGTCATAACGTCCACTAGATGGCGCCATTTCTAAAGCAAACACTAAGGACTCCCTCCCCGCCTGTGCATTTGAACTTTGGCTATCTGCAGCTGGCTTGGTCTCAGCTGCCTCCAGGCACCTGTGGGAAGTGTAAAATACACAGATTTCTAGACTCTGCTCTACATAGTGTGAATCAGGAGGAAAAGAAGCTCGAGAGGTATTAGAAATAAGTTTGTTTTGTTTTTTGTTTTTCATTTTTAGAAGCTCTTTTTAAGAAAAACGAAAAAATAAGATTTGGTTAATTTACTTCCTCTCACCTCTGCAGCCATGCCTAATTCTTCTGTCAGTCTTTTTTGAATCTAATGTATGCATATATGAATGTGTGTGTCTGTGTGTCTCTCTGTGTGATGTATTTTTATGTAGCAGCTTTTTATATTAAGCCTATAACCTTGACCTTTACTTTTTTTTATTATTATGTTTATTTGTGTGTACATGTACTTGGGTGGGCATGCATGTCATGTGGAGTGTACATATGGAGCTCAGAGAACAACTTTGGGAATCAGTTTTTTCTTCACATCATACGGATTCTGGGGATTGAACTCAGGAGGTCAGGTTTGACAGCAGGTAGACACCTTTACCTGCTGGGCCGTCTCATCCTGACCTTTTAAAAAGGGAATTATTTAATGAGACTCCAGAAAGATGAATTACTGTCTATTTCAGAGAAGCCCTGGCATATTTTGGTTTTTATATTTATCAGTGATGCCAGCTTTTGCTTTAACAGAAGTAAGAAGATGTTTCATTTTCTGCATGTGACCGTGGAGCAAGATTCCAGTCACTCGACCATAAGTAAAACGCCAGCGCCCTTTAGTCTGAGACGCCAGTCAAGGGGCGAGTGCACGAGCGTGTAGGCTGGTTACTCCTAAGAACAACTTGGTGGGACAGGGGAAATTCTAAGAACATGGAGCAGGATTAAAGCCAAGGGTTTCCGTCAGCTCCCTGCAAGGCAAATAGCCCTGCCTGGCTTCGTGCTCCTTGAATGGCTTCTATTTGTTTCAGGATAATTTGTTTAAAACTGATTTATGAGTCAGATTGAGGTCACCCTTCCTTTTGTGCTCCATCTGCTACCTTTACAGGGTCACTGTGACATTTGAAATTGTCAGAGAGTCCCAGCCCAGCAAGTTCCCCTCTTAGACCTTTTTTACATTTTGCATTTTGAGGTAGTATTTCTTGTAGCCGAGGCTGGCCTTAACTCACTATGGAGCTGAAGTTGCCTTGAACTACTAACCCTCTCGTGCCTCTCCCTCCTAGAAGCTGGTATAACATGCTCTTCCATCATCCCCAGGCCCACCCCCAGATTTATTGTGTTGGAGAAAATATGCAAGAAGAATTTTATTTATTTTTAATTTATATGCATGCCTGTGTGTCTATGGGTATAGATGTCCTCCCCCACCCCCCAGAGCCCAGGGGTGTTAGATGTTCCTGGAGTCACCTGATGTGGGTGATGGGACTTAAATTTGGGTCCTCTGGGAAAACAGTGCAGATGCTTAAGAGCTAAACTATCTCTCCAGTCCCAAAGCAGTTTTTCCAATCAAATTAAAAAAAAAAAAAACTTAAAAGTTTATTCCTGTGTGACATGTGAGTATGAGTGTGGGTTTGCATATGTTACAATATATATGAGAGGTCAGAGGTCAACTTCCAGGCGATTGTGTTCTCCTTTCACTCCAGTCTTTTTTCACTTCCAGTCTCCTCATAGGAGGACTGAACTCAGGTTTGCCTATCACATGTTGTCATCTGCTGAGTGTGAGTCATGTCACTGGCTCCAGGCTCCTTTATTTGAAAACCCAAGCACATGGACTTACAGGTCCTGTTGTCAGCTTGCATCACTGGCGAGCTCCATGACTCCTCGGGGCCGCCATGTTCAGGAATGTCAGAGCTTCTAGTCCTCCACATTCTCTCTGCAAATCCCAAACTTATTTGCCTTGAGACTTGTGGGTAACACTTCAGAATGTGTCTGCTGCGTTCACAAGCTGGTGTTGGCTCCTGCAGCATGGCGAGAGGTGCTCCAGGTTGTGGGGGAAGAGGTGGGATTAGGATTGGTCTTCCTGGGGGTAGTTCTGTCTGTTACAGTTGGATAGAGTTGCCCCTAAACACACACAGACTGGGCCCTTAGCCCATCCCACCCCAATTCCTAGTTTTTTGCTGGTTTTTTTTTTTTTTTTTTTTTGGATAACTTTTCCTCTTCAAAACCCTGAAAATTCCCACAGGCTGTCAAAGGAGCAAGCCAGAGGAAACAGAGATATTTCCTGTTCTCCCTGTCCCATGGCCCCACACAAACCCGGGCTGGCTTCAAACTCACTAGGTAGCCAAGGATTACTTAGAACTTCTGATCCTGTCTACACCCCAGGGTGCTGGGATTTCAGGTGTGGGACAGCACATCCCAGTTTTAGGAGGGTTGGAGATTCAGCCCAGCACCTCACACAGGCTATGCAAGTGCTCTAGCAACGGAGCTACACTCCCAGCCACTCCCTTTGTCTACTAGAACAGTAAGCTACTTTTTCCTTGAGCGCTGAATGTTTTGTCTTTCCTATTTTAAACAAATTCTCCCTCTTCCAACTCAGTGGAGGGCAGCTTGGGACCCAGTGACCAAACAACTTGTTGGGCTCATTAATTCTGATTAATAACCCACAACCCTTAAATAGACCTTGGAGTCCCCTCAGCCCACCCACTCCTTCCAAAGAGTTGTGACACATGTCCTCTTAAGCTTCACCAGGCCACATCTACAAAGGTCACGTAATCACGTGTGACACAAGAAGCCTGCATGATTTCCTTATGTTTGGTGAATGAGTTGGCTATGGTTCATCCGAGAAGAACGGATGGCTGCTGGCCATGACTTGGGGGGAATTCCTGAGGGCAAGGCTAGGGAAGAAAGGGGCCTTCGAAGAGGCACAGCTGGAGGACCCTCCTCAGTGAACTCTAGGACTGCAGCTCAACCCTGGCTCTAGAGGTCGCCTAGGCAACCCTAGTAAGTGGTGGCTGGCAGCAGGGAGACGGAGGGCTGTGGGCATTCCCTTCTTCCAGACCAAGTCCGACGCCGCGGGTCCTTCATCGGGCGAGTGGGGCTTCCTGTGGGGTAACAGATGCCATTTTGCCTTGGCTTGCGGACAAGCTTCTCCATTTAGAAGCACAGCGTCCACAAACACCCAAAGCCAAGAGTTGGTCTTGGGCTTCTGGCGCCCAAGATAGGAGGCAGCTAGAAGCTAGCACCGCGTCGGCCTCTAACCCCGCCCTCCCGCTCTCACCACGCCCTCAAAACAACCTAGGCCCCTCCCCATCCAGGCAGTGACCCCGCCTCCGGGACCGCCCTTTAGCCCGCCCCGACCGGAAGAAGCCGAGGCACAAGGCACTTATAGGGCTGGGAATGGGGGTGTCGCCGCCGCCCAGTCAGCTCCGTGTCCGCCGATCCTCCGCCGGTGCCGCGCTGTCGTTGCGGCGCCCCCGTCCAGCCCTCTGTCCTCGCTGTCCCCAGAACCGGCCGGCGGGGCCCGGAGTCAGGGCCACGTCCCCGCCATGCCGGCCCGGTGGCTGTTGCTTCTGCTGGCGCTGCTGCTATCGCCGCCCGGCCCCGGGGTGAGTAACCAGGGGAGTGCGGTGCGGGGACGGGCCGACTGGCGGCCGGAGGAGAGTCGCGCGGTGGCGGGGGCTGGCGCTCGAGCCGGGCCGCAGCAGCCGGAGGCCCCGCGCCTCGGGCGGCTTGGCGGAGGGAGCTGAGGCGGCCGGACACACACCCCGAGGCGCCGCGCTCCCGGGCCAGCGAGGCCGAGGCAGACCGCGGCTCCAGGGTCCGGGACGCGCGCGACTCGGAGCTGTCTCCCGAAGGCCGGGCGCTGGGCGCGCTGCCCACCGGCTCCGCCGTCTCCACAGGTGGGCGCCGGCTCTGACGCGGTGGTCGCGGAAGGACACCCGAAGCTGGCCGGGGGAAGCGGCGGGTGGTGACTGGAGTTTTGAATCTTTGCTCGAAAGTTTTTTTGTTTTTTTTGTTTTTTGTTTTTTGCTTGCTTATTTGTTTGTTTTTAAATGAGACTTTGGGGAGCGATTGAAGCCGGGAATGGGTACAGCGTTTTTACCCAACCGCTGGGTTCTGCTTACCTGCCCTGAAGGTTTCTTTGTATTCTGAGACAGGGGGCTTCCCACCAGTATTTTTGCTAGACAGTGAAGGCTTCATTAAACAAGTTAAGCTGTGGGCATTGGACCATTTTAAAGACCCGGTGTGTGAGCCAGAGTTGTACTGCAAAACTTAAAGCTGTCTCACGTGTGGGGCCGTCAGAAACGTCTTCGCATTTATTATTTACTTATTTATCTAGAGAAGATATTTATATTTATATTTATTTAACTCTTTATCCACTCAGGATTTGAACACCTTGGCTAATGAGGACATTTTGTAGGTGGACATGGCTATTTTCACCTTCTGGTTGGAAGAACTGAGGGCTTTAAAATTTTTTTTTAATGCACTGTTCAGGATGTGGGCATGGTACACTTGTACTGGTTCTATTTAATGGCCTCTTTGAAGGTACCGTGTTCCCTTTAATATGGCATATCATGTACCAGGTGTCCTGGTGGAAGACTGACATGAGTGGAGACCCGCGGGCCAGCCGAGTTGTTAACTTGGGCGAACTCTTTGAACTTTTTTATGCCTTGTAGGTAAATAATTGTCTGTGCTTCCAGAGTAACAAATTAGAATTTAGAAACTACTGAAGTATTAAAGAAGATCTACTTTTTCAAATTCGTTTGTTTGTTTGTTTGTTTTTTCCAAACGGAAATGTATGTATATGCATTTTCTTCATGGCAGACCTAAGTGGTTTTTTTTTTCTTCCTTCTAATTAAAAAGAAAAGATGTACTTTTCACAACTAGGACCAGGTTTTGAACTTGGACACTTCACCTTGGGTTGATTGATTGTTGCCTGGTATCTGCTCACAGATAACGAGTATAAACAGAATGACTGAATGTTTAATATGGAAATCGATCGTTTCATAGTTTCACAGCTGAGGTAGACATGGTCTCCTTCTGCACAGCTTTGCATTTATTCTTCTGTTGCTGGATTCTACTGTTTTTGTCACCCAGCAGCATAGGGTAAGGAGCCAAGAACAATTTAGCTTTAGCTTTAGTTGATGTATTTTCAAGTTGTGCTTAGAAACCCAAACTTGTCAGAGTTCATGTAAAAAATTCCAGACCCTTACCAAAGGTTGTTTTATTGTAACTTTTTTTTTTTTTTTTTTTTTTTTTTTTTTTTTTTTGGTTTTTCGAGACAGGGTTTCTCTGTGTATCCCTGGTCTGGAACTCAGAAATCCGTTTGTGTCTGCCTCCCAAGTGCTGGGATTAAAGGCGTGCACCACCACTGCCCGGTTTACTGTAACTTTTTTAGATGAAAGGTTGGGTTTTACTGTTTAGAATTTTCCTCTAATAAAGATTTTTAACTCTAAACATAGTATGATAGTATTTTGAGATTTGAAGTGGAAGTTAGAGCAGAATTCATACTTTATAGTGGGCAGCAATGATGCTGGGCAGAACACAGCAGCTGTTAAATCAGATAGACCTGAGTTCTGACTGAGAACTTGCTAGCTGTATCCTCAGGCAAGTTATTTTACTTTTAGGGACTCTGTCTCCTGATCCGTGAAATGGGGGCAGCTAGTGCTTGGAAGGGAAGGCACCTTGCACATACAAGGTGGGGTGTGTGTCCTCTTCCTCTCCCTGCCAAAGTGCCTTTTACTCCTTCTTTTTTTTTTTTTTTTTTTTTTTTTTGTATTTTTGAGACAGGGTTTCTCTGTGTAGCCCTGGCTGTCCTGGAACTCACTCTGTAGACCAGGCTGGCCTCGAACTCAGAAATTCGCCTGCCTCTGCCTCCCAAGTGCTGGGATTAAAGGCGTGCGCCACCACCGCCTGGCTTCCTTCATCATTTTAAGTGTTGTGCTTTTGTGGTTATTTTGTTCTGACTAATGAAGTAGCTAGTACATTGGAGGCAGTGCTGTAATTTTCAAGGAGTATGTTTTTCAATTGAACTAGACACTGGCTCATTATTAGTTGAGATTCGAGGCTACAAGATCCAAAATGCAGTAACATCCTTATTAGTAAGTACTGGAGGCTGCTTTGGCCAATCCAGAATGTGCTTAATAAGTTATTACATTCTAGAGTTTTTCCTTTCTTTCCTTATTTTATAGCTAATGTCGGTTAATTTTACATGGGCACCACTTCAAGATTGGCGGCATGTGAGACCAAATGTGTTTGTAAAAAAAAAAAAAAAAAAAAAGCTCAGTGAAGATATATCAAGTTTATTTAGTCGGTATTTGGTCTCCGAGAGCCAAGGACTATAGATGTAAGAAACACACTGTGCCTGGGAGAGAGAAAGCTCAACCAGAAATGCCCTTGTTTATCGCTTTTCCTTGATAGCTATCACCTGAATGAATTATCCTGGTAGGAGACATGGAGTTATTTGTTCTGTGGCTATGAGTAAGATGCTTCATTGCTGATGTTATCAGGATGGTTGCTGGTAAAATTAAACTGTAGTTGTGCGCATATGTATGTTTCATCAGTTCAGCTGCCCACTCAGCTTTTTTTTTTTTAATTTTTGTTTTGTTTTGTTTTGTTTTGTTTTTCTGAGACAGGGTTTCTCTGTAGCCCTGGCTGTCCAGGAACTCACTCTGTAGACCAGGCTGGCCTCGAACTCAGAAATCCGTTTGTGTCTGCCTCCCAAGTGCTGGGATTAAAGACAGACGCCACCACTGCCCGGCTTGTTTGTTTGTTTGTTTTCCCACTCAGCGTTCTTCAGCAAGATAGTGTTACAGGACTGTATATAAGACTTGCTCTCAAAAAAGAGCATTTACAATCTTCCACAGCAGCCTTCAGATGAAGATGTAGAACTCTCAGCTCCTCCTGCACCATGGCTGCCATGTTCCTTCCTTGATAATGGAGTGAACCTGTGAACCTGTAAGCCAGCCCCAATTAAATGTTGTCCTTTATTTAAAAAAGAAAAGAAAAGAAAAGAAAAGCATTTACTGTCCTTACAGAGGGCCTGAGTTGGCTTCTCAGCACCCACATGGAGGCTAACTACAGTCTGTAATTCCAGTTTCATGAGATCCAACACTCTGTTCTAACCTTTGCAGGCACCAGGTATACATGTGGTACACATATACATACATGTTGGCAAACATTTAATAATAAACATAATAAAAAGTAAATAATTCTTTTTTTTTTCAAAGTTCAAAGATAGAGCATGATCAGGAATAACCACCCAGTGAGCCGAGGCTCCTCACACTGTCTGATATCATATCCACCTTCCTAGGTTGAGGGCAGGGAGTTAGTTGCTTGCTTTAGGTTTTTCCACACCATTTTCACTTTAAAGAGTCATTGGATGACTATTTAATTTTTATTGAATTTCTCCCTTGCCTCTAGGGTCTAAAGTCTTTTTAATATTTTGTATGTTTTATAATGATCAAATATTTCCTCCATAGAAAAGATACAGAGGAGAAATACTTAATGTCATTTTAATGGATTCAGTTCATATTATTTTCAAATAATTTGGGGGCTATCACCTCACAAGATGATTAGAGTGTGATGCTGACTTAAAAAGTAGGGCTGGTGAATCATAAGCTGTGAATAATAAGGGTGTTGGTTAGCCGTGTCTCCCGGATGCTGCAGATTGCGCTGTGGCTTTAGCTTTACCGTATTCCATGTCTGGTTTCAGACTTGCTTGCTTCAGAGTGACATATCGTAGAGCTATGTGCTACAGAGGTTGGATGAGCACACCCTACCCTGTTAGGAAAAGTAGAAGTTAAAACAAATTATCATAAGGTTCTTGTTTGCACTTCTTTTTAAACGTTTAACCTTCATCCAGGTAAAAAGCATTTGAGCTTTTGTGTCTATCTGTAGGTTAGGAATGGGGTCCTGATTGGGCTGGAAAAACATTGAGCCATGGTTTGCCTAGCAGATGCCCTCGCTGGAGTCCTGGGGTTGTTTCCATTTCCCAGTCTTATAAGGAAAGGTGTATTGCCTTTTTGTTTTGTTTGGTTTGGTTTGGTTTGGTTTGGATTTTTTTTGAGACAGGGTTTCTCTGTATAGCCCTGGTTGACCTGGAACTCACTGTGTAGACCAGGCTGGCACTCACTGTGTAGACCAGGCTGGCCTCAAACTCAGAAATCCCCCTGCCTCTGCCTCCCAAGTGCTGGGTTTAAAGGTGTGTGCCACCACTGCCCGGCTAGGTGTGTTGCCTTTTATTCAGGGATGTTCTCCCTCTCCCCTGTCCTCTCCCCCTCCCCCCGTAATGCTCTTTTTTGTATGATAGCATGGCAAATTTTTAAAAATCCAAAGTTGGGCAGTGGTGTCACACATTTTTAATCCCAGCACTTGGGAGGCAGAGGCAGAGAGAGATCCCTGGAATTCAAGGCCAGCCTGGTCTACAGAGCAAGTTCCGGAGCAGCTAGGGCTATACAAAGAAACCCTATCTCAAACGAAACAAAACAAAACAAAAAACAATCAAAATAATAATTTTTATTGAAGAAAACTTAGAAAGGAGAGATTAGCCTGAAGTAAACAGGTGAAACTAAAACCCCTGTATAATTACTACAAATCGACCATCACCTCCATTAACATTCCCAACAGCTTTGAGGGACTCTAGTTCAATCATTAAAAAGGTTAATCCTTAGTTTTTAGTGTATTGATAGAATTGAACAACCATCTCCACAAGTTTGCACCATTTTCATTGTCGATAAAAGAAACCCTGTGCTCAGTAGCTGTTGCTCCCTTTCCCACCTCTACCTCCTGTCTTCTCAAAATACCAACCCACTTCTATCTCAGTAGATTTGCCCGTTTTGCACTTTTCTCATGGATGGAATCGTGTAATACTTGCATCTTATCACTGACTTCTTTGATACATCATTCTGGTTTTTTCAAGGCTCATATAGAACATAACAGTTGCAGAATAATATTTTTTTTTTGTTTTTTTTGTTTTTTTTTTTTCGAGACAGGGTTTCTCTGTGTAGCCCTGGCTGTCCTGGAACTCACTCTGTAGACCAGGCTGGCCTTCAACTCAGAAACCCACCTGCCTCTGCCTCCCAAGTGCTGGGATTAAAGGCCACCATGGCCTGGCCCAGAATACTATTTCTGTGTGTGGACACACGACATCCTAGCAGCTGACGACGGTCTTGTGGATTATTTCTACTAAGGATGTGGCTGAGAACACTTAGGTGCTAGTTTCTGAGTGGATGCATGTTTTCAGTTTTCTTGGTGTAGAACTGCTGAATCCTGTGATAACTGTATATGTAACCTTGTGACTAATGGTCAGACTCTTCTCTAAAGGCAGCCTTGCTAGTTTACATTCTCACCTGCAGTGTACTGACCAGGAACCTCCAAAAGGACGACCAACATATGCTCTTGCAGTCTTAGAGTCTTCTAGTGGGTATGAGTGGTAATTCATTATGGTCTTGAAATGCTTTTCCCTGATGGTCAATCTACTAAAATCTTGATATTTTTCAGACTTTTTTGTGCATAAATTTACATAGATAATGTATTTCTTTCCCAGACTGAAAAACATAGTTTTCTATCAGTAAATTTAATTCTGTAACATCTGTTTGCATACCACTTCTGAATAGAGGTACCATAATTTGGCCATTTAGATAATATATAGTTTTTAAAATTTTGATTACTGCAGATAATGTGATGGCCACCTTCCTGCTAAGCTCTTGAATGTGTATTAAAGCTTCATTTGCTGGGAAGAAGCTTCTAGCCCTGAAACTGGCAATCGTGTAGATTTACAGTTCTCTTCTGAACCCTCAAGCACCACTGGATATTTGTTCTGTTAATTTTATTATTTTCATTTTATGTGTACAGGCATTTTATCTGCATGTATGTGTATGTACCACCTACATGCCTGGTGCCTACAGAAGCCATATCAGATCCTCCTAGAACTAGAGTTACGGACAGTTGTGAGCTGCCACATGGGTGCTGGGAATCAAACCCAGGTCTACTGGAAGAACAGCCAGTGCTCTTAACCACAGAGCCATCTCTGCAACTGTTGTTTATTTTATTTTATTTATTTATTTATTTTGTTTCGTTTTGAGACAGGGTTTCTCTGTGTAGCCCTGGCTGTCCAGGAACTCACTCTGTAGATCAGGCTGGCCTCGAACTCAGAAATCCACCTGCCTCTGCCTCCCAAGTGCTGGGATCAAAGGCGTGAGCCACCCTTTATGACAACCACTTTGTAGTAAGCTATTTTCTTTTAGAAGCATGGATTTATAAGATGGATGAAGATGTTTGGTTTGTGTTTTCAGGATGAAAATAACATTGGTTGTGTCTCTGACCCCTCTGTAACTAAGCGTTGGTGAGAAGGTGCTTTAGCCTGGCTTTTTAAATAGCTCCTTCACAGCTTCCTTTGCTCTGTAGTGGTTTCAGATCAGCTTTCTAGCAGATGCAGCCCCGTGAGCACTCTGAAACTCCGCAGGGTAATCCTGTGACTTTAGTTCTGATTGTAACCTGTCTCCTGCAGATAAGAGCCTTTGTTGGGTTTGGAGACCATTTAAAGTTTTGCTTGAAGATGTTTATAAACCAAGAGCTAATGTATTAATGTCCTCTTAGAGGCTCCTGTTATAAACCAAGAGCTAATGTATTAGCGTCCTCTTAGAGGCTCCTGTTATAAACCAAGAGCTAATGTATTAGTGTCCTCTTAGAGGCTCCTGTTCTTTTCATGGTTTGTCCTTGCAGCTGTTTTTCTTCGGAAGATTAAAGTACCAGTTGACAGTAAACTTATTACTTTGGTAGTTTTTTCTTCAGGGTCAATTTACATGTTATACAAATCTGTCTTCCCTCCCCCCTTTAACATTTTGGTTATAACAATTATAACTTTCTAATTATATAGTTTACTTATCTACTAGTAAGTAACTTTAAAACAACATAACTTTTTTTTTTTTTTTTTTTTTTTTAAGACAGGGTCTCTCTGTATAGCCTTGGCTGTCCTGGAAATCATTAAGTAGACCAGGCTGGTCTTGAACTCAGAGATTCTCCTGCATCTTACTCCTGGGGGGCGGGGATGGGATTAAAGATATATGCTACCAAAATAACTTTAAAAGTTTTGTTTTGTTTTAGAGACATGATTTCCCTATGTAGCACTGGCTGGCCTGAGACTCAAAGTATAGACTAGGCTGGCCTAATCAAACTTGTGTGATCTCTTGTCTCTTCCTCCCTAACTGGGATTACAGATACCCTGCCAAAACAGCTTTAATAACCCTAAACCAAAAAGGAATCTTTTTAAAAATACATATATTTACTCTTATACCAATTATCCTTATATAACTTAAAATAGTTCCCAGTTCTTTCTGGTCGTCACTGAATACAACTTCTACATGAGTCATGCTGCCGTTTGACCACAACTGTTACTACTTAGTTTGTTTGCAGTTTATTTCAAACATTTGGATTAGATTTTTATTAAAATGTTGAAATCTGACTCACCCTCAGATCATCAGGACTTACTCCCACTTATGGGATTCAAAGTATAGTCTTTGAAAGGAGTTTCCAAAAAATTTTAGAAATATTTCGAGCTGCAGAAATGTAGATGGATAAATATGTAGACTCTTGGGGGTACTGGGATCAATATGTAGGAGACAGGTCCATTCAGTCTCAGCCATCTGATCCAGTTTATCAAGAATGCAGTGCTGGTCCCTCAGTGATAGTAGGAACCCTTGTCCTCTGGATAGAGGCTAGAAAGCTAGGGTCAGGGAGGTCTGGTCACGTGTCTTGGGTTATATGTGAATGGCAGGAGGACCTTTGAACCTGATCCTCTTGCTTTTCAAGGAGAGCTGTTCCCTACCCAGGCCCTTTGCAGTTCTCTGGTCCTGGGGCTTATTGTAGGTCTAAGGAGTGGACTAAGGAGGTTGCCGTGAGGCTCTGGGTTTGAAGGAGGCTTGCTGGTAAGCTGGAAAGTGCTTACTTACTAAATGGTGTATATTCCTCCCACATGAGCTGTGACCTCCTACCCTGCGTTGTAGGCGTGGAGCTTCAGCTTGAACTCCAGGTGCTGCCTGACTTTCTCAGGGACGCTCCATGAGGAGACAGGCCATCTTCAGTGGGCTGACCCAGCTTCACAGGGTGAATGAAGATCAAGAAACCACTAGGCCAGATTTGCAGTTTAAGCTCATTTCTTTAAGGACTAATAATAACCAAGCAGGTGTGTGTTTTTCCGGTAACTTTTTGCGTAGTAATGTGTCTGAAATATCAAAACTGAAAACTCATGTCTTAGAAGTCTTTGACAAAGTTCTCATTAACAACTCTACCAAATCCTTCACCTGGAAATCCTGAAGAGGTGAGGCATCTCTGCAGAGTCCCCCACCTCCCAGGCAGTTCTGTCACCAAAGCCGGCCTGTGAAGACAGGAAGGACCTGACCATGGCAGTGACCCTAGGAGCACACAGAGGAGGGACTCAGATTAGCCTAAGTGAACCAAGGAGAGTATAAAGCGGGGACAGGAAAGTGCCCTGGGCTTGTGTGTGTGTGTGTGTGTGTGTGTGTGTGTGTGTGTGTGTGTGTGTGTGACTTCTTGACTTCTTGCTGATTTATGCTAAAGCCTGAGAAACAACCCTGCCTTGCCATTTTATTTTTTATTTTTTTTATTTTTTGCTTCTTCTGTGGAGTTTAGCATGCAGTGTTAGCTATACCCACTGTAGTGTAGGCACTCAGCAAATACCAATTGAATTTCCCCCTGAAGTTTGTTAAGGGACCATAAAGCAAGAGGCTATTTTTTTTTTTTTTTTACTTATTTTGTTGTTTTGTTTCTTGTTTTGTTGTTTTGTTTTGTTTTGTTTGAGACAGTTTCTCTGTGTAGCTCTGGCTGTTCTGTAACTCACTCTGTAGACCAGGCTGGCCCAGAATTCAGAGATGTGCCTGGGTCTATATCCCCAGTGCTGCCACCACTGCCTAGTGCAAGGGTCTGCTATTTTAACATAAAACAAATGGCTTGTGGATTTAGGATTGAGATGGGGAAAGATGTCACTTTGGTTGTCTCTATAACCTCTAAAAGGATTTCAGTGATAATGTGCACTTTCATTCAACTAGAGGGCCTACTTTTCAGAACATTTACTTGGGCAGACAATCTAAGTGGATAGCATCCTCTTGTCGGCAGTGAGATTCATTTTCCCATTGCCAAACCCCACTGGGTTTATGGTGGTGATCAGTGCAGTCCATTTCATTCTTCACTCACCGTGAGGTCTCACTACTAAAATATGATCCTAGATGCCGGATAGTCTTCATGTATTAAACATGATTTCCTTAGATTGTGGACTAATTTATAATTATAATTCAAAACCATCGTGTTCTCTGGTGGATTATCTCCCCTCCCTATCTCAGATGAGGGGACAGTTGTTTGTCTAGGTCTCCAGAGGGTTTGTCATAGAAACTGAGTTTCTTCCTTATACTTCTGAACACAAGAAGCTGTCAGATCCCCAGATCTTGATCTTGTCATTGACCTCTGGCACAGCCAGAGAAGCTCTTTGACAAAGGTAAATCATATCTCTTAAAACTAATAGCCCTTGACTCCTGAGGGACCTTGCAGGTGAGAGAAACATCTGCATAGAAGGCCACAGCTGCACCAAGTTTGTGTTACTTGCAGCAAAGCTTCCTAGCCTCGACTCAAACTAGTCATCTGAAATCACCAGGGAAGCTTTTAAAGCCCGTGCCCAGTTACCATCCGAAATGAAGGAAATGAAAATCTCTGAACACCGGGCAGTGGTGGTGCATGCCTTTAATCCCACCACTTGGGAGGCAGGGGCAGGCGGATTTCTGAGTTCAAGGCCAGGCTGGTCTACAGAGTGAGTTCCAGGATAGCCAGGGCTACACAGAGAAATCCTGTCTCAAAAAACAAACAAACAAACAAAATCTCTGAACACACAGCCTGGCATCCTTAAAAAAGTAGTCTTCAGCCCCAGGTCACTAATACATAGCAAGGTAGAGGCTTGTGGGTAATCCCTATGCACCCCCCTTTGTTTAAAGATTTATTTATTTATTGTATTTATATGAGTACACTGTTGCTCTCTTCAGACACACCAGAAGAGGGCATCGGATCCCATTACAGATGGTTGTGAGTCACCATGTGGTTGCTGGGAATTGAACTCAGGACCTCTGGAACAGCAGCCAGTGCTCTTAACCGCTGAGCCATATCTCCAGCCTTCAAATACATTTAAAAACTGAAATATAGCCGGGTGGTGGTGGCGCATGCCTTTAATCCCAGCACTTGGGAGGCAGAGGCAGGTGGATTTCTGATTTCAAGGCTGCCTGGTCTACAGAGTGAATTCCAGGACAGCCAGAGCTATACAGGGAAACCTTGTCTCAAAAAAAACAAAACCCAAAAACCAAACCAAAACAAAAAAACCCTGAGATGTAAGAGGTTTATGTACTGGCTGGTTTTGTGTGTCAACTTGACACAGGCTGGAGTTATCACAGAGAAGGGAGCTTCAGTTGGGGAAGTGCCTCCATGAGACCCAGCTGTGGGGCATTTTCTCAATTAGTGATCAAGGGGGTAGGGCCCCTTGGGGATGGTGCCATCCCTTGGCTGGAAGTCTTGGGTTCTATAAGAGAGCAGGCTGAGCAAGGCAGGGGAAGCAAGCCAGTAAGGAACATCTCTCCATGGCCTCTGCGACAGCTCCTGCTTTCTGACCTGCTTGAGTTCCAGTCCTGATTTCCTCTGGTGATCAACAGCAGTGTGGAAGTAAGCTGAATAAACCCTTTCCTCCCCAACTTGCTTCTTGGTCATGATGTTTGTGCAAGAATAGAAACCCTGACTAAGACAGTTTAGGAGATGCTTATTAGAAGTTGTTTTTGCTTTCTTTTTTTATTGAGAGATGTGGGACTCAAAATAACACAGCCTTCCATGTTCCCTTGACAAACCCTGACAAGTAAAACATCCTTGTGGTTCAAAGACTGAAAGCAGAAACTTGATAGCAGGAGTGAAGTACCTAAGGGAAGCAGATGAATGGTGTTCATGGAGGAAGTAAGTTGGACCTTTAAAGTACAAGAGTGAAGCATGTGCTTTCTAGAAGTCACTATGCCAATACATAGTTGTGTCCTGTATTTAGTGTGCCACTACTCACAGTAGCCACAGTAGGGAATCAACCGAGGTGTTCATTTGTGGATGAGCAGATAAAGAAAAGGTGGTACGTATATTCAATAGAATGTTATCTAGTCATGAAGAAGAATAAAATCCTGTCACTTGTGTTAACATGAGTAGAACTGGAGGGCATAATGTTAAGTAAAATAAGCCAGACATAGACAGATACCATATGTTCTTATTCACATGTAGAAGCTAAAGAAATTGATCTCATAGAAACAGATAATAGAATAGTGGGTACTAAACCAGTCATAGTGACATGTGCCTGTGATTTCAGAACATGGGCGGCTCAAGAAAGCCTGGGCTACATAGTTTTAGACCTTATCTCTGGGTTTGGGGGTGGGGAGGGTGGATGCAAGGGATAGGGTGAGGAAGGTACAGAGGGCAGGTAATTAAAAATATGGTTTAACTGATGAGATAGCTCACCTAGGTAAAGGCACTAGCTACCAAACCTAATGACCTAATTCCATGCCTAGAAATCACATGGTGGAAGGACAGAATTGATTTCTTCACTTTATCTTCTGATCTTTATACACATGCTCTAGCACATGCCCCCTCCTCCCAGATAGATAGATAGATAGATAGATAGATAGATAGATAGATAGATAGATAGATAGATAGATAGGTAGGTAGGTAGGTAGGTAATTAAAAAAAAATGTAGTTAGGGAATTAGAAGGAGTTGGGTGGCACAATAGAATATAGTAAGTGGCAACCTATAACTTTCCAAATGGTTAGCAAGGATTTTGAATGTTTTTTTTTTTTGTTGTTGTTGTTTGTTTTTTGAGACCGGGTTTTTCTGTGTAGCTTTGGCAGTCCTGAAATTAACTCTGTAGAGCAGGCTGTCTTCAAACACATAGAGATCCACCAATCTCTGTCTTCCAAATGCTGGGGTTAAAAAGGTGTGCACCACCACCACCTGGCTAAATGTTTCTTTTTTAAAATTTGTATCTTTATTTATTTTTGTTGTATTAATATTTGCTTGTATGAATTTGTTTGCCATGTATGTACCTGGACCCTGTAGAGGTCAGAAAGAGTCATCAGATCCCTGGGATAGGAGTTACAGGCAGCTGTGAGCCACTGTATGGGTGCTAGGAATCCAACCAGAGTTCTCTGCAAGAGCATCCAGCGCTATTTAACTTCTGAGCCATCTCCCCAGCTCTGGATTTTGAATGTTTCTAACACAAATGATAAGTGAGATGATGGATATGCCAATTACTCTGACTTGATTGTTGCATATTGTATAGTTCTAAAAAACATATTGGCTATACATTTATATTATTCTGTTTGTTTAAAACATTGTTTAGGTGTCAGCAAGATGTCTCAGTAAATAAAGTATCTTGTTACCAATTTTGTCCACCTGAGTTGGCTCCCTGGAACCAACATGGTACAAGGAGAAACCTGAAAGCTGACCTTGTCTCAAAAATTAACCTTTATGTATGCATGCACAGACACACACTTGTCCACATTAAGTGAATATTAAATAAGAGGAACATGTAAAGCAGGAGAGTAGAGACTTGCTAAGTCACTGAGTGTGTTTCTATCAAGTAAGGCTCAAATGTTCTGGGCAACTCTGGAATTATGGGATTTTCCTGAGGCACTGCTCCTAGCATAGCACTTTGGTGAGCATCACATCATTTGTTGTCAGGGTCCACATGCAGGTCTGTACTACAGTCTGTGTCTCTTCCTCTGGAGGAGTAGTGGCAGCAAGCTTCTGATGTGTTTGAAAACCCCAAGCAGACCCAAGTGCTGATCAAGTTGATTTTTAGTGGTAATGAGAAAAGGTTTAAAATTAGGGAAATTCCCCAGGAGTTATTTAATTTTGTGATGACTCTGTTTCCAAATATGCATTGTGTGTGTGTGTGTGTGTGTTTCACATTAACCAAAATTAAAATTCTTCCCAATATAGAAGTACCTGTACCATCCCCAAAGAAGTTAAAACAGTATAAGAAAGTTGTAAAAGCAGATTTGGAGAGGCTATCGCCTCCGAGGTACTTTGTGCGCTCTGCTTAGTTCAGCAGTCTTTCCCCATAATTCTGCGAGGGTTTGTTTTCTAGTTGTCATGGTCTAGTTTTGCAAAGAAGAAAACAATTTCCTTACACAGTATGATTAAGACATTTATCTATAGTTTTGCTGCCTAACTAACAAATAATCAAACCACAGTTTCTCTAAGACTAACCCTATTCCTGCTCTGAGGGCCGAGTGCTTGGAAATCTTTATAGAGTTCTTAGTGCTGGTAAAGTTCAGTCTCTTATCTGATCTGTGGTTAGAGAGAAGAAAGTTCTCTCTCTTTAGGGTTAGATGCTGGATGCTATATAGCCTGTGCATATAGCTAGAAATCAGTCTTCTGGTCCCTACAGAATTTTCCTTTAATTTTATTAATTTGTTTTAGCTTTAAAATTTTTCTTTGGTATTTCTTTCCCTACCCTACCTTAAAGTGAATCAGATAATTACTAATATCCAGTGTTGCAATATTTCAAGATAAAAGGAGATGCCAGGGTGTGGCATGGGTTCAAATGACTGTATTTAAAGGCGTCAAGACTTTTGCAGCCTCTATATGGATTTTGGATGTGGTTTAATGGGCTGAGGCTAGAAGAACATAGAGCAAAGCTCGAGGGAGGCAAAGTCCTGGTAAATTATGGGTACTTACACAGTAGAGCTGAAAGGCTTCATCCAGCCCACTCTTCTTCCCCAATACAAGTGGAATGCCCTACTCAGAGCCCAGGCTAAGATAAACCAGTGCATCCATCCAATAGCACCTTCTTCATTCAGCCCTCTCCCCAACAAACAAACAAACAAACAAAGCATATGCCAGATCTCCAGGGCTATTCCCAACCCTTAGTGTTTTGGTTTGGTTTGGTTTAGTTTATAAGACAAGACTCAGAACATAGCCTTGCCTGGCCTACGTAGACCAAGATGTCCTCAAACTCGGAGATCTGCCTATCTCTGCCTCATGAGTGCTGGGGTTAAAGATGAGCACCATCATACCCAGCAGCTCTGGGTTTTTTGAGCTTCGATTTTGAGAGGATTAGTCACACGTTTTGGTTGGAGTCAAATGAACACATTTGAGTTTGGCACAGGAAGGTAAAGAAGCTCTGAAGATTGGAGGCACTGCTGTGGAGCCTGCTTTTTCATTATTGTATGTGATTCCTCTGTTAGGTGGTCAACTCCTAGAAGGCAGGAGCTTTGTGATGTTTCTTTCTTATGTTTTGGGGCTTCTTCATAACAAGCCTCTTGCTATACATGTATAGGATAGAACTAAGAGACCAGTCTGAGAATGGAGTTGAAATAAGTGAACTAGCAAGTAAGAGAAACTGAAAAGTCAGCCAACAGGAAGCTGAGTGAGGCAGGGAGTGCCTGGAAGAGATTGGTAAATCCTACAAGGCCTTGCCAACCTCCTTGAGTAATGAAGGCCATGAATCAGTGGCTTATCTTAGTCTGTGGGGTTCTAGATTTCTCTCTATTGTAGTAAAAGCCATCCAAGAATGGGTGCAGGTACCATAGAGACACATAGGGTGATTTAGAAAAAAGGAGCAGGTTTAATAATCATTCTGATTACATGTAAGGTGGCTGACCAGAGAAGACTCTTAGACATGTGGTCTTAGAAAGCAGACCTTGAGTTGGGGTGTACCAGAAAGCCCCTTTAAGCTTTCCCATGAAGTTTTACTGTGTTGTCCTTATAGTCTACAGCCAGCTAAACAACATTAATATAGTATTAGTTAAAACATGAGGGAGGACTCCCACTATGTGCCCACAGGTCATTATGTTTTGTGTGTGGAGTGCTTCATTCTTCAAAAGTGGTCTTTCGTTCAGGCCTGTCTCCCAGTGTCACAGCAGCATGTGGTCCTGCTGTTCCTGTGGGGCATGCGTAGATAACCAACTAGACATGTCATGTTGATTCTGGCCTTTGTGGTCCACTCTGTAAGTGCAAGCTTTTTCCCCAAGCCCTATCTGTTCACATTTCCTGTCTGCTTTTTCTCTCCAGCCACACTGGTCCTAGAGATCCTTAAATACAGCAGATTATTTTCAGTCTCATGGCCCTTGCACAGGCTTTATCCACTGCCTAGGTAGTTCTCTCTGAGGGTATTTTTTTTTATTTGATGTTTTCTTATTTATAATATCTCCTTTTCCAGGTTCCTCTCCCAAAAAAATAAATAAATAAATAAATAAATAAATAAATAAAACAATCCCCTCCCCCCTTCCCTTCTCTCTGTGGTTATTAATTGAAGAAAACCTTTGACATGAAATCTTCACTCTCAAAGCCCAACTCACCCCATCAAAAGACTGAAACTGTCTTCTGTTACACCCCTGTGACTCCTGTCTCTTTCAGAGTGCTTAAAAAGCAGTTTGTGATCTTCTGCTTGTAAAATTGTCTGCTCTGACATTCATTCATTCATTCATTCATTTATTGTGCATTGCTTTTTGCCTGCATGTATGTCTGTGTAAGAGTGTCAGATCTTGCCAGGCGGTGGTGGCACATGCCTTTAATCCCAGCACTTGGGAGGCAGAGGCAAGTGGATTTCTGAGTTCGAGGCCAGCCTGGTCTACAGAGTGAGTTCCAGGACAGCCAGGGCTACACAGAGAAACCCTGTCTCAAAAACAAAACAACAACAACAACAAAAAGAGTGTCAGATCTTGGAGTTACAGACAATTGTAAGCTGCCATGTGGGTGCTGGGAATTTAACCCAGGTCCTCTGGAAGAACAATCATGCCTTCAACCACTGAGGCATCTTTCCAGCCCCATCTGGTAGTCTGGCTTCAGAATCTGACTTTTTAATGGATAATAAACTCCTTGAGTACAGGAGCAGGTCTGTTTTGTAATTGTTACTATTGTATTTTGTTATTATTAGTTTTTTATAAATTGTCTTTGTGTATGTGTGTGTAAAAAATATGTGTGTGTGTGTGTGTGTGTATTCATTGATTAAAAATTTCTCTTAAGTCCTCAGAGTTTTATTATTTATTATTTTCATCTACTTTATAGGTGACAAAACTAAGGCAGGGTTGCTCCCTGGTAGTCTGGCTCCAGAATCTGGCCTTTTAATAACCATAGCATAATGACCAGGCTCAACATTGTACTAATAGATATTTTTAATTGTTCAGCATTATCAGAAGATGGTATGATCAGGCTTGTGTTGTAAAAATTTTAATCCCAATCCAGGGTTTCTAACCTACCCTCAATCATTTATTTCCCTGATAAAGGACACATACAAACACACAACCTTTACTTTTTGCACTAAGCTTTAATCAGCACAAGAGCTGGGCAGATATCTATCTTGTATACTTTTAGAATCTACTTTCCTATCAATAACCCCGAGTTATTACTGTGTTTTATCTGGGCTGCTCTTAACTCCAATTGTCCAGCCCTCAGGGCCACATTTTCTTGAACCCTAACCCATCGTCTTTCTCCTCTCTTCTACTTCTCTCTCCTCCTGGTCTCCTACCTCTCTTCCACTGCCTGGAACACCAAGCACCACCTATTTCAGTTCTGTCCAGCCATAGGCTGTAGGCATCTTTATTTACTGATCAGAAATAACTTTATCTTGGGGGCCTGCACTTAGCATTATGATACTTAACAACAGACCAAACCTCAACAGTGGTGGTGCTTGCGTTTAATCCCAGCACTCAGGAGGCAGAAGCAGGTGGATCTGAGTTCAAGGCCAGCCTGGTCTACAAAGCAAGCAAATTCCAGGAAAGCCAGTGGCTACACAGAGAAACTCTGAAAGTCTGTCTTGGGATGGGAGGGTGGGGAAGAGGAAGAAGAGGAGGACGGGGAGAGAGAAGAGGAAGGGAAGAAAGTAATGGTATGGTATGTTGTATAAAGTGTTTCTAGATGGTTGAAATGCAATCCCAGGATATAAAGTGGAGTGGTGTAAGAATCTCTTCAAGAATCTTTTCACTGCTTGAACTTTTCCTTAAACACTACAAAACAAATACATTTTTCTTCCCTTCCCCTTCCCAGCTTCTCTCTGGCAGTACAGTCTATTGTACTGCTGATGTCTGTCTGTGAGAGATGGGAGTAACCACTGTTTGAGACAGAGTGGATAATCAGGTTTTTGAGTTTTATTTGCTTTCTGAAGATATCCTTGGCTGCCACCAATATCCTTTGTCAAGTGTTCTTTGTTACATTTATATAACTCTTGCTTTGAAAATTCTCAGTTTTTTTGCTATTTAATTAATTAAGTTAATTTTTGAGACAGAAATCTCAGGTGTATCCCAGGCTGTTCTCAAGCTCCATATGTAGTCAAGGATGAGCCTGAACCCCTGATCATTTGCCTCCACTTCCCAAGTGCTAGGACTATAAGAGAGTGGTGCTGATCCTGCCCATGGCCTCCTGCATTCTAGAGAGGCACTGTACCAACTAAGCCACATCCTTAGCCACCTTGGAATTCTTAAGATTTGTTTTCCTTCTCAACATTCAGAGAGATGTTGATATTTCTCAGTTCTCAAGAGGGGGAAATAAAACAACAAAACTTAGAAGCTTAGTGTCTGCCCAGGACCCAGCAAAGTTGGCAGTAGAGAAGACTGGATAACCTCCAGAGTATACAGAGCCTGACCAGGATGACATTAGGAAGAGAGACTCCGGAGAGAATTGGACCTGTGCATGGGAGAATGTGTATTGTGGAGAGTGTGTCCCCTCCTCCATCCATACCCTGGATAGCCATTTCCCTTTTTCAGGGGTGGACTCTGCTCCTTGGAAAGGCACTTTTTGAACCTATTGCTTCCTTTTGAGCCTAGAGGCCCCCTGTCTCCTGTGGTCACTCCATCCTGCTTCTGTTTCCTGCCTACCTCTTGATAAGTTAGAGAAGGCAGTGGTGCTCCATGCCAGCTGGTTCCCCTGGCTTTTTCTTTCATTTCTCCATTTAAAAGCCACAGGTCTGTAGATTTGTTTGTTCCAACATAGTCTTCTAAGCAGTTTTTATGTTTACCTGTCTCTGTCTGAATATATGAGAAACCCATGTTGAAATTAGGGAATCTAATGGCATAATTTGTACGTGTGTGTGTGGGGGGGGGGTATATGCATGTATATGTGGTGTATGTGCTCATCTGTGCATGCATTTGTGAAAGCCAGATGTCAACATCAAATGTATTTTTCTCCAGCATATTTTTTGAAATAGGATCTTTCACTGAACCTGGAACTCACTGTTTTGGCTAGATTAGCTGGACGGTGAGCCCTCAGGATCCATGTGTCTCTGCCCTCTAGTACTGGGGTACAGGAGTGGATTGCTACACCTGGCTTTTACATAGGTGCTAAGATTCTGATCCTCATGCTGTGCAGCAAGCACTCTACCCACTAAACCATCTCCACAGTTCCCTACTACCCAGAGACAAGTCTTACGCAGCCCAGGCTTGCTTACACTCACTATGTTGCCAAAGCTGGATTTGAATTCTCAGTTCTCCCTCCTTAGCTTCTAAGTGCTGAGGCTACAGGCTTATGCCATCACAGCCAGCTGGCAATAAAACTTTTCCCAGAAGTAATGTCAGTGTTTGATATCTACCTTTTGTGTACATATTTTATTCCTTCTAATGAAACAGAAGGCATAATTTACTTTGGGAAGCTCATCAATTTGTGATTGTTAACATGATTCTTGCTGTCGAAGTAAGTTGTCTCATATTAGTCAGCAATGTGCATTTCTTCAAGTGTAGTGACATTAAGTGACATTAATAGAGTAACTGGCTTCATCAAAGCAGTGAGCAGTGACTGTCCTCCTCATCTCACAGCAGAGATCTTTATAGACAACTAGAACTGGACTGTTCAAGAGGTGTACTTTACAACATGGTGGTTACAGTTAATAACAATATTTCATGTTCTTAAAGAGTGTTTTTTGTTCGTTTGTTTGGTTGGTTTTTGAGACAGGGTTTCTCTGTGTAGCTTTGGCTGTTCTGGAACTCATTCTATAGATCAGGCTGGCCTCTTAACTCAGAAATCCACCTGCCTCTGCCTCCCAAGTGCTGGGATTAAAGGCATGCGCCACCACTGCCCAGTTTGAAGAGTGTTTTTGTTGTTGTTTTGTTTTTTTTGAGACAGGGTTTCTCTGTATAGCCCTGGCTGTCCTGGAACTCACTCTGTAGACCAGGCTGGCCTCGAACTCAGAAATCCACCTGCCTCTGCCTCCCAAGTGCTGGGATTAAAGGCATGCACCACCACTGCCCGGCATGAAGAGTATTTTTAATAAGTTAATTTTGTATGCACGTGTGTCTGTCTGTGAACGTGCCTATACATACATGCATTCATTCAGAACCAGAGGACTGGATTCTTTCCTTTTGTCTGTGGGTGGGTTCATGGGATTGACTTCAGACAAGTGCCTTTGCCTGCTACTAGATTGTATACTTTAAGTATATAAAATTTTTATTTTTTATTTATTTATTTTTTTTAGATTTATTTATTACTTATTTATTACAAGTACACTGTAGCTGTCTTCAGGCGCACCAGAAGAGGGCCTCAGATCTCATTACGGGTGGTTGTGAACCACCATGTGGTTGCAGGGAATTGAACTTAGGAACTCTAGAAGAGCAGTCAGTGCTCTTAACTGCTGAGCCATCTCTCCAGCCCCAAGTATATAAATTTTGATGTCATCTAAAACATACTTTTTTTTATTATTAGGAAAAGGTCTGGATTGGATTGGTGTATGCTATAGGAAATTTTTATGGTGATTAAGGCTATGATTTTTTGTGGTGTTACTCCCGCCCACTTACATGGATAGTAGGATCTCAGGAATTTTCATCTAGAACATTTTTTAAAGACTTCACCCTGGCTGCTGGAGAGATGGCTTAGTGGGTAAGAGCACTTGGCTGCTCTTCCAGAGGACCCAGGTTTAATTCCCAGTACCTACATGGTGGCTAATAATTATCTATTACTACAGTTTGAGGGGCTTCAATGTCATCTTCTGGCCTCCTCAGGTACCAGGCATAGGCTTTCCATGCAGGCAAAACCCCACACTCTTTAAAAAAAAAAAATCCAAAAGATAAAAAGACTTTACCTTGTCTAATTTGCTGTGCTATGTAACATAGTACATACCTTTAAAGAATCTATA
Organism: Mastomys coucha; assembly: GCF_008632895.1. Classification (NCBI taxonomy): domain Eukaryota; kingdom Metazoa; phylum Chordata; class Mammalia; order Rodentia; family Muridae; genus Mastomys; species Mastomys coucha. The sequence goes on along the minus strand of NW_022196911.1, from coordinate 102,640,590 downwards.
AATTGTATTATAGTCTCCTTCAAGAGATCTAACCTTTATAGTAAAGCAGAATGCTGATCCTTATCCATCCCACTAGGGTTCTGAGGGGGAGTTTCAGGTCTGAAATAATGTAGGCTTATGGCTCTCAGAGAACTATTATTTAAAGTAGTAAAATTATAGTTCAGGGACAGTGGGCAGCAGACCAGATTGGGAGGTGGAGCTTTGAGCCTGCTCTATCTATGGTTAACTGTCTGTGGTGATTGGGCAAGTCACTTTACCTCTGAGGGCCTTGATTTCTTCCCTGTGCAATGAGAGGCTTGGGAAGGTGATCTTTTGGTCCTTTCATCTCAAAAATTATATATCTCAGGGGCATAAGCAACTCTGTTGTTAGATCTGTGTTGTGTGGATGACTAAATCAATCCAGCTAACTAGAGAGAGGAAAATGCTGCTGTAGACAAGTTGGTAGAGATGGATAAGCTGCTAGTGTATTTCAGACCTGAGGATTCTGCTGGGGTCTGGCCAGGTGTCTGGCCAGAGTGTTTCATGCCGCTTAACTTTTATCATAATGCTTGGCAGCATCTGGCAAGTGTAGGTGGCAATTATGTCATAAATACAGTTGTTTGTAGATAATTTAAATTTAACTAGAGCACTTACCTACTTTCTCTTTGACCTCTTCCCTTTCCACTCCCTCTGCCCCAAGGAATCTCTAGGGAAGTGTAAAGATCAAAATTGACAACTTCAGATTATTATCAGGACTGAAAATGTTGCTATGTAATTGAGACTTATTTTCCCTTTGGGGTTTCTACATGAGCACTCTAATAATAGGTTAAACTGTACATGAGTATCCATATTCAAGAGGAGTTTGGTTTTATAGATGTAGGGTTGGTGCATCTTACAAATTTGTAGTCTAATCAGCTCTTTATTAGTCTAGATTGAGGTGGTTCTCCATTAGGATAAGTAAGCCTAGCCAGTTTCTTTCTTTCTTTTTTTTTTTTTTTCCCAAGACAGGGTTTCTCTGTGTAGCCCTGGCTGTCCTGGAACTCACTCTGTAGACCAGGCTGGCCTCAAACTCAGAAATCTGCCTGCCTCTGCCTCCCAAGTGCTGGGATTAAAGGAGTGCGTCACCACCGCCCGGCCCCTGGCCAGTTTCTTAATTGTTACTAGGTCTAACTGCAGTCATTTCTCTTTAGTGAAGACATTGGGAAAACAGAGGCCACAACTGCACAGTAAGACTCAGCAGCTAAATTGTATCACCCTGGGTTTTTGGTTTTGTATCTATAATATAACTGATTTGCCCTAGATCTTCGATACTCCAGAGTCAGGCACCCTGGGGATTTGATAGCATCCTAAGAACAAGGCTATGTGTTCTGGTCCATTCTCCAGTGTGGCAGAAGGACCATGAAGACAAGCAGAACTACAAATGACTGAACCTGGCCTGAGCCTTGGAACCTCACCTGTTGTGTGTGAAAGCACACCTTTGTGCTCAGGACTGACGTGGACGTAGGAAGAGCCTTCTGTCAGACCCATTGGTGAAGCAGAGGGATAGCCTGAACTGAACTGAAGAGGTGTAACTGTCCTGGTGGTGGTTAGTTACACCACACCCTAAAATTGCCACAAATGCTAGTTAACTGTTTCAGCCGCTTCATTGGAAACCACACAATATGTTCAGTTAGGCCTTGCCCTTTACTAACCCCCAGTTGAGACACCCAACTCCTATCCAAAGAAAATGCCATTGTTACCTTTACTAAAACTCAGGAATTGGAACAGGCAGTGGGCCGGCCAGAAGGAACTGAATGGCTGATGCGTTATTGCTAACAGTACAGGTAAACTCGGCATGACAGAATTTGGAATGATTGAGGATTGTTCTGGAATCCTTAAAGTTGGACATAATGAAGCCATTAAAAGTAGACATGAGGAAGCTAGAAAAGTCTCTTACCATCACCAATGTTGTGATTCTGCACTATTTCTTGCTGTGGGATCAGATATTTGAATGACATGGGGTTGGAGAACAGTGTTGGAGTGAAATAAATGTTTTAGTATCCATGTCAGCAGGCCTTTACCTAAAGGCAGACCTTCTGTTTGAGAATTTAGCCCTTTTCCTTGGGCTGCCCAAGAGGCCTGGTCCTCTGTGGATCAGGTGGGCTTTCCTTGGCATAGAGAGGGCTTTGTAGAATAGATTTGCACTCTTACCAGACATTGATTTTCTGTCTTTTGCTGCTGTTGTGAATGTGCCTCCTTGCCTCATGTGAAATTTTTAAAAGTATTTTATTTATCATAATTATGTATATATGAATGATGTTTGGGCATGTATGTGGAAGTCAGAGGACAGCTTGCAGGGATTGGTTCTTTTCTGTTATTATGTGGGTGCGAAAGATCAAATTCAGGTATCAGGCTCAGTATCAGGAGCTTTTATCTCCCTATCCCCACTGTTGTGAATCCTTTTTTTTGTTTATTTGTTTGTTTTTCAAGACAGGGTTTCTCTGTGTAGCCCTGGCTGTCCTGGAACTCACTCTGTAGACCAGGCTGGCCTTTGAACTCAGAAATCTGCCTACCTCTCCCTCCCAAGTGCTGGGATTAAAGGCATGTACCACCACTGCCCGGTTATGCTGCAGTCTTAATAAGTGGACAGTGCAGTTTACATCAAGCATAGATTACTTCAAAGTGTGGGAATTTCCAAATTTCCTGTTCCCCTTGGAACAGGCATTACAGACAGTGGTAAGCTGCTATGTGGTGCTGGAAATTGAACTCAGGTTCTCTGGAAGAGCTGGCAGTACTCCTAACTGCTGAACCATCTCTCTAGCTCCTAAAAACATTTTTTTTAAGGCCATTTGTGCTAATATAGCAAGACTTCATCTAAGAAAGAAAGAATAATCCAGCCTCCTTGTTATTGACCTCTGCTTTGTCATCCACTGTATGCAGTCCATCTGAGCTGTATAAACATGCCAGGTCTTGTCTTGCCTGCCCTTTGGAAAATACCCTTCCTACTTCTGAGCACTACTGTTAGAGCTAATAATTACAAACTCTCATTCTTTAGTTCATTTTCATTCACTTAAAATTAATTATTCTTCATTTAGAGACATGCAGATCTAATCGCTATCAAGAGTTTATATGTCCAATCTGGATAGTAAAACAAAGCACTTTGGGAACGTGATATGTCTCACTGGCCTACTTATTTCATGTCTTTCCTGTAATCCTGTACTGTGCATACATTAGTGAATGGGCTCTGTTTTTTCTAGTTTGTTTAGAGGCTAGAGTCTTATGTTCCTTGGTTGGCCTCAAACTTCCTCAGTAACCAAGGATAACTTTGGCCTCTACTTCCCAGGTGGTTGGGATAATAGCCACTCATCACTGTCTGGTTTGTGTGGTACTATGGATCTAACACAGGGCTTCGTGTATGCTAGACAACCACTCTACCAACCAGGCTGTCTCTTAACCCCACCAAAAGAAATTGTTTTTAAAAGGAAATTATTTTATGTGGATGGGTGCTTTGCCTGTATGTATATCTATGTCCCACTTGTGTGCCTGGTGCTCTGAGAAGTCAGAAGAGGGAGTCAGAACTGAAGTTACAGATGTTTGTTAGCCACCATGTGGGTGCTGTGAATTGGACCTATGTTTTCTGGAAGAGCAGCCAGTGCTCTTAACTGCTGAACATCTCTCTAGGCCCCCAGATGAGCTCTTTTTAAGTCCTTTGCTTGTTCTTCACCTCTGGAACAAGCTGACTAGTAGAGTTCAGCCCTGATAAGGAGTCCTTGTACTGCAGAAGGCAGCTTGATTATTCATGGCTGGTTGTAGGTTCCAGGAGACAGAGAGAGAGAGAGAGAGAGAGAGGAGAGAGGAGAGAGAGAGAGAGAGAGAGAGAGAGAGAGAGAGAGAGAGAGAGAGAGAGAGAGAGAGAGAGAGAGAGAGAGAGAGAGAGAGAGAGAGAGAGACAGAGAGAGACAGAGACAGAGACAGAGATTAAGATAGAATGAGAATATGAATGTGTGTGTGTGTCTGTGGAGTTTTATAAATGGAACAGCAATTACAGTCCTCTTTATGCTGCAGTTTTATAAGTGGGACAGTAATTTGCATCAAGCATAGATTACTTCAAAGGCTGGGAATTTCCGAAGTGATTTGTGGTCACCTTTTATGAGAGGGGCTGTTTGGACAGAGCCTGATGTCTTTGGGAAGTAGTAGATGTTCAGTTTTATGGTAGACTAAAATACTTGTCCCTGTTATTCTAACCCACTACAGGTTTCCTTATTGGTTACTATCTAGAGCCATCTTCAAGCTAGGAGTATATATGTATTAGTTTTAAACATCAGTTTCCAGAGAACATAAAGAAAATGTAAGTTTGACCTTTTTCTATTTTCACGCCCTCTGGAAACTAGCATGTATAGTACGGCCTGTAGGGTCTGTTCTGTTGTTCATCTGTTGCAGAAAAAAAAGTACTGAAATGGCTAGGCAGAGGTAATGGGCAGGTTCATTATCATGAAGCCGTGTTTTTCAGTGCTTGGGTACAAATAGTTCTTGGCTGTGATCAATATCATAAAAGACATCAGGAGTATACTTAATTCATGTTAGTTATAGCAACTATATTTAGAGACAGATATTTTCGTGTTTAAGAAAATTGCTGAAGGTCTAGGACAGTAGCTCAGTTAATAGTGTTTTCCTAGTACATGTGAAGCCCTAAGTTTGATTCTAGCACCACATAAACAGAGGTGGAAGAAGCAGGATTATTGGCTATATAGATAGTCCAAAGCCAGTCTGAACTATGTAAAACTCTATCTCAAAGAGAGGGATGAATTATGCTTGAGGTTTTGAAACATCAGGAAATTTGTAATACATACTTACCTTATGAGAATATGATAGGCTACAGAGAGACCCTATCTGGGGGGTGGGGGGATAGGGGGAAGGAGAGAGACAGAGACAGAGACAGAGAGAACAAATGAACTAGAATTAATTATAGTGGCTCCCAGGGGCACCCATATTGAGTCAGTTAAGAAGAAAACTTGCCAGACTTGGCAGGCAGGGGTTGTGAGGCTCCTGTGGACATGTAACTGGGCTGGGCTCACTTACTAATCCTTCTTTTCTCCAGACCTTGAGTTTTTTGAGTTTTTTTTTTTTTAGAAGATTATGCTAGTTGTGTGGTGAGGGGGTTTATTTCGGTTCACCAGTCAACCACAGACGATTGCTTTTCCTGTGTTTCCAAGATATTCAAACTAGGTGGGTGGCTTTTGTCTCCACACTAGTAGTAAAGGAGCATTGATGTTCAGGTGCTTTTGTTTTTAAAATTTATTTATTTTTATATACATGAGTGCTCTGTTCATGCATGTCAGGAGAGGGCACCAGAATCTGGTATAGATTGTTGTGAGCTACCATGTGGTTGCTGGGAATTGAACTCAGGACCTCTGGAAGGGATGCTCTTAAGTGCTGAGCTGCCTCTTCAGCCCTGTGGAGTGTTTTAAGTTCTACTACTGTGATGAAATATCTGGGGCATCTTCTGTGCTGCAATGTGCTTCAGTAATAAATAGTATCTTGTTCTCAGATGCTCATAATCTGATTGGGAGACTTTTGCCTCACTAAGCCTTGTTGCTTTTGGTGACTACTAATAATCAAAGGTGGTAGAGTTGCCTGATACCCTGAAATTGAAAGTGCACTCCCTGAACTCAGGTGTTTGTTTTAGTGTTGCTAAATGTAAGCTTCTTTCTCACCTGCAAACTTCTATTTTTCTTTCTAGTTTATGAAAGACTTGTTGCAAATTACATGATCATATTATTAAAAATTCAGAAAATAAAGGAAAAAATAATAGTGCTATAATATTGTAATATTTTTTCTCTGTAGGTTTTTTCTGTTTGTTTTGTTTTTGTTTGTTGTCTTTTGATTTTTCAAGACATGGTTTCTTTGTTTTAGCTCTGGCTGTCCTGGAACTCAGGCTGGCTTCAAACTCTGAGATCCGCCTTCCTCTACACCCCCCCCCCCCCCCCCCCCCCCCCCCCGGTGCTAGGATTAAAAGCATTGGCCACCACTGCCCTGCTTTGTGTGTGTGTGTATGTTTAAATTAAGTTTTGCTTTTGTTTTTTTTTTCTTATGTACCATATGTGGAAGTCAAAGGACAGCTCACACGAGCAGAATACTGGGAACTGAACTCAGGTCATCAGGCTTGGTGGCCAAAACCCTAGCTTCCTGAGCCATCTCCCCTGCACTCTGTTTTTATTTATTTTTGTTTATGTGGATGAGGGTTTTGCCTGAATGTATGTGTATAGACTGCATGGGTACTTGGTTGCCCACAGAGGCCAGAAGAGAACACTAAATCCCTTGGGAATGGAGTTACAGAAGGTTGTAAGCTGCCAAGTGGGTTCTAGGGACAGAACCTCAGTCCTCTGTGAGAACAGCATGCGTTCCTATCAGTTAGGCATCTCCCACCACTCAACTCTCTGTGAGAACAGCATGCGTTCCTACCAGTTAGACATCTCCCACCACTCAACTCTCTGTGAGAACAGCATGCGTTCCTACCAGTTAGACATCTCCCACCACTCAACTTTTTAAAATAGAAATAGGCGGGGGAGGGCATGCACTATTTGGTAACAGAAACCTAATTGCAGCAAATTTACACAAAGAGGACTTTGTTTTAAGGGCAGAAATATCTTTGAGCTTAAGGAAAGCCATTCTTGCTGAGGTCTAGGGAACGATGGAGGGCAAGAATTCTCTCCCCGGCTTTGAACAGTTTCTCTTTCTCTCATCCAGTGTTTTCCATATGGTTAAAAGCTACAAAACCCTACCAAGTTTATTGTTCTCCATTTCAGCCAGCTGGACTGGGTTCCTGTGTGGGTTCCAAGACTGGTTTACAAAGTGGTTTCCTGTGATGGCTGTGTGCTCTGTGCCATGCAGTTTTCCCACGTCAGGGGAAGGCAGGTAGCTAAAATGGCTTCAACCATTCCCAACAGCGACCTTTGGATGGGCACATAGGACACGTACCACCCTTGAGGCTTCTGTGCTTTCTCTCTTAGTCTCATTTCCGGGTTCCTCAGGTAGAATTAAAACTTGAGGCCCTGCACAAATAACAGATCCACTGGGCTTTTTCTCCCCTTCCAGAAAGAAGGCGGGGCTACCTCTAGCCCTCCAGGCCAGCACTTCTGGCAGCTGCCCCCAACATCACCCCCACTGGGTGCCACTTGTAGACCTACCCATGAAAAAGGAATTCAGGGCCTGGAGTGCCTGTCCTGCCACCTCAGGCTGCCCTAAAGAGAGCCATCAGGCTCTCCTTTAAGGTTTTTAAGAGAGTGACCATACTGGTGCCAGGCTCCCATTCACAAGTAACTGCCCAATCCTTTTGTTTTTAACATGAAAAGACAGTTAAACTCATATTCTAAAAAGAGGGCTTATACCAAAATTCAGATGCTACAGTTTAAGCGAGCACTGTTGACCTGCTTAAATTCAAGACTCTTCCACCCCAAACACACACACTAGAACTAGATAAATTGTAGGATAGCCTAGTGAAAAAGAAAAGCCAATTACAAAAATGTGGCACCGTTGACTAGTTGCCCATCTCAACGGGGCAACTTCGTCTAGGAAACTATCAACTGTTATATATGTGAGTACTTGTGACAGCTCCTATGGCAACGCTGTGGTGAGGGTAGAGATCCTAGCAAAGCCAGAGGACACGCAGACTCCACAGTGCACACCAAGGTTTGGGTTCTGTATTTTTTTTACTGGCTAATGTATATGAGCATTTTTCTGTATGATATATTTCTCTTAAGGTCTGTGTTAATGACACATGTATCGTTTGTTGTTGAGAGATGTTTCAGTTTGTTTTATCTTTTTATTTTTTTGTGTTTCAGCTTTTTAGATATTAGAAAATTGAGTCCATTAAAAAGTACACATAGGGCTGGAGAGATGGCTCAGTGGTAAAGAACACCGACTGCTCTTCTGAAGGTCCTGAGTTCAAATCCCAGCAACCACATGGTGGCCCACAACCATCCGTAATGAGATCTCACACCCTCTTCTGGTGTGTCTGAAGATAGCTATAGTGTACTTACATATAATAAGTACACAAATCTTTGGGCTGGAGAGACTGCTCAGCAGTTAAGAGCACTGACTATTCTTCCAAAAGTCCTGAGTTCAAATCCCAGCAACCATATGGTGGCCCACAACCATCCGTAATGAGATCTGACGCCTTCTTCTGGTGCATCTGAAGACAGCTACAGTGTACTTATAATAATAAATAAAATCTTTGGGCTGGATTGAACAGGGACTGAGCAAGTGGGGCTGACCAGAGCGAACAGAGGTCCTAAATTCAATTCCCAACAACCACATGAAGGCTCACAACCGTCTGTACAGCTATAGTGCACTCATATACATAAAATAATAAATAAATAAGTTAATAAATAAGTAAATCTTTAAAAAAAAAAAAGAGGGCTGGAGATATGGCTCAGCAGTTAAGAGCACTGACTGTTCTTCCGAAGGTCCTGAGTTCAAATCCCAGCAATCACATGGTGGCTCACAACCATCTGTATTGAGATCGACACTCTCTTCTGGTGTGTCTGAAGGCAGCTATAGTGTACTCACTATAACATATAACAATAAATAAATCTTTAAAAACAAAGAGAAAAAAGAAATTGTACCTAAAATCTCAGGAACTTATGCTTTCTTATAGGGCCATTTGAGGAAGGAAAGGAGCAACTGTGTATATGTGTGTGTGTGTGTGTACACGCTCGTGCACACATGCGCACATGTTGTGTTGGAACAAGGCAAAAGTGATGTGAGCGAGTGAATATGAGTAAAGTGCAATGACACACAAGTATGAAGAAGTCACTTCACTTTAAATATTTATTTATGTATATCTGCATTGGTGTTTTGCCTGCATGTATGTCTGTGTGAGAGTGTCAGATCTTGGAGTTACAGACAGTTGTGACCTGCCATGTGGATGTTGGGAGTTGAACCCCAGTCCTCTTTAAGAGCGAGCAGTCAGTGCTCCTAACCAATGAGGCATCTCTCTAGCCTCTAAATAAACTCTTTTTAGGAAAGCTTATACTAACGTTTCTCTCTGTTACTAGCAGTGGATGATAAGGATGATTTTCACAGTCTTTAGTTGTGAAATTATGTGTATGGGTCTGTGCATGTGAATGCAGGTGCCTGTGGAGTGCAGAGATTGTAGCTCCTCCTGGAGCTGGAGTTACAGATGATTGTGAGCTGTCCAGCGTGCGCACTGAGACCGAACACAGACTCTTTGCAAGAGCGGTAGGCTGTCTTAACTGCTGAGTTATTTTTTTTTTTAATCTCATTTTTTACTACCTAGGAATTGAACTCAGGGCTTTACACAACTGCTACACCACTGAGCTATGTTCCCAGCCTTAAAATATTCAATTTTAGCATTTTTATCTTGGGGACTGGAGAAACGGCTCAGTGGTTAAGAGTACCGTCTGCTTTTGCAGAAGACTCAAGTTGGGATCCCAGCACTCAAATTCACCGTGTCTGTAACTCCAGTTCCAAGGTTTGATGTCTTCTGCTGATCTCTGCAGACACCAGACCTCCATGTAGTAGTACACTTATATACATTTAGGCAAAACGCTCCTACACATAAAATTTTTTAAAAATCTATAAATAAAATAATTTTTAAAATCTTACTATTGTCTTATTTGAGACACTTTGTAACCCAAGTGGATCATAATCCTCTTGTATTCTACTCTGGGACCATAGGCACAAACTACCACACTTGGCCCTCCATTTTCATAATTTGTTGAATAATGTTTCATAAATTATTGAAAGAGATAGACTTTAAAGTATATTTTGATTGTGAAGAAAAGTTTGGAGATAGTCTTTCTATCAATTTCCTCAATAACAGTAGCTTCAATTTACATTGGAATCTTGACATTTTTTGAAGTGTATTATTCTTCAATTTTTTTAAAAAAAATTTATTGACATAGATGTATGTGCAAATATGCCACAAAGTGTGGGAGCCCGTGGATTCTAGAAGAGAGGACATTAGAGTCTCTGGGACTGGATTAGAAGCTGTTATGAATGCCTAACATAGCTGCTGGGAGTTGAGCTAGGGGGTCCTCTGGAAGAAGAGAATGCTCTCAACTACTGAGCCATGTCCCTAGCCCAAGAATCTTGATATTTTAGCTTATATACTATTTTATATAATAAAGGCTGATTTCCTATTTTACTTTAAATGTGTCCCTCTAATTTTTTGTTTTAAAAAAAATCTCCTGGCATATGGGTAGTTGTTATTCTTTTTTTATTATGGATCCTTATAACATGGCAAGGATAACATGGCAAGGTTTTACAGAGTAAAAGAGACCCAAGAAAAGGAAGCCTGAGAGCTGACCATCATGACGCCTCCATCTCGGGGGCAGCTGCCTGTGGCTGTTTCAAGAGTATAGACGTCATTTTAGAGTATAAATCCATTGGTCTGTGGGAAGGACCAACTCTTAGAATAAAGTTGACTCAGCTCTTGTCTGGAGATGTGCTCTTGGATGAGAACATAGGCCCTTCAACCTCAGTCTCTTCGTCTGGAAAATGGATGGTAATGTGAAGGATGATTTTGAGGGCAGGAATTTGTGATTATACATGTCCAGGATGAAGGAGTGGATTGACACAAAGGTACTCTATCTCATTGCAGAGTTTTGGAAGAGCCAGCACAGTAACACTGCCTGAAACCTTGTTGTTTGTTTCAACCCTGGATGGAAGTTTGCACGCTGTCAGCAAGAGGACCGGCTCCATCAAGTGGACTTTAAAAGAAGGTAATTCTGATTGTTCTTGAGTGACACAGAACAAATTCCATAACATATTCCACTGGAATATGTAAGCATATTTCAGTGGAAAGTGGTTCTATGTTGTTTAATAAAATAAGAATGGAGAATGAGGCAAAGAGAGGAAAAGGACTTGTACTCAAAAGAGGGTGAGTTTAAAGCTTGAACTGTTACGACTCCACTGAATGCAGCAGTTGAAGAAACTATCTTATCTCTTATGCTTCATTGCTTCTGTCTTGAGTTTGAATAGCTCTAGGCTTTTCTATTAATAGCTCTGGCTGCATAAGATTTGTTAAGTTCTAATGATTTGAGTCTTGTAATCATAATTACAAGAAGATATCTTCTCAACCATTCAAATGACTCACTTGCTTTTTACAGAGCCTGAAATAACCAGGGCCTGTAAGATTTGACATTCACTCAACCTAACCATGTTAACTGAGTTATTGAAATGAGGCTTGTTTCCCACTTAACTCTTAAGTGTATCATTCCCTTCTGGTGGTGGGGAGCTCTGCAGCTGGGAAATTCATTGTACTTAATTTCCAAAGTGATCATCCCATACAAAGCTGTGCACATCACAAAGTCAGTGATTTCAGTGTCTTCTCTGTTATTCTGTCTATTAGTAATTCTTGCTTGGTCTTAATTCAGACCTTACTGGTGTGTTCTCTTTCATCATGTCTCCATGGTTTATTATTTTCATGAGCACAGCATTAATTTCCCTTTGTTAAGCAGTCTTCCAGGTGGAAAAATATTGTCATATGTCAGAAGGTCACATGTCATTCAGTCAGTACTTCAGTAAACCTGCTTCCTATCCATAGCAAAGGCCAGCTCAAGTTCCTTGGGCAGCCTGCTCGACTTGTTTGGAACCTGCATGGAGTAGCAAGACCTTTAAGGCACCCACAGAGCCAGCACTATGAGAAGTGAGGGGCCAGAAGAGCACTCGCAGTGCCTTCTTTGTGTGGTAGGCTCTGAGGACACGTGTATGGTCTCTCCCTCATGGTTAAATGTTTAACCTTTAAGTGTTTTATAATGAAAGTAGAATTTTTTAAATTTCAAAACTGAGAACCAGCAAGTCACAAAGGACTGGGAGAAATATTTTGGCCATTGAATTTTGGAGGCCTGTCCTTCCATTTAGTGTTTCAAGGTAAGACACCTTTGCCACTCAGGCCACTCTGATCTTCCTCTGATCCCTGCACACAGGTCTTTATTTTACAAGTAGACTTGGTTGTGTCCTGCACAATTGAGGCTTGTCTTGTCTGTTACTTACTCAAATACACCAATCAGTCTAACCTTCCCTGTGGCTTAGAGTTGAAATCAGTTTTTCATTTAATTTAATGTGTATTAATAGAACTTTTTTTGGAATAGATACTGTATGGGACATAAAAAAAAGGGGGGGCCTTATCCTTAAGGCACCTATAGTTTGATAGGGATCAAAGACAGAGTTTCAGTGTAAAACAAGGTTCTGTAACAGCTTAAGGAAGGTTCTGGCAATGTGCTGTGAGCCTCTACCCATCTGGGCACAGGATACTGGTAAGTGATGATTTCAGAGGTAGGCTATGGCTGGGGTGGAGGTCGGGGGTAGGGGGTCATTGGAATGGAGGCCTGAGACAGAGAGGGTTGGAGAAAGCACTGGTGCATGGGATACACTGGAGGTAGAGAGTGGAGAGCCACAGGGTATGTTGGGCCTGATTGATTAAACAGGAAATTGGGAGCTATTAGCATGTTTGAACAGTGAGTGACACATCAAGTGTTCCCCTTTTGGATTAATCCAGCAGTAAGTAGCTGTGTGGGAAGACAGCTGAGAACAGAGTAGGAGAGGCCACAGGTAGATCCAGTAGGGAGGCCTAGCGCTAAATAAGGAGCTCAGACAGCAATTTGTTGTATTATTCTTTTCTCTTTTTTGTTTGTTTGTTTGTTTTGGTTTTGGCTTTTCAGGATAGGATTTCTCTGTGGCTTTGACTGTACTGGAACTCCTTCTGTAGTCCAGGCTGACCTCAAACTCAGACATCCACCTGCCTCTGCCTCCTGAGTGCTGAGATTAAAGGTGTCTGACACCACTGCCTGACAGACAAGAACTGTTATGGCATTTAAAAATGGGTTAGTGATACTTAACAATCTAATCACTTAAAGAGATATCCACCATGTTGTAAATCTCATTGCTAAGAATGAACTTGAGGGGTGGTTTTGGTTTTGTTATTGTTTTTGTTTGAGACAGGGCTTCTGTAGCCTAGACTGGTCTCAAGCTCCATGTGTAGCTAAGGATGACCTAGAACTCTTGATTTTCTCTCTCCACTTTCCAGGTGACAAGATTATAGATGTATATCACCAAACCCAGCAGAACTACATTTTAAAATTAAATTGAATCCTGGATAGCAGTAGCTTCAATTTATATTTCTGTATAATGATAGTAATGCACTGATACTGTGAGTTAGAAATATAATTTTACTCTTACGGTTATAACTAAATATTTCAAAATTGGCATATCTAAAACTATTAATATACAACTATATTATGAATTATAGACTTCATATAATAGTTCATAAGAACTATTACAGACCCTTAAGATATATCAAAGGAAAAAAAACAGGAGAAAAAAGACCTCCCTTGCCTGAGCTCGGAGTTTTGGTTCTAGTAGGGACACAGACAGGAAAGAAATCTGTGCTGAAGAGAGCTGTGGAGAAACCAGAGCAGGAAAGAGGGTCAGAACACTGGGTGGGGGCAGGGTTGAGGGACCACACTTTTTATTAGGCCCCACAGAGAACATGTCTTTTGAGCAAGACCTCAGGGAGACAAGAGCCTCTTGTAATGAGGCATATGTTGTCGTGTTATTGTTTGAGTTTGAGGTTATCTCCCGCAGGCTCATGTCCACAGCTGGTAGTACTCTTTTGGGAGGTTGTGGAAACTTAAAAGAGTAAGGCCTGGCTGTTGGAAGTAAGCCCCTGGGGATGAGCCCTGAGAGTTATAGCTGGAACTTACTGTCTCATTGGCCAGCACCGTTTCCACTCACGTGCACTAAGCTGCTCCTGTCCTGCTTTAGCTTGGGGCTGGAGAGATGACTCAGTGGTTAAGAGCCTTGGCAGCTCTTCCAGAAGACCTGGGTTTGATTCCCAGCACTTGTATGGTAGCTCACAATTACAAGTCTGTAATTTTAGTTCCAAGGTATCCAGCAATTCTTTTCTGGATTTCACAGCACTAGGCATGCCCAGAGCACATAAAGTAAAACAAAACAAAATCAACCCTGTGAACCAAATAAATCTCTTCCCCCCCCC
>NW_022196911.1:102624607-102626602 GCF_008632895.1 Mastomys coucha | reverse complement strand
CCCCCCCAAGTTACACCTGTTTGGTATTTTGTCCTAGCGATGAGAAAAGTAACTGAAATTCTGAGTAAGGGTAGGCATTTCCTTGACTGAAGAGCGTTGGGATGGATGTGTGTGGCAGGAGCAGAGCAGGTGGAGCAACACTGACCTCGGAGAGAGATGGGGACCAAACAGGATGGAAGGGAACCTGTTCTGCCTTTATATGATTTATTAAAAAGGTATCCTTTTGCTTTCCTGAAACAAAATTTATAAGTAGTGACTTACATAGTTTTACAATTGGTAATCTAAAACTGAACAATAGGAAAATAATTTTTAAAAATTGAGATACGGTCTTGCTTTATAGCTATATAGGCTGAGCTATATAGTTCAGGTTGGCCTCAAATTTGTGATTCTTACCACTTAGACTCCTTAGTACTGACATTTTAGACATATATTATGTCCTAGTATTTGGGAGGCAGAGGCAGGGAGATCTTTATAAGTTCAAAGCCAACCTGGTCTACATAGTAAGTTCCAGGACAGCTAGGGCAATTTAGAGAGCTCCGGTCTCAAAGAACAACAACAAACCAAACAAAAACAAACAAATGAAACTACCTTGTATCTCTGACCCTATTCCCTGTGGCCATCAGGAGTTGTGCTCACAGATTTCTGAGCACTCCCAAGTAAACTGTCTCTTCCCCCCACCCACCCACCCACCCCCAAAAGAGTGCTAGTGTAGGGCCTCGTGGCAGGACATTGAAAGAATTGGAAGAATCCAAGCATAGGAGTGACATGTCTAGGTATTACAGACAGAATGTGTTTCCACAGGTGGATCCCAAAGCTCCAGTGTAATGGTAAGTGACTGGGGACTTTACGAATAGCATAAAGGTGAGACGCCACACTTGTGTTAGTGTCCCTATGAGAGAACAGGGTAGACCTGTCTGTCTGTATTCTTTCTCTCTGTCATGTGAGGGCATAATAAGATGTCTTTAACCATGAAGAGATTCCTGGACAAGAGCCAAGCCATGCTGGCATCCTGATCTCAAAATTCCAGCATCCAGAATTATGAAAAATAATTGTCAGTGCTTAAGTCCCTCAGTCTGTGATGTTTTGATGTTCAAGCTGACTAGGGCACCTGTTACCTAGAAATGAGCTATCTTTAATATAAATATAGCAATGAATTAACGGGACAGTTTATTTCTTTATTTTATTCTAGTTCCCAGTAACTACATAGAG
The DNA here is from genome assembly GCF_008632895.1 of Mastomys coucha. Classification (NCBI taxonomy): domain Eukaryota; kingdom Metazoa; phylum Chordata; class Mammalia; order Rodentia; family Muridae; genus Mastomys; species Mastomys coucha. The sequence continues at coordinate 102,625,393 of NW_022196911.1, read as the reverse complement.
AAACTATTAAAACTGCACTTCAATAGCCGACCAGCTAAATGATCTATCTTAACCTTCTGTGCTAATTTGACTACCTCCCAGCCCCATCCCTTGATACTTGCATATTACTGTTGCTCGGGCTCTTTGGGTATGTTTCCATGATCTCTTCCCAAAGACCCCTTCCTCCTGGCTCCAAGTCCTCCATCCTCCTTGCTGATCTCAGTCTCTCTCTCTGTCTCTCTCTCTCTTTTCTGTGTGTCTGTCTCTGTGTGTGCATGCCATTGTCATCATAGAGGATCGTGTCCCCGACCCCCCACCCCGCCAGACTTCCTGCCCTATTCTCTATTCTGCCTAGCCATTGGGTAATCAGTATTTATTGACAAGGCAGAATATAAATGGTAAGAATTGTGTGCACAAACTTGAGATAGGAGATTCTTGGTATAAACATTACAATACCTTGGCCTTGCATGGACTGTAATAAGATATGAGGGCAGAGAAATCAGCATTTGAATAGCACAAGGCTAAACTTTACACAGAATACAAAAACATCATGCCTATGTGTGTCCTCCAATTTGAGGATGAGCAGGTGCTGTGTATGATGAGGCTGAGCTGATGGGGCTAGGAAGAAGTTGGGATGCTAGGCAGCAGTGTATTGCACATGTTCACACCAGAGAGGATCCTGGCTTGGGCCTAAGACAGTGGAACTGGTGGGAGCAAGCACAAGCTTTTACCCATCAAACTGGTGTCCTTCAGAGTACATGTCTGGGATTATCTGGGATTCCATTTCATGGTTTCCTAACTGTTTAC
>NW_022196911.1:102623303-102624597 GCF_008632895.1 Mastomys coucha | reverse complement strand
ACCTACAAATATTTCCCCCCATATCCACACTGGTTTTTGGCAGGTACAGTTGCTCTCAACCAAACACATGTTGCTATTCCCAGTAATAAAGGTGTCTTTTGCCAAAGTAGGGAATTCTATATACCTACTAGGAAAAAGCAAGGCTTCTGTGTTTTTGGCACCAAGGTGCACTGTGACATTTTGCTTTGGGTGTGGTCTTCTGGAGCCTGGTTTTACACTGCAGGAATCTTCATCTACCTCTGATCTCTCCTATGATCAGGCTTGTGTGTGTTCTGTTTCTGCAGCTTCAACCAGATGCCAACTATGTGTAGCTCCTCTACTCTACATAGCTTCACGAAGTTCGTGCTGGGCCACTGGTGCTGGAGGTGCGCTCCTTTAATCCTAGTACTCTGGCAGAGGCTGGTCGAGTTCCAGGCCAGCCTGCTCTACTGAGCGAATTCTAGTATAGCCAGAGGCCACACAGCGAAACCCTGTCTCAAAGAAACAACAACAGAAAGAATCAAAAACCAAACAAACAAAAACAAAAAATAAAAGAAAACCCCAAGGCCTGTTGCATCTGAATAAACTCTTCAGTAGTCCCAGGACCAGCTTAGGGCTTCTTGTTCTCTCCCGAGAAAAAAAAATCGCTCCTGCTGCTTTTTAGGACTCAGATCTTCATCAGATTTCCAGTTCTTCTTTAGTAACCCAACCACATTTCACTCATTTCACCATTTCTTTTTCAATAATGGTAGATACAAAGGACTGGGTCTAATTTAGAATAATTTTTACTAATCATAAAGATGCCAAGCGTGTACATGGCTGCTCTCCCAACCAGACTCCCCATGGTGTCCAGCGAGTGCTTAATATTGGAGATTCTTTGGAGGGGTTAGAACAAAATTACTTAATTGAAATTTGAAGATAGACTTATATAACCACATGAGTTTCCTATTCCAGATGGGTGCTTCTTTCCGAGCCCTTTCCTGTGTTGAGAGTCATGCAGTAATGCCCTCTGCTGTCTTCTCACTGTTCAGCTGGCCAGCAGGTCCTCTTGTGCAGATTCAGGAAGTACCTTCCAAATCTGACTGTCACTCCTCTCAGTCCCCAGTTCCAGGTCACAGCCAGGCCTGTGGCATCTACCTCCTAGATTCATGTGGCAGTCTGCTGACCACCATCCTGATTCCCCACTGTCTCTTGCTTGAAATAGCCTCCCATTTGCCTGTCATACTGCCATTGCATTCTTATATTCTCTCTCTCTCTTTCTCCCCCTTCCTCCCTCCCTCCCTCCCTCCTTCCCTCCCTCCCTCCTTCCTTCCCT
>NW_022196911.1:102618629-102621129 GCF_008632895.1 Mastomys coucha | reverse complement strand
TCTCTGACTCTCTCTTTGCACCTATGTGTGCTCTCACCTATGAGCGCACATGTGTAGAGGTCAGATGTCTTTCTCACTAGGAAGGTGTTGCAAAGCATTTGGGACTTCATCTCTGGTCTCTATAGTCATTAAATGCCTTTTGAAAGGACCGGTCCAGAACATTTCAGATCACTTGGAGACACTTAGAAGGGTGTCTGACCAAATGCCATGGTGTGTAGGCTGTCCTGGAGAAGTGTCTAGTCAGAGAAAAGCTGGTTTCAGTGGTTCTGTGTGGAGCCCAATAGAGGTTGGAATGTGAGCGTGTAGGAGGACAGTACAGCCTGTGCATTACCTGAGTGTACTGCACACCCTGAAGAAGTGGAGTGTTTCAGAAATATCGGTGTTCTTCTGGGGTGGGGAAGAGAATGATCTGTCAAGGCTCCTTGAGCAGTGTGTTCTCAAAGGGTCTATAATCAAAGGTTCTTACTTCTTGCTGCATGGAAGAAGTCTGCCTAGAGCCACCTCTAGAGAGAGCTGTTCATCGTCAACTATAGTTTGAACAGCTAGTTTCATTTTGCTTGACTTCATTAAAGCCCCAAAAGAGAAAACTCTTTAGCCAAGTAGTGTTGTCCTATCCCCTGCCGTATGTGTGCCTCTCCTACAGCATACCAGCCTGACCAGCCTCTTCTGCTAGGGAAGTCTGGGCTGGGGTAGGGTGTCTCTGGCATGTAGTTGCCCTGGGAAACTGGAGGATCAGACCTCCAAAGGTGTCTCACAGGTGAAGGTGGGGGAAGAATGTCTTTGCTTCCAGTGTGTAGGAAAGTTCTTTTTAGTCTTTTTTGTTTGTTTTTGTTTTTAGTCCTTTTATTTTAGAAAAGTTTTTATATTTATATATGTGTGTGTGTGTGTGTGTGTGTGTGTGTATACACACACACACATATGCATGCAGAACAACATCAAGGGAACAACATCAAGCAAGAGAGCCTCATGTAGCCAGTACCCAGTTGCAGTGATGGTCCGTCAACACATAGCAATCTGCCCCTTTCCTCCTTTTATTTTGAAGCAAATGCCACATCATCTTATCCATAAATTTAAGTAATTTTTAACATGGATGAATAAACAGCATTGTGCCTAGGCAGCTGCTTTTAACTTTTATTACATAGGTGTTCACATCCTTTTCATTAGGAAAAGTTGGCTGCATTCTACCTACAGTAATGTAAATTACTAATTGCCTTTCATTCTGCAGACCACACTGTTGCCTGTGTATTAAGAGGGCAAAGGCTTGGGCAGCACCCACTCAGAGGCACGCCCTCTGGTTAGTCACTAAATATTATGTGAGCTTTCTCTATTTGCTGTGTGTATTTCCCAGCAAACAAAATAAGTAGACCCTGGCCCATAGTATTTGGAATTCAGTACAATCTTTTTTTTTTTTTTTTTTTTTTTTTTTTTTTTGGTATTTTTGAGACAGGGTTTCTCTGTGTAGCCTTGGCTGTCCTGGAACTCACTCTGTAGACCAGGCTGGCATCGAACTCAGAAATCCGCCTGCCTCTGCCTCCCAAGTGCTGGGATTAGAGGCGTGCGCCACCACCGCCCGGCGAGTGTAAGCATCAGTACAATCTTTAAGTAACTGATACCAAGGTAGCTACATGATTCCTTGAGAAACATAGTAGGTCCATGATGCGAGTGACCAAGTACACACAGTAGGTAGTGGGTTTCTTATTTCCTGGAGAATGGACTATTTGAATGGAGACTGAGGTGAGCTGACTTAGATGGAAGTGAGCACAAGAGCAACATCAAGGCCCACAAGGAGTTTATGGACGAGTGAAGAAGTCACAGAGAAGTGGGCCTGCAGTTGACAGATGTCAAACATCATGCTTGGAGGATGTGATAGTTTTTAATCTCGGGTTATGCTACATTCATTTCAATGATATTATATCCTTGTGAAGCCGAGTTTTTGGCAGTTGCTATGACAAAATTCAAGTACCATGTGAAAATCTATGTTAGATGGTAATGAGGGCAGCCACCTCCAGTTTATTCTAAGGTTTGAAAATTGTATAGTACTTGACAGATACACACATTCCATAGTTAGTAATTATGAATAAGAATGAAAATTTTTCACTTTTTGTATATTTTTTGCCTCTTGACTTATCAGGTATTGGATCCTAAATACTAAGTTTCTCAGACCTATCTACTCAAGAAATGGAATTGTTTGAAACTTCTTTGGGAAAATTGTTGAGACATGAAGGAGCTGTGACCATGAAAGATAGGGAAGCCACAGTAGTGAAGGCATTCGGTAATAGAGAGGAGTCATTGGAGGATTTTGGGCAGGAGGAGATACGTGCATTACTTTAGTCAAGCCCAGCCCTCTTAGATAGCAGTGAATGTGGGTCTGAGAACCAGAGAGACTCTGAGATGGGGAGCTGTAGACCAGTGGGAGATCATGTCTGTCTGTCTGACTCACTGTCTCTCTGTCTTTCTGTCTCTTTCTCTCTTCTTTTTTCTTTTTTTCCTTTTCTTTTCT
>NW_022196911.1:102596308-102618619 GCF_008632895.1 Mastomys coucha | reverse complement strand
AGCCCTGGCTGTCCTGGAACTTACTCTATAGACCTGGCTGTCCTCAAATTCAGAGACTAGCCTGCTGCTTCTTCCTGAGTGCTAGGATTAAATGTGTGCACCACTGCCTGGCAGCTTTCTCATTTTTATAGTGATATGAAAAGGAAGAGGTAAGTTCCAAAAAAAATTTAGTAAATCAAAATTTATAAAACATGGGATTTAATTGAATGGGAATAGTAAGAGAAAGTAATACTGAGGACAGGAGTGTCTCAGGTTATGTGCCTGGGTAGTACCGAGGCAGCAGTCCCCATGCCTGGGTTAGAGTGAGGAGCAGGTGCCAGCTCAGGAGGCCTGAGCAGCTGCAGATGGTAACATGGTCAGTGCTGGGTGGAGACCTGGTAGGAGGATTTCAGAGGTCTCTGAGGCTTGCTCAGGAAGGGTTACTGTGGCAGTGTAGTCTTGACAGCCGGAAAGGGTGGAGAGAGCATAGGTGGGAAGGCAGACAGGGACTTGAAGTGGTGCTTTCTGGTAGGCCAGCACATTGCATATGTAGCTAGAGGATTCACACCTCTCAAGACAGTAATTTTCTAGGGGATAAGCCTAGAAATCAGCATTTCAAAAATCTTATGGGTTACTGTTGGATGCTGTAGGTGGCTGTGCAATGCTTTGGAGAGCTGTTTGGCAATTTCTTGTCAAATGTAGATAATACAACTAGCCAGTCCACTCTTCAGTAGTTTCCTAGGGAAAAGAAAAAGTAGTTCAAAAGAGACCCATACTCAAATGTTAGTAGTTTTATTTCACAATAATCCAATGTCCCTCAACAGATTAACAGGTAAACAGTGGCACATCCTTAAGGCAGAATGCTACTCTTTAATCTTAGTGATACCACAGTGATGAGTTTCTTTTTTCTTTTTTTAAAAGATTTATTTCTTTATTTATTTTATGCGTATAGGTACACTGTGGCTAGACTGATGGTTGTGAGCCATCATGTGGTTGCTGTGAATGAAGGTTGCTGGCTCCGGTCAGCCCCACACACTCTGACCTAAAGATTTATTTATTATTGGATCTAAGTACACTATAGCTGTCTTCAGATGCACCAGAAGAGGGCATCAGATCTCATTATGGATGGTTGTGAGCCACCATGTGGTTGCTGGGATTTGAACTCAGGACTTTCAGAAGAGCAGTCAAAAACTGCTGAGCCATCTCTCCAGCCCGATGAATTTCAAAAACAGTGTACAATGAAAAAGAATCCCTACAAAAAGGAATCTACACACAAGAAAAGGAATCTTACCAGTAGTTGGTTGCAGGTAGGGAAGATTTGGGAATATTGATTCCAGAGGGGTGTAAAAAAGTGTTTGGGGTAACAGAAAAGTTCTATGACTGTGAAGGTAGTGACATGGGTTAGTATTTTGGCACATTCTCAGCATGTAAAGAAAGTAGGAAAACATTATGGGTTTTTGTTTCTGTAATTAATTAAATTATATAATCTGTAATTAAAGCATGTTTATTTTGTTATTAGTAGTGGGTTTTGTTCTTGTTTGTTTGTTTGCTTGAGATATTCTCAACCCAGGCTGCCTTAAAATTTACTTACTGTGCAGCTGGGGATGACCTTTGAACTCCTGATTTCCCCACTGTACCACTTCCCAAATTTGAGTATTGTAGGTATGCTCTACCATAATTGACTTTAAACCATTTTTTTTTTGTATGAGAGCAGAAAACTTTGAATGTACAATGGAAATAATGTTATTCATAACATACAGGCTCCAATTAGAGCCACAGTGTTTCAAGCAGTGTTAACCAATGCTGTGTGGCATGATGGCATTCAAGGTGCCAAGTATATATGTGTGCATTCAGGACCAAAGCTACAGTGAGGTTGTGCGTGGGTGAGAGCTGCCAAGGACACCTGGGTGTTCAGGAAACTTTCACTGTTGTCAAGTTCTTCCTGATTCCCACATTCAATTACGCAGCCCCCTGTGGATTTAAGAAGTTGGGTTTTGTTAATAATGCAGTGTATTCAGTCCTGGCATTGGAGATGTCATTTGTGTGTGTGTCTCTCTTTGTGTATGTGCTTCTTGGGTTTTTTTGTTTGCTTGCTTGCTTGCTTTGTTCTATTCTGTTTGTTTGTTTTTCCTTGTTTCTTCCCTCTCTTTCTTACCTTCTTTCTTTTACATCCCCACTACAGTTCCACTTCCCCTTCCTCCCAGCACCCCCTCCTCCAAACATTCACTCCTCCTCGTTTTTTCTCTTCAGGAAAGGGCAGGCCTCCTATGGCACATCAAGTTGTAATATGATGAAGCACTTCTCCTATTAAGGCTAGGCAACCTAGTAGGAGGAAAGGATCCCCACAGTGGGCCACAGAGTCAGAGACAGCCAGCCCCTGCTCCCACTGTTACAAGTCCCTCAAGAAGACCAAGCTATACAACTGTAACGTGTGCAGAGGTCATGCCCCGTGAGCCCCGTGAGCCCCGTGAGCCCCGTGAGCCCCGTGAGCACAGCTTAGTTGATTCTGTGGGGTTTCTTATGGTGCCCTTTACCCCTCTGGCTCCTATAATCCTTCCTCCCCAATTTGTTTTCTAAAAAAAGGGGTTGGGGCTGAAGTTGGATGGGTGGGAAAGTGGGAAGGATCTGTGAGGAGATGAGGGAGGAGAAAACAGTGATAAGAATATATTATATGAAAAAACCTGTTTTCAAAAGAAACAAAAAACAAATGCAGTGTACTCAAGAAGCCAGTCTCGGGTGAAAGATGGAGGGAGTACTTGGTAGGGTGGAGGCTGAGGTGTTGGTAGCTAGTAGAAATGTCCAGTGGATTCTGAGAAAATAGCTCCAAGTGGGGACCTAGGCTGGCCCTCATCTTGTAGTTAGGGCTGGTTATAGATGCCCCTCTAGATGGAGCGAGGCAGTACTCGAGTTTGTGGAGATGGGAGCACTTTTTTTACACGTTTGCCCTGATAAACTCAGACAAGGAAGTGTGGTCATCTGCTTTTCCAGTTTTGTCTCTGGTTAGCAAGGATTAGATTAACACAGTATGGTAGCAGTGTCACCTGACCTGGGCCGGGATGGAGTTTAATCCAGCCTCGGTTCCTTCCAGGGCAACAGTAAGCAGGTTGCTTTCTTCCCAGGGTAACCTTGGGAGACCCAGTATTGTTTTCAATGGTATTTTCCCAGAGCGTTCTCTCACCTTTTCCTTGAGTTACACCATTTTACCCTCTTTTTATAAAATATTATTATCTCTGTAAGTAAAACAGCTCAGTGAGGCTGACATTTACCCTTATCTGTCTCCATATGGATAGACTGGCCTATTTTGCAGGAGTATTTGCTTACAGCCTTGTAATTGCCCAGGGTTTCTTTTCACTGGCTGAAACTGGTAAGCAAGAATCTTGCCTGATGTAGTTCTCATTAATAAATCAAAAACCACTTTCCCTGCTGATCTTTTATCATATCACTTTTTCAAGTCATGTTTACTTTTGTTTTTGTTGAGGGTCACAAAAATTTCATCTTTAACCTTATTATATAGAAACTTCCAAGCATATATACAAAAAAACAGTGAAAAGACTGTGTGTCCCTGATGCTGTTTCTAACAAGTTACCAGCAGTCCGCTACCTTTTAATTAATCTGCCGCATACACAACTCTTTTCTGTATTATTTTCAAGCAAATCATGGATTCTCCTCAAACCAGACAGGGTCTCACTAGTCCAGGCTGGCCTTGAACTTTGAATTCTCCTGCCTCGTGCTTCCAAGTGCTAGAATTACGCGCATATATTACCATACCTGGCTATCAATTATTCTTTAAGAAGAAAAGTGCCTGGCAGTGGTGGTGCACGCCTTTAATCCCAGCACCTGGGAGGCAGAGGCAGGCGGATTTCTGAGTTCGAGGCCAGCCTGGTCTACAGAGTGAGTTCCAGGACAGCCAGGGCTACACAGAGAAACCCTCTTTCGAAAAAAGAAGGAGAAGGAGAGGGGGTGGAGGAAGAAGAAGAAGAAGAAGAAAGTATCTGTAGAACAGGCCATTATTATACCTCAGAAGCTGAATAGCACTTTGCCTGCCTCTGTCAGAGGTATCTTTTTTTTGGTTTTTTTTTTTGTTTTTTGTTTTTTGTTTTTCGAGACAGGGTTTCTCTGTGTAGCCCTGACTGTCCTGGAAGTCACTCTGTAGACCAGGCTGGCCTCGAACTCAGAAATCTGCCTGCCTCTGCCTCCCAAGTGCTGGGATTAAAGGCGTGCACCACCACCACCCGGCTCAGAGGTGTCTTAATAAATGAGTTTTTAACCTGGTTCACACCTTAGCAGAAACGTGTCCAGGTACCCTGTTATACTGAGTATATAACAATATGGCCACACCCCTAAAGTCTATCTTTTCCTTAGAAAGCAAAAGTGTTCTTAAACACTGATGTTGTTGGCAGAGGGAACTTTGTTTTCCGCTGAGATTCTGTGTCTTATGATGACCCGAGGCCTCAACAAAAAAGCAAAGGGCCAGTAGATAAGCCATAAAAAGCTAGGCAAATCTGCCTCTGAAGTCCATGAGACTGAGTAAATGCTGTACAGCAAAGATCAGTTTGTGAGCAGGAATTCAAACACTTTAACATCCATGTCTTATTTTTGTAATTGCTAGATTTTAGCCACATCTCCTCCCTCTGTTTTGCCTGTGGCCATTAAGTAGCTGAAGCAAGCAGAAAAGATGGCTTTTTACAGTGCTGTGCTGCCATTGGAGTCTGACATTCTTGCTTTTGCTGGCTTGTGTGGCTTGCCTGGCTTTGAGGCTGAGTTGGAGATTCTGGGCCCTGATTGCACCTTGCCTGCTTTATTTCAGTTGAGTGAGTGTCGTGTGCCTTTATTTCCTGTCTCTTGCATCAGTCTGTTTGTAAGAGTGTACTGAGAGGTGATTAATGGGAAAGATAAACATGTGCTTACTGACTGAAAGTTCACCCTGTTTCCTGCGAGTCCTTTGGTTTAGTGAATTTGTTTGTTTGCTGCCTGCAAATCACATCTGGTGTGTGTCTGCCTTGTAAGCACAGTCAGCATATGAGAAGGCTTGAAAGACTACTTCACAGGAGAGTCCCAAGTGACAAGATCAGACGGCTGTCTGTCACCATCAGCCTCCTGAGTCTAGAACTCTGCATACAAAATCTTGTTAAAATGTTTCCCTCTCGGGCTGGAGAGATGGCTCAGCGGTTAAGAGCAGTGACTGTCCTTCCGAAGGTCCTGAGTTCAAATCCCAGCAACCACATTATGGCTCACAACCACCCATAACAAGATCTGATGCCCTCTTCTGGAGTGTCTAAAGACAGCTACAGAGTACTTACATATAATACATAAATATTTAAAAAACAAAAAAAAACCAAAAAACCAAAAAACTGTTTTCCTCTCTTCTGCCCTGGAGTGTACGGCTGGGTTGTAGCTGTGGGCATCTGTTGGCAATGCTGCCTTACTATGCAGTCTCTTCCTTGAGGTCTTTGGTTGTGGCAGCCTGCTACTGCTACTCAGGTCCTCTCACCACACTGTCCATCCCAGCCACCCAGCAGCCTCGTGTTTGGCAATGCCCAGGAGACCCTTGGAAGAAGAATTCGGCTAGATTTTATTGCTGTAAACATGGAATTACTGCTATAAACAGAGAGAAGGGGAAAAAAGTTTCTTTCTAATTGAAAAAGTAAAATCCAGCAGGGCAGTGGTGGGCGCACGCCTTTAATCCCAGCACTTGGGAGGCAGAGGCAGGTGGATTTCTGCATTCGAGGCCAGCCTGGTCTACAGAGTGAGTTCCAGGACAGTCAGGGCTACACAGAGAAACCCTGTCTCAAAAAAGAAGAAGAAGAGGAAGAGGAAGAAGAAGAAGAAGAAGAGGAAGAGGAAGAGAAAGAAGAAGAGGAGGAGGAGGAGGAGGAGAAAAGAAAAAGAAAAATCCAATCTTCTAGAGAATTTGAGAAAAATAGAAAAAGTGAAATTTGGTCATACTTTGAAAAAGAAGATCATTAGTACTTTTGATCTTTCCATCTAGTGTTTTTCTGTTGTGCAGGTTTTCTGTATAGTTACATTATAAAAAATGAATCCACCCCGCAAACTCTTTCCCGCCAGAGCACTTTCTAGTGCCAGTACTGTTCGGCCACAACACTGTGTTCCAGCGGGTTCTTGCTATTTTCTCCCAGCTAGCAGCACCATCTCGCTCACATGCAATGCTTTATACACCCCCACAATCTAATGCATAGTACCCGTTAAAGCATGACTCTTAAGGCTTAATTAACTAATCAGGTTTATATAATAATAAGATCCCAATTACAAGATGCCAATATGATTATTTCAGTGCCAAATGATAAAGACAATGTTTTGACCCAATTAATCTATTTTGTAAAAACCTTAGCTTGGTTGTTATAACTACATGGGGTCTGAATTGTCATTTTCCTCTGTCTCCATGATGAAGATCCTTCCCTTCCCGCTCTCCCCTTCCTGCTCTCCCCTCTTTCCTCCTACACTTCTAGCTCCACCTCTCTATTCCTGTCCAATCACAGGCCTGTCACTGCCTAATGTGATTGGACAGAGAAAATGCTGCAACAATGTAAATGTGCCTTTTACCTGACTACATGACTGCAGAAGCAGAAAAACTTGTACATGCTTAAATTTTAGGTGTATACTAGCCGTGGTGGCACACACCTTTAATCCCAGCACTTGGGAGGCAGAGGCAGGAGGATTTCTGAGTTCGAGGCCAGCCTGGTCTACAGTGTGAGTTCCAGGACAGCCAGGGCTTTACAGAGAAACCCTGTCTCGAAAAACAAACAAAAAGAAAAAACAAAGCAAAACAAAAAACAAAAACCTTAGGCTTATTAGCACTGGGCCTGGTGGTGTACAACTTGAATCCCAGCACTCAGAAGGTAGAGGCAGCCCTTTCTGTGAGTTCCAGGCCATCCAAAGCTAGTTAGACCTTGTCTCAAAACAAAATTAAAAAACCCAACAAAATCAAACATTTTATTAGACTTTTTAAGAGGCCCTATTTTTCTGCCAAGCAGATAATTTAACCATATCAAAGAATACTTACTTCATTTATAATGCTATTGTGAACATCTTTGTACAAATAACTTTTCTTGTATTTTATACTATATTAAGCTAGATTTTACAGAAATACAATTAGTGGATCAAAGAAAATCAATACTTTAAGCCAGTAGGATTGCCATAAGCTGCTGCAAGAGCATTTTCTATCCAGTTAGCATCAGTTACGAAGTGTTGCGTTTCTTAGTGGGAATATCTACTCCTACTCTGGGTATCCCAGCAACAAATTAGTGATTCAGATTTTGGAAATTCTTGTGGTGGGGACTGGAGAGATGGCTCGTGGCTTAAGAACACTGGCTGCTCTTCTAGAGGACCTGGCTTTAATACCCAACATGCATATGGCGATTCACAACCATCTGTAACTCCACTGCCAGGCTTCCAATGCCCTCTTCTGGTCTCTGCAGACATTTTTTATGCACATGGCACAGAGACATACATGTGGGCACTCATGTATAAAATAAAAGTAAATATTTAAAATTTTTATTAGGTTTATTTATTTTATGTGTGAATGCTTTACCTGTGTGTGTGTATGCACCATGCATGCTTGGTGTCCTCAGAGGTTAGAAGAGGGCATCAGATCACCTGGAATTGGAGTTATGGATGGCTGTGAGCTGCCATATGGGTACTGGGAATCCAACCTGGGTCCTCTGCAGAAGCAACAAATGCTTTGAACCACCCAACTGTTTCTCCAGCCCACTATGTACGGTAGACTTAGTACTTTAGTCGTACTGTGTACACTTAGTAAGAATTGTAAGCACATAGCTTTGTGCCTCTGTGTGCTTCCTGCAATGCCCTCTCATGACTTAAGTAGTGCAGGCTAGTCTTAGTTGTTGGTACGACTTGTTTGTTGGTCCTGGGAAACCTCCAGGGCCCTGATGTCTCAGAGCCCTCCTGATGATGCGTCTTGTTCTTTTGCACAGATCCAGTCCTGCAGGTCCCAACACACGTGGAAGAGTAAGTTCCCATTTCTCCTTAGTATTTCCTTCTGACTTTCCATCTTACTTAGTTGCTGGGCACAAATAATATGCACAAGTTCAAAGTGTAACAAGAAGTTTTGAGACATAAAACTTTCCATGTGGTGTGATAGAAGTCTGCTTCTTGGGTGAAGAAGAGGACAGTTGTATTAAAAGGCTTGATTGAAATGGGACTTTGTGGGCTGGAGACATGGCTCAGCGGTTAAGAGCACTGACTGCTCTTCCAAAGATCCTGAATTCAATTCCCAGCAACCACATGATAGCCTACAACCATCTGTACAGCCACAGTATGTACTCATATCTATAAAATAAATAAATAAATAAATTTTTAAAAAAGAAAAGAAATGGGACTACTTCTTTTGTTTTCTTTTTCTTTTTTTCTTGAGACAATGTCTCACTATATACCCCTGGCTGTCCTTGAGCTCACTGTGTAGACCAGGCTGGTCTCAACCTCACAGAGATATACCTGCCTCTGTATGTGCCAGTATGTCCAGCGACTTGAGATAGAACTTAAATTGAGTTTTGAACTGAACTTCTAAAGTCTGGTTCTCTCTTTTTAAAACTTATTTACTTATTCATTTTTTAAAAAAGATTTATTTATTATATGTACGTACACTGTAGCTTTCTTCAGACACTCCAGAAGAGGGCATCAGATCTTATTATGGATGGTTGTGAGCCACCATGTGGTTGCTGGGATTTGAACTTAGGACCTTCGGAAGAGCACTCAGTGCTCTTAACCATTGAGCCATCTGTCCAGCCCCACATACTCATTTTTTAAAAATAAATTTATTTAGTTGTTTGTTTGTTTGTTTGCTTGTTTTATGTGTATGGTTGTTTTGCCTCTGTGCATATTTATGTATCACATGTTATGCTTGGTACCCATGGAGGCCAGAGAGGGCATCGGATCTCCTGAGATTGGAGTTAACAGACAGTTGTGAGTCAACCATGTGGGTATTGGGAATCAGACATGGATTGTCTGGAAGAGTAGACAGTTCTTAACCTCTGAACCCATCTCATCATCCCCTGGATCTCTTTGTTCACTGTGTCACATCACAGAGAGTAAAGGTGAAGGTAACCTGTTCTTAGGGTGTGTGCATTTTCAAGAGAGTATTGTCACCTGTAAAAGCCTGAAGTGGCTGGACAGTGGTGGCACACACCTTTATTTATTTATTTATTTATTTATTTATTTATTTATTTAATATGAGTACACTGTAGCTGTCTTCAGACACACCAGAAGAGGGCATCGGATCAGATTACAGATGGTTGTGAGCCACCATGTGGTTGCTGGGATTTGAACTCAGGACCTCTGGAAGAGTAGTCGGTGCTCTTAACCACTGAGCCATCTCTTCAGCTCCGATGGCTCACACCTTTAATCTTAGCACTTGGAGGCAGAGGCAGGTGGATTTCTGAGTTCGAGACCAGCCTGGTCTTCAGAGTGAGTTCTAGGACAGCCAGAGCTACACAGAGAAACCCTGTAAAAGCCTGAAATGATGGAGCAACCCGAGTGGAGAAGAGATTAGGAAGAGGATTCCTCGTTGGCACTAATTAGAGTTCCATCTTTAGCACATTCACCGGACACAAGGTCAACCTTGTTTTCTTGTGAGATCCTACAGACAGAGACCTTGATCTATATCCCTGACACATTCTCTGATGTCAGACTTCAGAGTCTGCTTTTATTGCTGTCATTTAAGAAATAAATGTTTGAAAATAACAGGTCGATACTGGTAACACTAATTACATTCAGTGGATTGTTTTTTAAAAATTAAAAAGAGGGGAGCTGAGATAGCCCAGCAGCTAAGAGCACTTACTGCTTGCTCCTGCAGAGGGTTTGGATTCAGCATGCACGTCTGTATCCCCGTCCCAGGATATCCAGCAGCCAGAAGTGCGGTGCATGTAGATAGTGGGAGAAGGGTAGGAGGAGTTGGCAGGGCTGTGGCAACTAGATATGATCAAAGCATATCATACATACATTTATGAAATTCTCTAAGAATAAATAAAACTTTGGATTTGGTCTGAGATGCATTCTACTGTTGCTGTAAAATATTAATTATCAATGATCAGGCACAGTGGACATGGAAGTTGAAAATAGATTTGCTAAGCCCTTTTCATTTATTTCATCATCATTCATAGTATATGACTTTTCTTTCTCGTTATTTTTCTCTGCTTAAGTAGAATATGAACCTCGTGGGTTATTTGTGTGTGTGTCTGTCTGTCTGACATGAAAAAAGCAGTTGGTAATATTGTCTTCCACATTCTCACTCATTCATCCCCCATGCTATGGCTCTGCATGATTTTGATCATTTTGGTCTTTTGTTCTCTGTTCTATAGTTTATCATTGACATTTTTAATTTAATTTCTAGGCCTGCCTTCCTCCCAGATCCCAATGATGGCAGTCTGTACACACTTGGAGGCAAGCACAATGAAGGCCTGACGGTGAGACTATTTTGCTTCTTGGCATACTCTGAGTTTCTTAGCTGTGTCCTTACTTGCTTCTCTGTGTGAGACCACCTAGGAGCTTTACACACTGCTGGGGATTCTGACACAGCTAAACTGGTATAGCATCACTGCCTTTTATGTGTATGAGTGCACTGTAGCTGGACAGATGGCCGTGAGCCATCATGTGGCTGCTGAGAATTGAACTCAGGACCTCTGCTCACTCCAGCCCTGCTTGCTCTGGTGTAATACACTGTAGCTGTCTTCAGACGCACCAGAAGAGGGTGTGAGATCTCATCATGGATGGTTGTGAGCCACCATATTGTTGCTGGGATCCAAACTCAGGACCTTCTGAAGAGCAGTCAGTGTTCTTACCCGCTGAGCCATCTTGCCAGCCCCCGCTTTTTTATTTATTTTTTTTAATTGTGTGTGTGTATGTGTGTGTGTAGTATGTGTTTGCATATTCATGTTTGTAAATACATGTGTGTGAGTGTCACAGTACACATACAGAGTCAGAAGACAGTCTTAGGTATTAGCTCTTGTCTTCTACCTTAGTTGAGACAGGCAGTTATTGTTTTTCTACTTTGTATGCCACAATAGCTGATCTACAGACTTCCAGTGATTCTCCTCCCTCTGCCTGCCATCTCTCTGCGGGACTATTGGGATTATGGACACTCAACTATGTGTCTGACAGTTTAGGTCTACTTTGGTTGTTTGAACTCAGGGCCTCATGCTTGCATGGTGAGCACTTCACCTGCTGAGGAGCTATCTCTCCAGCCCTTAAATGAGCTTTTGACTGTATAGCCCTAGTTCAGAATCCCAGGCCCATACCAGCATATGCTGCTGTCCCAGACAATACACTGGAGGTACTGAGGGCTCATGATAGTGACATGCTTACTCTAGCTAGAGACCTTCAACTTAAGAGCAAGAAATATAGTTTGAAATGCTATTTACTGGGTTAACTGTTTACTGATTCTAGTTAAAGACACTTCCTGTTAATCCCGGTTGGATCCCCAGGGCCCATGTGGAGAAGAAGAGAACTGACTCCTCTAAGTTGTTCTCTGGCCTCCACACATGTGCTGTGGCATGCATTCAGTCCCCCTCACAGCACACATGGGTAAATGTCATTAAAAAAGCTTAAAAAAAATAATGTCTCCACCCCGCCCATGTCAAAGAAATGTACTTCTTTTTAGGGAAAGCATGTGATAGTCTACCTCCATCTCCACTTGGGATTCTAGACCAGTAATTGTCAATTTTTGCTACACATTATAATAATGTGAGGTATGCTAAAAAAAAAAAAAATGGCGGAGCCTATTGGGCTCAAGAGATGGCTCAGAGCACTGGCTGCTCTTGCTCTTTCAGGGACCTACGTTCGATTCCCAGCACCAAAACAGCAGCTCGGCCATTTGCAGCCCCAGTTTCAGGGCATCCAGTGCCGCCTTCTGCCTACCGCAGACTCTGCATGCATGGTTTTTTTTTTTTTTTTTTTTTTTAAAAAAAGTACAAGAGCACAAATCTACTTTTATTTATTTACTCTCCATTAGTTTAAATCCGGGATGGGTACAGCATCACACGGACTCTGTGTCCAGTGGCCTTTGCAGGAAGGTTGCCTCGGAATTTGGCGCGAACCATCCCACTGTTTCCATGGGCCCCAGTTACTTGTCCCCAGATCACTCTGGTCTTGTTTGGTTTGCCTCCAGGAGTCACTGTATTGTTTTCTGCTTTATACACATATGCACATCTCTTGCCTAAGTAGAACTCAGTTTCATCTCGGGCATAAACGCCTTCGATTTTAAGAAGAGCCGTGTGCTCTCTTTGGTTCTGGAGACCTCGCTTGTAGCCAGCAAAAGTGGCCTTGCACCACAGCCTTCCAGACATACTTGCTTTTAGAAGTCCTGTTCCCAGCAGGCCTCCACCGGCGCCAAGATGGCGGAAAGAGCTGCATGCATGTTATATGAAACATAATTTAGGCAAATACTTGTGCATATAAAAATAAATAAAATATCTTTTAAAAAGTTTTAAAAGACATGTTGAACCTAGCCAGATTTGGTGGTGCATGTCTTTAATACCAGCACTTAGGAGGCAAAGGCAGATCTCTGTGAGTTTGAGGCTAGCCAGGTCTACCTGGAAAGGTCCAGGTCACTCAGACTACATAGTAAGACTAGAACTATAGAGTGAAACCCTGTCTATTCCTACAACAAGACAACTGAACCTAGGTCTCAGTTGCACTATTGATCTAAGTTATTAGCCTTTTTCTTTTAATTTCTCTAGAAAAGAAAATTTCTAAATTAACCCAAGGGAGTGGCCACCTGCCCTGTGACAAAGATACCACTTTGGCAGGGGTACCTTTTTAGTAAATAGTGACCATCTTGGGATGAGAGTATAGCTTGGTAGGAAACCACTTGCTTCATATGTACAGAACTCTGGGTTTCCTCCCCAGCACAAGGGAGTGAAGATAACAAAGGGATCAGTGGAGTATCCATGTAGAAATAAGATATCTTCAGTGTACATCCATCTGAGTAAAAGTCAATTTCAGACAAATCATGTACCTATTAATAAATTATTATTGTGAGATGCAAGATAATAAAGGTTCAGGAATAAGTAATGGAACAGCTTCATGGTCTTAGAACATATAATCATTTAAACATTTTTTACATTTTTATTGCATTTATTTATTTATATATGTATACACACACATTCATGCCACAGTGAGTATGTAAAGATCAGAGAAGATACGCCTTTTCACCAGCCCATAATGATTTCTTAAATAGGATAATTTTACATACACCAACCATAAATTTAAGTAAAGGATCAAGAGCTTTTCTTCCTGAAGAGAGGAGGCTACAAAGTATTTGTAGTCCACACATCCAATATTCGGAAAACAGAGACAAAATCTAAACATCTACATTTAAGAAACGAAAACAAATCCTATGGGGGCTGAATCCAATCCTTAAGAACTACAGAAACTCAGTGTGGGGACTCATGTCTCTAATGCCAGCACCCAAGAGGTGGAGACCTGAGGATCAGAAATTGGAAGATCATCCTCAGCTACATGGGAGTTTGAGAACAAAATGCATTATGTGCGAATTTGTCTCAAATAACCAACCAAAAGAACTCCAGTGTGTCATTAGGAAAAGACAGATGTTTGGGCATGGTGATGTGCACCTTTCACCAAGTAGAGGCAGAAGCAGGCAGATTTCTGTGAGTTTGAGGCCAACCTGGTGGGTCTGTATAGTGGGGTTGAAGACCAGCCAGGGCTACAGAGTGAGATCCTGTCTCAGAACACCAAACAACAATGACAGATGAGCCAATAGAAAGGTAGAAGAGTGTATTCTAACGCTGAATAAATCTATGAAGAGGTGTCATTAGGGAAACTGAAGTCATAAGGCCAGTGGAGGTGCCAATAACCAGAAGTCTGTCCACTGGGAGATGCAAGCAGTACAGCTGATTCAGCAGCATATGTGATAGAACCTACAGTAGGCATAAAGTTTTTGAAGCCTGCTTTTAATAAGTGTTCAGCCTCCCAATAGAGGTAGTGGAAGAGAAAAGTTTTAGGAAGTGGACCTGTTCCGCAGTAGTTCTTTGAGGGCAAGCTCAGTCTTCTTTGGCAGCAGTTGAGTCCCTTAGTAAACGCCAATTACAACTCAGCAGCTGCCGACCAGTCCTCTAGGCAGGCAGATACCACACACAAACCAGCAGCTATAGTTTAATCTTGAAGAAACTTTAAGGCTCGCCAACAGGCCTGAGGTAAACCTCACAAGGAGTTCTTTGGCAAATTTCTTTCAAATGTGGCTTTATCACAAATGGAGTTCAACAATTCTATGTAAGGCAAACCAATACATGCATGTCATTATTGAAGAATAGTGAGGCAGAGCAAACCAAACCAATGGTCAGTGCTCATCTCCCACTGTCTGTGGGGTTATATTTATGCTCCTTCATCACGGGTCCTTTTATGTGTTTGCTATATTAAAGCATCCTTTGACCTGTGTCTGCTCCAGGAAAACATCTCTTGACATAACTGACTTTCCAAAGAAACTAGAAGTTTCTACTTCAACCTACAACCAAGTAACACCATCCCTGGCATGTGCCCAAGAGAAATACATGAATATATTCTCCCCAAAGGCATTGTCTTAGCAGGTCTCTAGTGCCGTGTAAAGACTAGCACCAAAAATAACTTGGGGAGGACAGGGTTTATTTCATTTCCACAGCTCTCAGGTCACACTCTGGAACTGAAGGGAGTCAAGGGAGGAACTCCAGGTGTAGGAATTAAAGCAGAAATCATGCAGGGATGCAGCTTACTGGTTTGCACCTCCTAGCTTGCTGAGTTTGCTTCTCTGTATGCTCTAATACTACCTACTAAGGTATGGGACTACCCATGGTTAGGGGTTGGGGGCTTCCCTTTCAATCAAGAAAATGCCCCACAGGTCTGCCTACAGGCGGATCTGATGGGGGCATTTTCTCAGTTGGGGTTTCCTTCTAAGATGACTTCAGCCCATGTCAAGTTGACAAAAACAAAAAACAAAAAACACCCAACTAGGACAGACATTTATTCAACCATACTGCTTATCTTATGCAAAATACAGAATGTAGCTAAATATATCAATAAATAGAATGGAGAAATAAATTATGAGATAGTCATTCAGTTGAATGCTTAGCTGCACAATTGTCCACAAGTGCTTACAACATGGATCTATCCCACAAATATAACACTAAGTAAAACATGATAGCTGGGCTATTATGGCACATGCCTTTAATCCCAGCAGAGGCAGTCAGATCTCTGTAAGTTTGAGGTCAGCCTGGTCTACACAGAGAAACCCTGTCTCAAAAAACAAGCAAACAAACAAACAAACAAACAAAACATGACAGACAGAGCAGGCTACATACTCAAGAGTTCGTTTTATAAATCTCAAAACCTGAAAAAACTAGATTCTGTTGGTTTTAGGATTAAGATAATAGTTACCCCAGAGAGTTAATAGCAACAAGCAGGTACAAAGGGGCTTTCCAAGGAGCTTGAAATGCTCTCTCTGTGTCCCATAAGGATGTTAGTGACAGATATGTTTACTTGGTGCAAATTACTGAGCTATGCTCATGAATCCCATTCTGCTTGTATGTTATGCTTTACCCAGAAGTTTGAAAGGCCTTCATGTGGTTCTGAGGTGCAGCCAAGGATGGAAACCCTTGGTCTAGACTCTTAAGTGTGTTGTGGGCTCCCAAATGGGTATTTTAAAATTAGGTTTCGAGTACCTGGGGCTGATGTGGACAAAGGCAAGCCTTGGTGGTGGAGCCACATGCACTTCACCCTTCACATGTCTTTGCATTGGTTTCTCTTCACATTATATGAAACACACTTGTGTTTTGCTTGCTAGAAATAGTGTGGAGTGATTGGTGTAAGTCATCTCATTGAGCCTCTTGTTAGTCCATGGGTGTTGCCCCCACTTTAGAGGTATAGAAAAGACAAGTCAAGGAATGTATGAAGACCAAAGCTTCCAGGATTGGTGTTTGGACTTAAAGAGATGTGATTTCCCAAGGATGCTCTCAGAGCTGTGGTAGTGCTTGTCTTGGAGCATAGGACTCCAGAGTGCTGGACTGACAAAGACTTTCTGATTCCAGAAACATCTGCAAGTGCTAGGCACTGCTACCTTTTGCTAGTGTTTTCCTTTTTCTAAGGTTTAGTTTGAATGTTGGAATGATGGGGAAATAGTTAATTTCTACCTATGGTTCTGTTTAACACTACCAAGAAATCTGTTCTTGCTTGGAGAAAAGATGACAGTGTAGTAGAAGCTAACAGTGGGTACCTGCATAGTTTCAGGGCCCATTCCAAAAATAAAGTTCACCAAAACAGGCAGTGACCAGAAGGGCTTCAGAGGTCAGCTGTGGGCTCAGAAGAAGCAGTTTATGATGAAATGTGTTGAAATGTTAGGAGTTCTTAGAGTTTCTTTTCCTGGCACCTACCATAACTTCCTTTTTATAACTCAAAGGCTCTGTTTTCGATGAGAATTACTGAAGAAAGCCCAAAATTCAGACCCTTGTGCTGCCCATGCAGCCATGGCTTCTCCTTCCCTTGACGCTTGAACTCCTTCTAAGTTGCTTCTTTTCAGCATCAATGCCACGGGAAAGGCATTGTCACTCTTCCTGGCCTGGCTGTCTTTGGGTCAGATTTTAAAGACAGGAGATTTATTTCTCCCTTAAAATATCCAAGACAGGCCCCAGGCATGGTGTTGTATGCCTTAAATCCCAGCACTCAGGGGGCAGTGGCAGATGGATCTCTGTAAGTTTGAGGCCAGCCTGGTCTACAGAGCAAGTTCCAGGAAAGTCAGGATTATTCCACAGAGAAACCGTGTCTCAGTTTTGTTTTGTTTTGTTTTTAAAAGCCAAGAATGTAACTCTTCATATTTGTGTGTGATCTTCTCAGAAAAGGTTTATGGCACCCTCAGGGAATACCTGGACAGGACACCTGAGGGACCTGAACATCCTGTGTCAAATAAATGAGTTGGTGTACAGAGTTCAGAGATGGAGGAACCCAGAGGCTGCTGGAAGTCGATGTGGAAGCCCAGGTTCTCCTTCTTAGGTTCCAACTAGAAACTCCATCAGCAATGTGCTTCTCTGTTTTTAGAAGAACCGTGTAACAGAAACAGCATGTTTGGTAAAAATTCATTTCACAAGACTTAGTTAACTTTTTTCCTGTTTTTTTCTTTTCTTTCTTTTCTTTTTTCTTTTTTTTTCTTTTTTGCTTTGTTTGTTTGTTTGTTTGTTAAAGAAACTTCCGTTTACCATCCCAGAATTGGTTCAGGCATCCCCATGCCGAAGTTCAGATGGAATCCTCTACATGGGTAAGAATTCTTGTTTTTAGTGCCAAAAACTTGGTTCTTTTTGAAAGTAAATCCTGGATTCTGGGAAACTTGTGGTTGAGAAAGCAGGCTGTTGTCACCCTCTTTACAGTCTTTCTGAGAAAAGTCTTTTTTGCCTCAGTCGTGCTTTGGTTGTTCATGCCAGCATCATCGGGCCAATTAAGAAAGAGCTCTCCCTCTCCAAGGAAAAATTGACACTATTAATATAGTTACTCATTTTAACAAGCTTCTAGCTGCTGGCCTGGCCTACTGCTATTATTTCATGGTTGCAACATACCTAGCTGCAAATGGATAGAATATAAAGCAAATACAACAGTCTGAGCCAAGGAAGGGAAGCCAGGACCTGCCTGTTAATTATAGGGCTTTCTTAGTATTTCCTGCTATCAGAATATTTGGTAGCAGCAGCACTTAGCAGCTTGCATATATAAGCTGCCTTCTTACCTGTGTGGGGTCTCCGCTTTCAAAGCATCAGCTCACCTGCTTTTCTTCAGCAGTTCGGATCCACCACAAGCTGCCAAAATGTCAATAAGAATGCATTTGTACCACAAAGAACTGTATTTATCTCGAAATTTTAGTAGCAATAATAGCCCGTGTTTATATAGCAGCTTTCTTTTGAGGAACTGAAAGTGTGTATTGCCTATTCACGCTTTAGGATCTCTTGCACATTGCCAAGGCTCAAATGCAGGCTGGTTTTTAAGGTTTCTCTAGGGATACTTACTTCTTGCATAAGTCTTTCAGAATGAGGAACTCCCAGCCCAGGGAGTTAGAGGAAATGACTAGCAAACCTTCCATCCTTTGGGCTGTGCCCTGGGCCCATATGACTATCTTTTGACTAGTCCCATACCAATCTTCCAGCTTTTGCCAACAATTCATCCTTTGTGGTCAAAGGATATTGTGTTTCCACAATCTTTGTGTCATGTGTTAAGTGATTTCACTGAGTATATTTATGAGCATATAGTTATTCAGTCCATCCATTGGAACTATAGGTAGATCATACAGACTGCAATGGTCCTTGAAGTAACCAGATGTATGTCCTATAGATGGAAGATATTTATGGTTGTAGTTACTTGCATATAATTTACTCTCTATCTTCAGACCTATGAAGACTATTGTTTAGAACAGTTAGGATCCACAAACAAGTTGTGCATGTGTGGAGTATGGTGTGCTATATCTGTTACAGCTAAGTATAGCTTTAACAAATTCTGGTGCCTGTGACCTTCCCTGGCTTCTCTTTAGTCTGCTTCTATGGACTTTGAATATAGGAAATAACTGTTAAAGTGGGAAGGCATAAATGACCAGAGGTGTGGCTTAAAGAACAGAAGTGTACACATACAGTGGCTGTTGGCCTTCAAACCGAGATGCCCACGTCTGTGCCATAGACTCATATGCTGTATGTTTTCCTAAAAGTGGCTGTGCTGTCTGCCTGTTCATATCTAATCAGCTGACCAAGGCAAGTGGCACCACCTGTGACCTGGGAATAGTTTATTGGCTAGAGACAAAGGTTGAGATAACTTTAGCCTCATTAGCATCAGGTTACAGCAACTCTGCTGACCAGTCACAGGTACTAGCTAATTATAGTTATGTGCTGCTTCACATGTGGGCTGATTGGTAGGGATGTTGAAGAATATGAATCATGGGTACCTGGAGGTGAGCCCCTAGGTGTGCTCGTATTGATATAGATCCTCATTCGTGGGAAAAGGACAGGCAAGATTTTTCATATTTAAGATAGTTACTCAAAGCAATAAAATCCAACTTTAAAGTTAAGAGAACATTTTTCATACTATCAGGCTTAGAGAAAGTTTTATGTCAGCTTTAGGTTATTAAATTAGTATAAGAGTCAGTGGCCCAAGGAGTTATTCCCTTGATGTTACTGTCACTTCCAGAGCACTATAGAAGCACCTCCAACATCCTGGGGATTTCAGGCCTGCCTCCCAGCCCAGAGGCTCTTGAATGGCTAGAAGTGCTACCTTGGCAACGCCACTAATTTCCATTTGCGGTGGATCTTAACAGTGTATCCACTAACATTCCAGGTAAAAAGCAAGACATTTGGTATGTTATCGACCTCCTGACTGGCGAGAAGCAGCAGACTTTGTCATCGGCCTTTGCTGATAGTCTCTGCCCTTCAACTTCCCTTCTATACCTTGGACGGACAGGTAAGAAATCAGCCCTCGCTGTACTGCCTTCCTATTTCTAGAGTAAATGGCACAAAGCTCGTCCTCTGGCCTCTATTACTAGATTTGTTCTCCAAAAAATTGACCAGAGTGGCCCTCTCCAGGCAGCTAGAGTTCTCAGACCCTTCAGATCCCAGGGGTGTGTCCAGATGCCTCTGGGACCCAGCTGCCACATTGCCCTTTTTGAAATGTTTTCAAGTGGGTGCACCACCTACAGCTCTCAGGACAGCAGTGCCTGGTTTGACTGTCTGGCAAGTAAGTGTTCTTCCTCCTTTCACAGCTCTGCTCAAAAGTTCTCTCCTCTGTGAAGCTGTTTCTCTGGCTGCAAGCTCCCACCTTGTTTAGGAACATCCCATTTTAATTCCTGTTCTGGGGACACATGTACCAACTGACCAGATTGTTAAAGCAGCCATCCTGCCCTATAAAGATCAAGTATCCTCATTTTCAAACTGTTAGGTCTACTTAAGATTTGTTCCTTTTTCCATCAAGTAAAACCTTAAGAGTGATTCACGGGGGCTGGTGAGATGGCTCAGCGGGTAAGAGCACCGACTGCTTTTCCGAAGGTCCTGAGTTCAAATCCCAGCAACCACATGGTAGCTCACAACCACCTGTAATGAGATCTGACGCTCTCTTCTGGTGCTGTCTAAAGACAACTACAGTGTACTTATTTATAATAATAAATAGATCTTTAAAAAAAAAGAGTGATTGACACAGGGATAAAAACTGTCTGGGTATTGGAGGGAATTTGGACATGCTCTGGCTTTGATTGGAATGTGTGTACTTAGTCCATAAAGCCACTCTTCCATTAGCCATTGCTTTGTAATAAGCTGCCTAACCTAGTTTCTTATAGTAGTGGCCATTTTGTTGTTCCTAACACTTTGACTAAGGAATTTAGGAGGGTTCCACACACAGATTCTGGTTCAGCTCCATGTAAACTTGCCCATTACATATGTGAATAGCCTGTACTTTCTGACATGGCTCCTTCTTGGGCAAAAATGGATATTAGAATGCCTCACACAACTTTCTTCTGCTTCAGTCATTTGATCAATGCAGGTCCAGAGCCAAGGGTGAAGACAAAGACACAGCCCCTTGGTAGAAAAAAGTGGCTTGCACATCTAAGGAAGAAGCGATGGTGGTCCTGTTCAGTGACTCTTACATAGTCTGTCTTCTGGCTACAGTAGTGCAACTTTCCCACATACAAAATTTGTTTACCTCCTCCCAACATCCCTAAAATCCAATCAAAACCCATTGTCTTGGCATCTGTATCAGGCATGATGGTAGATGAGGATCCTCTGATCTGGAGACTGAATTAAAGAGACAAGTTTTTACTGAACATGGCAGTGCACACCTGAAATCCCAACAGGTGGGAGGTAAAGGCAAGAGAGTCAGGAATGCAATGCAGCCTCAGCTGCATGTGACTGCAAAGCCAGCCTGGGCTGCAGGAAACGGGATTCTAATGAACAAATGAGAGGGATGGGGTGGAGGGTTTTTCTTCTTGTGCCTTTCCCTTTTTTAGCTTGGTATACACCAATGGAACAGGATGGCTGTAATAAACATTCTTGTTCAAAAGGGAAGGACAAAGGGTAAAGGATAATATATATGTTTTTTAAAAGACAGGCTGGGAGAGATGGCTTATTGATTAAGAGCACTGGCTGCTCTTCTAGAAGACCTAGACTCAATCCTCAGCACCAACATGGCACCTCACAACTATCTGTAACTCCAGTTCCAGAGACCTGACACCCTCACACCAGTGCATGTGAAATAAAATTAAATGATTTATAAAAAAAGAAAGAAAGAAAAGAAAAGAACTAGTTTTGTAGCTCTCTCGATCTGTTCTTTGTTAAAAGTAGGAAGCCTGGATCCCACCCCCTTTTACTATCTGATTATTGTATTAATATTACTCTGAAAACTTGGTGGGCTTCTCACGTGTTGAATTATAGTCAGTCTTTTAGATAAATGCCATACCACAAGTGTCCACTTGAGAATGTGAGCGTGCCATGAGTTAGCATTCTCATGACTGTAGCTAGTAGAGGGCCTCCAGCGCATCATCCTAAGCCTTCCTGAGTCTCTAAGAAGGGAGCACAGACTCACCTGAGTCTCTAAGAAGGGAGCACAGACTCACCTGAGTCTCTAAGAAGGGAGCACAGACTCGCCTGAGTCTCTAAGAAGGGAGCACAGACTCACCTGAGTCTCTAAGAAGGGGAGCACAGACTTACCTGAGTCTCTAAGAAGGGGAGCACAGACTTACCTGAGTCTGACTTTTACCCTTGATCTGGAACTTTCTCCTCCCACTGCTAACATTGAACTTCCTTTTTAGACTTTTTTTTTTTTTTTTTAAGAAAAAAAGAAAAAGTCTTTTTCAGCTGGAGAGTCCATCCTGAACTCTCTTTCCTCTGTGTCCTGTTTGAAACTGGCAGTTTCTTCCTGAACTCATTGTCTTATAGCATGTCATACACAGCTTGGAAAACTACTTAGCACTCTCTGCTGCTGCCTCGAGTCTTCATTTGCTCGATTGCTAAGTCCAGATGCACATTTTCTATCTCCCAAATGACTGAGCAGTAGCCTTACTGTGTCTACTCTGTAAGCTCATAACTGGACCACCCCTTTCAGCTTCCCACAGTGGCCTCCTCACTTGTCCTTCCATGTTTGTGTCTCCGTGTCTCTTGTCACCTTCCCACCTTCCACTACCTACCTGGTCCCAGAGTCAGTGCCACCCGTTTTAGGATTTTGTCATGGTACCATGCCACTTCTAGGTACCCATTTCTTTTCCTTGTCTTCTTTCTGTTTTTTGTTTTGTTTTGTTTTGCTTTGTTGTGTGCGTGCGTGCGTGCGTGCGTGCGTGCGTGCGTGCGTGCGTGCGTGTGTGCGTGTGTG
>NW_022196911.1:102542104-102596245 GCF_008632895.1 Mastomys coucha | reverse complement strand
TGTGTGTGTGTGTGTGTGTGTGTGTAAAGTGGGGGGAGAGAGAGAAGGGGGGCAGGGAAGGAGAGAGATATTCTCTGTGTATCCCTGGCTGTCCTGGAACTCACTCTGTAGACCAGGCTGACCTTGAATTGACAGATCCACTTGCCTCTGCCTCCTGAGTGCTGGGATAAGGTATGCGCCACTACTGCCCAACTTAGGAACCCATTTCTAATATTACCTATGTCTTACTATGTAATAAAGAACCCTAAAACTTAGTGGCTATAAACAGCCATTGCATGACTAATGATTCTATGAACTGTGCTTTTAGAGCAGAGCATGGGTGCCTTGTCTCTGTCAGGTTTGTTCTTCTCTCTGGGACTTCAGTCCTCCACCTGGTCTTTCCCTTTCCACATGGATAGCCTTGATGCAATTTAGTAAAAACGTTGTTGTTGTAACTATATAACACCTCAGTAGGTTCTACAGCCCCTCCGTGCTAATCTTTATTCTCTAGAATATACCATCACCATGTATGACACCAAGACCCGGGAGCTCCGCTGGAATGCCACCTATTTTGACTATGCAGCCTCACTGCCCGAGGACGACGTGGACTACAGTAAGTATGCCTGATGTAAGGATGCACCTTCCACATGTAGAAATGATCGCTGCAGAAAGCAGGATTTTTAAAAAGTAACCCTTTATCACCAAGTTCTGGATTTTTCATGGGCTTGTGATGATAGCTTTAGCCAGACAGAAGGAAAGAAACACATTTTGAATGCTTATGTATCACAGGAGGAATGTACTACCAGCATATGAGCAATAGACTCAGATGTTAGCACGTGGCATCAATACCTCCATTAAGAAGGCTACTTTAGGGATTTGAAGAGATGGCTCAGAGCACTTGTTGCTTTTGCAGAGGACCTGAGTTCAGTTCCTATCATATGATGGCTCAGCTCTCTACTGCCTATAACTCCATTCCAGGAGATCAGACGCCTTCTTCTAGCCTCTGCAGATACTAGACATAAAGTGGTACACATAAATATGTGGTACACATAAATACATACATGTAGGTGTTTACTCATATTCATAAAATAAATGAATCTTAAAAATTGTCTTAGGTCTACATAGTGAGTTCCAGGACAGCCAGAGCTGCATGGAGACTCTCAAGATCAAAACAACAACAAAAGTCTTGCCTAGCATACTTAAATCCCTGGGTCCAATTCCTAGTACCACAATAAGAAAAGGCAGTCCACATTTAAATGTGGTTTATACTTTAAGAACTTCTAGCTGTCACATTTTGCAACTCAGATAACTATGCAACCTAAGTTTATTATCTTTTTTTAAAGATTTATTTATTTATTTTATGTGTATGAGTATACTGTAGCTGTACAGATGGTTGTGAGCCATCATGTGGTTGCTGGGAATTGAATTTAGGACCTCTGCTTGCTCTGGTCAACCCAGCTCGCTCCAGTCAGCCCCACTCACTCTAGCCTAAAAATTTTAGTTATTATTATAAATAAGTACACTGTAGCTATCTTCAGACACACCAGAAGAGGGCATCAGATATCATTATGGATGGTTGTGAACCACCATGTGGTTGCTGGAATTTGAACTCAGGATCTTCGGAAGAGCAGTCAATGCTCTTAATCTCTGAGCCGTCTCTCCAGCCCCGTATCTTAACACTTGTATCTGGAAGTCTGACTATTCTTTCCGGCTCAGGACCTCATACATTGTCTCTGAGTACCCAGGTTTTCAAGGACTGCTATAAAATGTCAGCGTCATTGGCACTTGCATTAGCTCTTTTCCTCTCAGCATTTACTCTCACTTATTGGTAGGGTAATTTTTTAAAAACTCAGAGGGGTGGGAAAAGAAGCCTATTTTACAATTATAAGCCAGGCATATCTCAGTGTCTTGAAACTGAAGAGTTCATTGCAAACCAGTGAACTCTTGTGACCTGAGAATATTCTAGACATCTCCACGTCAGTGAAATGACTGCAGCTTGCCAAGAGGATAGAGGTCATGGTTGCCAAATGTGGTTGACATGCTTTGTTTGATCTTTAGAGATGTCCCACTTTGTGTCCAATGGCGATGGACTGGTGGTAACTGTGGACAGTGAATCTGGGGATGTCTTATGGATCCAAAACTATGCCTCTCCTGTGGTGGCCTTCTACGTCTGGCAGCGGGAGAGCCTGAGAAAGGTGGTACACATCAACGTTGCTGTGGAGACTCTACGCTACTTGACCTTCATGTCTGGGGAAGTGGGGCGCATCACCAAGTGGAAGTATCCATTCCCCAAGGAGACAGAGGCCAAGAGCAAGCTGACGTGAGTTGGAGGAGTTAGGACAGATCAGGACAGAACAGGACAGGCAGCAAAGGACAACCCTGGTGTTCTGGGACTGCTACAGTGTAATATACCCTCTGCTGGGGGAGTCAGGAGGTTGGCAGGTATCTCTGAGCTCATGTAGAACATCAAGAGTCAACACTCACTTGTTTTGAGCTGGGGGATGATGATAGCGCACGTCTTTAATCCCAAGTAGACAGAGGCAGGTGGATCTCTGAGTTCAAGGCCAGCCTGATCTACAGAGGGAGTTCCAAGACAGCCAGTGCTCTACAGAGAAACCCTGTCTTCAAAAACAAATACTACTCCCTCCCCCCCCCCCCCCCCCCAAAAAACCCACTGGCTCATTTGGGAACCTCAGAATGCAGCCCATGCAGTACCCCTTTATACTTCAAACTCTCTGTTACTGTCTTTCTCTCTCTCTGGTTCTGTATTATGTTTATGGATTGAAGAGAAAGTCCCATTATGTAACCCATGCTGGCCTCAGCTTCCTAAGTGATGGGATTACAAGTATCTACCTACCTGGACTTCTTGAACATTGACTATAAAATATGAGGGGGAGACTATAATACAAGACTGTATATTTTAAATTTTTATTACATGTCATACTCATTTTAAAAATCAGAAAAAAATACAGAGAGACCCTGTCTCAAAAAACCAAAAAAAAAAAAAAAAAAAAAAAATTAGAAAAAAAAAGTGTCACAGTGTATGTGACCAAGACTCAGCAGATGTATCCTTCATCTCTACCTGTTAAAAGCCTGTCAGTCACTTAACAGGCTAGGTCTCAATCTCCCTATTCCATAGGTGTGTGGAGAAGTTGAAATGTAATCATATATGTGAAAGTGTTGTCTATAGTGAAACACCATTTAGGTGGAAGGAATTTGTAGAAAGAAATTATCATTTCATAGATAACTGACCCAAGGCTCTTGCCAGTAGTAATTCCTGGAAGTCTGTAGGAATAGCTTCCATGCTGCTACTAGACAGCCCTCTGATAGCTCAGGCAGGAGCGCACTATCAGGAAACAACACTCAGTTTGGATGGGAGTTTCTTTCTTTTTTCTATTTGTTTTGTTTGTTTTCTTTATGTGAAGCAGGGTCTCATGAGCCTAGGCTGGCCCCAAATATGCTCTGTATCCTGGGATTACAGGTGTACACTACTCTCCTGGTTTGTGTATCCTGTACATTCCTTTTGCTCTCAGCATCTGGAATGGAGCACCTGTTCCTCTGCTGAACCCTGGAAGTTCTCAAAAAGCCCACAGCAGCATGGTGCTGAGCATGGTTGTTCTGAAAGAGTGCCAGCTCGGTCGCCCAAGAAACTGGCAGCAGGTGCTGAGTACTCAGTCTTCTGCCAGTCATCAATCCAGCCCTTTCCTCGGGCTGCACTGGCCTCCGTCTAGTCCAGTCCTGGCATTTGCAGGCGAGGAAATAGGCTTCCTGTTCTGTAGGTGACAGGTAAAGCTGAGGCTTGAAGTCCCACTGGCCTGTCACGCTACAGTACCCCTGCTACCTTGCTGGCTTCCTTGTGGGAACTGCATGGCCCATGTGTGGCAGCTGATGCTTGAGTCTATGCTTCTGATATCCTAAAAGCCACTTGAGAATGTATGTTTCTGTTTTTTCAGGCCTACGCTGTATGTCGGGAAGTACTCCAGCAGCCTCTATGCCTCCCCCTCAATGGTGCATGAAGGCGTTGCTGTCGTGGTGAGTCAACTGTGGGACCCAAAGATGCAATTTCTTGACTGCTTTTGTTCCCTTTTTAGCAAAAAGTGACATTGAGTTTTGTGTAAACATCTGGTTAAGAAAGGGAAATGCAGAGCTGAATGAATCATGAGCAGCTTCTACAAATGCATATCCTACGTTGAAAGCTGATATTGACAGAAGCAGCTTCCTGAAGCCAGGAAACACTCACTCCTCATGGCTTTGTGTTCAGATCTAACCGTCAGGCTTTCTTCAAGCTAGTCCCACCATGCCTAGCTACCACTCTGCTAGTTTTGGAGGGTTGCATGGTTTAGACAAGCACATGCTTTCCACGATCACCCACACTTCCCTATTCTTTCTTCTGAGCTTCAGTTGCTGGTCTCTCACTTCCTTTCCCCTGCTCAATCCTTTTGTGAGTGCTCCATGCCTCCTCAGGCTTCTCCAGCTTGCTTTGAGCACTCTCACTGAATGACTGGGATATTACACTCCTGATGTGCTAGTGCCTGGACTGGCTGGCTGTAGCCTGTCTGCCTGGTGAGTTGGGTGCTGTAGCAGTGAGGCCACTCCTGACCCTGTTAACTACTCGATGTCTGCAGTTCATTCACACTGTAGTCAATTGTGTCATCTGTGAACACATGGATTCTTACGTAGTTTCACAGAATTTCTAATAGTAGCTTCTTGGAGTTCTATAATGCATGTTCTTCCTGGTTCTCGGTGCCCAAACATGCAAACCTGACATGGCAGGACCAGACATGATCGTTGATGCCTGTAATCCCAGCATTTGTGAGATGGAAACAAGAAAGTCTAGAATTCAAGAACAGCCTGGGCTGCTTGAGTTCTGTCTTAAGCAAAGAGTCTGAAAAGATGTCAGTAGAGCTTTCCTGCCTGGTCTCAGGGTCTCTGTGTCACGCTTTGATGGTTGGTGATGATTGAGCTGTGTGAGCCACTGCTGTCCCTTTAGGGGACAGTGGTTGTGCTGCAGAACCTAGGGAAACTCCTGCCAGCCCTGCAGCTCACCGCATCCCATCTCCACAGCCTCGAGGCAGCACTCTTCCTTTGCTGGAAGGTCCCCAGACAGATGGTGTCACCATTGGAGACAAAGGAGAGTGTGTGATCACTCCCAGTACAGACCTCAAGTTTGACCCTGGACTCAAAGGGAAGAGCAAGCTGAACTACTTGAGGAATTACTGGCTTCTCATAGGTAAGAGCTTCGTTCTGCGTGGTGACATGCTGCCCCCTGGTGGGCGAAAGTCAGCCCTGCTGGTTTACGGCTGCTCTTCATTGTGAATGCATTGTGTGCTCTGTCCATGTCAAGATGGTTTAGGTCTGTGAATATTTTTATTTCCAAGGAGTTACAGAATTCCAGGTTGCTTAATCAGGTCTCAAAAGACCAGTTTCTCTCCAAGATTGAAACACTCGGTGTAAATTTCAGGCAGTGCCTGCTCCCTGTTCCTCACAGTGACCCTCTGAGGTGGGCACCCTTGTTATTTCCACTTTCTAACTAAGAATACTGGGGCTTGTCATTTGGAATAAGAATCAGTGTAGATAAGAGGCTGGACAGGACAAGTTTAAGACCCATGATGATTGACAGTTGTGGAAAATAAAGGCAAAATACTTAGCAATCTGAAGAGAAACTAGAATCAACAGGCGTGAAGAGTCTGCGCTGTTCCTGGGCCATCATTGAAAGGCTCTGCGGGAGTTTCTTTTTCTCAGTCTAAATTTTTGGTTTGTTTCATATTGTTGGGAGACAGAATATCACTATGTTACTCAGGCTACCCTCAATTCATTCAGTCCCTGCTTCCCAAGTGCGTGGCTTCTTTACTCCCTCCCATAATATTTTCTCTCCAAGAAAGGAGAGACCAGGCAGAGACCAGGGCCTTAGGCATGCTAACCATGCTTTGACTCTGGGATGCACCCTGGCCCTTATCTGTTTTCTTCTTACCATTGTTGTTGCCATCACTATCCATGACCCTGGGGTTGAATTAAAGACCTGGTTACAAAGATGAGAGGTTGAGATGATACCCCAAACAGTGAGTATTGCAAACAAAGGCAGAAGTGAGGGTGATCGTGTCCCTGGCAAGTACCCCAAGAGCAAGATGGAATGTTCTTACATCAGATCTTTCCTTTCTGTAGCCCCCTACCAACAATACACACCAATTCTGATGACCTAGCCTAAACATGAGAGGTAGGGTGAGTCCCAGCAGAATAGAGTAGATGTGGGTAGCTAAGAGAGTGTGGGCCCAGGAAGCAGCAGGACCTGCCAGGCAGTGGGTTTGGACCAGAATATGAGTACCTAGGAGCGGTCTGTGGGGGGTGGGGGTGGGGGGAGGGGGAGGGTAGGACCTTGTTGTGCTTGAGCTCTGATCATTCTATTTGCAGATTGTCTGAAAGACCCTATTCTTTGTGCCTTTTAATTCTTCATAGTTCTCTCTCTCTCTCTCTCTCTCTCTCTCTCTCTCTCTCTCTCTCTCTGTTTGTGTGTGTGTGTATGTAAGTGTAAAATATAGGCAAAGAAAATAATACAAGAACTCCTCCTTTTCTTCTTGAGAAAGTATATATGAATGGATCCATGCTGATGGGAAGGGAAAGCTAGTGAGCAGAGCTCATTAGAAGTCCAAGGCTGCTCGGGTTTATGCACCAGTGAAGGTCCATGAACTGCCTGGCTGTGGTCAAGAAGTAGTGCAAAGGAAATATGTATGAAAGCACTGAAAATGTACAAGAAGAGCCTCCGTGGCAGAATTGAAAAATGAGATCCCTTTAAAATTCCCTTTAAATTGTCAGAGTAAGACAACTAGGAAGCCTAGCAAACTTCTAAGAGGTAGCTAAGTAGGGTCTCACAACCTGAGGTCCTGTGAGGAACTTGGGAGCTAGTCAGCTTACAATAAGGCAGTGAGAATACATAACATCTTCTCATAGACCAGGACCAAGATAGGGCCTTTGCTTCTTGTGGAAGAGTGCAAGACAGTCTACCTTCACATTCATCTTGAAAATAAAATGGATCTAATTAAATCAGAAGGGGGAGGTCTGTTGTTTTGTTTCTTGCCCCCAGCAGTGACCCTGACCTGGTGATCAACATCCCCTAGTACTTTGTCAAACAGGCATGAACTGCTATTGGCGACCCAATGCAGTAAGCTGGTCCTGTGCCTTTTGCTTCAGAGTCTGGATCTGTTTGCTTAAGCACAGATAATTCACAAAGGTTGGGTACTATTTATATAAAAATGCTTAAGAACTTTGGGACAGGCTTGCAGAGATAGGTTCTGAGTGTACAGTGGGGTATCCCTGAACACCCTTCTTCAGAAGGAGCCTGTTTATAAGGATTCTCAGTGACTTATCCAGCAGTCTATTGGTAAGAAGCCTTACAGACATGTAGGACATCAGGGAATGAGGTAGACAGGACACTGTAATGCAGGGTGGCCTGTGGAAGGACAACTTTATTTCTCCTGGCTGTTGATCATTTTTGTTGGTTGGCCTCGGTAACCCATGATTACTCACATTCAGATACCAGGTCTGACGCAGAATTCTGACATAGGCAGCCACATGTGAGAAAAACCTTTTGTAGAGCAAAGCGTGCCTCAGTAGGCCATGGTGTGCATGAGAAAATTTGTGATGGTTCAGAACAAAAGTAGGTTTCCCTGAAAGAACCATGTCACACCATAGGTGACAAAAACCTGAAAAGATTAAAGTCAGATGAGGGATTAAAGAGGGACTTTCCAGATCAAGAAGTGTAAGCTCTGGCTAGTTCCTGTCAGGCTTCGCCTTGGTACACATGGCACACAGTCTCTAATAGGTCTCCAGTAGTACTAGAGAGATATAGATCATGGAGAGAGCGCTGAGGAAATGAATGAGTCACTGGGTGAAGTGCTTACTGTGAGAAGGTATGGACCAGATCTAAAGCCAGGTAAGCCAGGCGGAATGTATGCCTTTAATCCCAGCACTCCGGAGGCAGAAGTAGGTAGATTTCTTGAGTTGAGGGCTACACAGAGAAACCCTGTCACAAAAAAACAAACTGAAAAGCCAAGTGTAGAGAGGCAGAAACAGGAGGATCTTGGGATTCACTGGCTAGCCAATCTAGTTGAAACATTCAGCTCCAATTTCAGTGAGAGACTCTGTCTCTTAAAAAATATATATTTTTTAAATAATAGTAAGGTAGAGAACCAACTAAGGAAGATACGTCAGGCTGACCTGTGATCTCCACACACAGCCACAAAGAAGACAAAAACAGTATAGAGTAAAAAGCCTGCATCAAGCTGAGAGCTCATCTATGAGAGAACAGAAAGGAGGGAAATCGATGGGGCTTTTCAAGCCCCGTGGAATGAAACTCCAGTTCCTTATTTAGTTACTTTACTTCTTTTATTGCACACACTAGACAATAGGATGGAAGTGTGCTGAATGCCAGTGGTCATGAACTAGTATGTCCAGAACAGTAGCAAGTGAGTGGGCAGTGCTTTTCTTGTCCAGCCAGCACCGACTTCTCTCATTCTCTCAGGTACTCGCTCACCTTAGGTGGAAGCTCAAGTGTAGCTCGGAGAAGGACTAGAACTCTGCCTGAGCACCGGAAATGTACAGAAGGGACCACAATAGCCTTACTAGACTGATGCTACTAGGAAAGCGGTGAAAGAACTTGTTGAACATTGAAGCATCACACTGGTTCCTGAGTTGAATACATGCACCCACACAAGTTATTTTATTTGTAAAAGAAGCAGAATATTGGGCTGAAGAAGTGGTTCAGTAGTTAAGAGCACAAACTGCTTTTGCATAGGATCCAGGTTTGGTTCTCAGCACCCATGTCAAGTGGCTCACAACCACCTGTAATTCCAGCTCCAGGGGAGTCTGTTTCCTACACTTAAGCATTGTACATACCCACACACAGGCATGTAATTAATAATAAAAGTAAATCATTTAAAAAAAGCAGAAGACTGCATTCTGCTGTCAATTAATAAATCTTGTTTTATTTTAAAATTTGTATTCCACATGTGTGTGCAGGTGTGTGTGTGCATTTGCGTGGAGACTAGAGGACAACTTCAGTGGTCATTCCTCTCTTGTTTTTTGAGACAGTCTTTCATGGCCTAGAATTCACTGATTAGGTTAGGCTAGCTATGGGACAAGCTCCAGAGATCAACCTGTTTCCATCTCACTGTTGGATTACACACAGTTGACCAACTTTTCTCATATGGGTTCTGGGGATTGAACTTGAGCCCTCCTGCTTTTACAAGCACTTTACTGACTAAACTGTCTCCCCAGCCCTAAAATTTCTATTGGGGACAGGGAGTGTTTTTGAGGTGTTTGTTTGTTTGGAGACAGGGTTGCACTATGTAGCTCTGGCTGTCCTGGAACTCACTCTGTGGACCAGGCTGGTCTTGAATGCACTGGGCTGTTACACAGAGAAACCCTGTCTTGAAGAAAAAAAAACAGATTCTGTTTTCATACTAATTCTCTAGTAGCCATATTTACCTTTTTCTCGTTGTGTAGATATGAGATTCCATTGTAAGAAAGACTCCCTCAGACGGTAGAGTTGCTAAAATTTTGTATTGGGAGCTACCACTCCCTGGAAGCTGTTCTCATTAAAGGTTTGTTTCCTCTTGTAGGACACCATGAAACTCCTCTGTCTGCATCTACCAAGATGCTGGAGAGATTTCCTAACAACCTGCCCAAACATCGAGAAAATGTGATTCCTGCTGATTCGGAACAAAGGAGCTTTGAGGAAGTGAGTGGGAAGTGAACCAGTGACTTCTAGCTTCTTTCTTTTTTTTTTTTTCTGTGTAGCCCTGCCTGTCCTGGAACTCACTCTGCAGACCAGGCTGGCCTCAAACTCAGAAATCTGCCTGCCTCTGCCTCCCAAGCGCTGGGATTTAAGGCATGCATCACCACTGCCCAGCTTCTAGCTTCTCTTAATAGCTGTTAGGGAGCTAGGTCAAGGCCTCTGCTGGTCCACCCCAGATCTTCTCATAGTGTACCTGAATGGAAAGGGGCTTTAAGCAGAAGCTGGGAACTTCAGTCAAGAGTCCCCATAGCCCTCCGACTTGCTGTCTTGCCTCCATCTTCTGCTGTGTCCTATTGCTTTCCTGGTCAGATATCAGAGTGTTGAGGAGACTTTTTTCTTCTGGCCTGCATGGCCCGCAAAGGGACTTGGAAGTTTCTGAAGACCTTGGCAAGCTAGTAATTCAGGCCTGAACTCTTGCAGTCCCACTGAGTAGGGAGGGGTGATGGAAAAGTAGACTGGATTGGGGAGTTTTTGAAGAACAAGAGCTACTATTATGGATCATCTGGCGTCTTAACAAATCACTTGAGAGATGTAGTTTTTATTTGTTTGTTTGTTTTCCAAGACAAGGTCTCATTATGTAGTACTCCTAGAACTCACAAATCTACCTACCCTTTGTCTCCTAAGTTCTGGGATTAATGACATGTACCACTCTGGCTGGCTTTAGGTTTTATTTAAAAGCAAAGAAACATCACAGCCTTTTAAGTCCAGGGCAGCATCTCTGTTCACCATCAGTGGTATTGGCTGAGTTGGAGGAGTAGGCTGATTCCTAAAACGGAGTTCCTGAACTGTATTGCTCTAAGATCTTATTAAAGTCCTGAGGAGTATTTATTATTCCATACTTATAAAACTATAATGAAGAAAATGAGAGAATATAAATCATCTTATACTCAGAGGTAGCCATGGCCAAAGGTTATATTTATTTAACCATCTGAGCAAAGAGGTCTTTGAATTTGTTTTTTATATTGATGTTTTGTGTGTGTGTGTGTGTGTGTGTGTGTGTGAGAGAGAGAGAGAGAGAGAGAGAGAGAGAGAGAGAGAGAGAGAGAGATATCGTGGTGCAGGTGTGAAAGTCAGGAAAACTTGCAGAAATTGGTTTTTTCTTTCACCAGAAATCAAACTCAGATTGTCAGACTTGCTGGTAGTGTCTTCAGCCACTGAGCCATCTTGCAGGTATAAACTAAGGGCCGAAGAGCTGGAGTTACAGGTGGTTGGGAACAGCCTGATATATGGGTCATGGGAACCAAACTCAGATCCTCTGCAACATCAGTACCTGAATTTAACCACTGAGCCATCTCTCCAGCCCCACAACTGTCTTTTTAAACACTCCTGGATAGTTACTATAAATAGATGTTCTCCCTGTCACATGCTCAGCTCAGATTTCTCAACCACACGCTACATACCCAGCAGGCCATACTCCTCACACAGAATACTCTA
The DNA here is from genome assembly GCF_008632895.1 of Mastomys coucha. Taxonomy (NCBI): domain Eukaryota; kingdom Metazoa; phylum Chordata; class Mammalia; order Rodentia; family Muridae; genus Mastomys; species Mastomys coucha. Next base: position 102,585,042 of record NW_022196911.1, on the reverse strand, counting down.
TAAGGGAGGCAAGAACACGAGGTGTGTACCTGCACGGACTCAGATGGCAGCTGGAGGGAGAGAAGGGCATCAAAAGCTGATGTCTTGCAGGAGAGACTGCAGTGATGTGAGCATGTGGAAAACCCATGTGTGTGGCTGGAGAGATGGCTCAGCAGGTAAGAGCATGGACTGCTCTTCCAGAGGTCCTGAGTTCAATTCTCAGGACCCACATGGTAGCTCACAACCATCTGTAATGGGATCCAATGCCCTCTTCTGGTGTGTCTGAAGACAGCTACAGTATAATTACATACATAAAATAAATAACATCTTTTTTAAAAGAAAAGAAAAGAAGAGAAGGAAAACCTGTGCAAGGCCAGGAAGCTGTGTGTTAGCTTTCTTGGACAAACAGAGGACACTAGCTGTTTGTGTAGAGACCAGTGTGCTTTTCTAAATTGTTCTAGGAAACCTCTGAGATTCTGAGGAACTTGAAAAGAAGCTACATGCTTATCTGATTTAATTTGGAGCTTCTATAAGCATTTACGTTTTGTTTATTTTATTTTTCATAAGCATTTAATAAAGGTATCCGATACTTTGGAAAAACAACCTAAGGAAGTAGCTTTGTTAGGTATGCTAGGTATATGCCTGCACATGTGTACAAATGTACAACAACCATCTTGGTTTTTTTTTTTGTTTTTTTTTTTTTGGTTTTGGATTTTTTTGTTTTTTTGTTTTGGTTGTTTTTGTTTTTGAGACAGGGTTTCTATGTGTAGTCCTGGCTGTCCTGGAACTCACTCTGTAGACCAGGCTGGACTTGAACTCAGAAATCCTCCTGCCTCTGCCTCCTAAGTGCTGGGATTAAAGGCGTGTGCCACCACCACCCGGCTCAACCATCTTGTTTTTTGCTGGTGTGCATGTGTATGTGGTATAGTTTGGGGAATGTGCTTAAGTGTAAGGAGGCTAGAAGATGTTGAGCGTTGTGCTCTCGCTTACCCCTTATTCCCTTGAGGCAGCAGAGTCTCTCTCTGACTTTGGAGGTGAACTGACAATCAGCTCTAGTGATCCTGCTGTCCCCACCCTCACCCCACTGATGAGGTCACAGGTGCACATATACTTCTACCACATCTGGCTTTTTATGTGGGTCCTTGGGATTTGAACTCAGATCTTCATACTTGTACCAGCCCTGCTTTGTTTTTGTGGTTTGATTTGTTTGTTTGTAGTGTGGGGATTAAACCCAGGACCTTCTGCATGCCCCAGCTAGCTTTATTTTTCAGTGTAAAAGGGTATCATATTGATGACCAACTTTCACCAGACTTTTTTCTATATATGACTTAGGTGATTTTACAGTTTTCTTAACTAGCAAATCTACTGTCAAAGGAGTTATCATTGAAATTAATATTGGAATTTATCATTGAAATTTTTTTTGCCAGGCAGTGATAGCACACACCTTTAAACCCAGCACTTGAGAGGCAGAGGCAGGTGGATTTCTGAGTTCAAGGCCAACCTGGTGTACAGAGTGAATTCCAGGACAGCCAGGGCTGTACAGAGAAACCCTGTCTCAAAAAAACAAAAAAAAAAAAGAAAATTTTTAAAGAATGTCAGGGTCTAAAGGTATTTCTAAATATATTGTTCTAAAATCTCTGAACAATGGTGGCATTGCTGTACAATTGTATGGTCTCTCAGCAGCAATTGCTTAAAAAGAGGCAACAGTTATCTGGTCCATCAGAATTTGATGAACTAGACATGGCTTCTCTTGCATGCTAACTTCACTATATCTGGCTAGACATTTAGAAAATCTCTTCCATACAAGGTTATCAATCTAGTTGGCCAGACTTCAGACAACACACCAACCACCGTATCTCAGGATGTAGAAGAGAAGCTGTCCCGTGCTCCCGCTAAGCCTGAGGCCCCCGTGGACTCCATGCTCAAGGACATGGCTACTATTATCCTGAGCACCTTCCTGCTGGTTGGATGGGTGGCGTTCATCATCACTTACCCCCTGGTAAGGCTTGCTCTTTCTTAGTATCCTCCAAGTTCTGCTACCTCTCTGTCAGTCACTGAGTGCCAGTGAGAGCCACACAAAAGCAGACAACATGTTACATATTTAAAAGTCAACATTTGAGCCAGATGTGGTATTACACACTTTTAACTATAGCACTTGGAAGTTTAAGGCTACCCTGGTCTACATAACTAGTTCAAAACCAGCCAGGGCTATATTGTGAGGAAAAAAAAGAGAAGTATTTGCTTATCTTCAAAGACATCATTAGAGATACTAGCTTCTCATAAAAGGACAGTTTTGTTTTGTTTTTTAAAGATTTATTTATATATGTGGGTACACTGTCGCTGTCTGCAGACAGCACCAGAGAAGAGGGTATCAGATCCCATTACAGATGGTTGTGAGCCACCATGTGGTTGCTGGGAATTGAACTCAGAGCCTCTGGAAGGTTAGTGCTCTTAACCGCTGAGCCATCTCTCCAGCTCCCAAAAGGACAACTTGTAACTAAATCTTAATGTTTTTTAAGAAAGGGTAAACTAGCTGATGTATAACTCTGCCTAAGATCATTTAAAATAGTTGATTGAGTCCTGTTTTTTAAAGGAAGGATAACAGATGAAAAGTCTGCTCCCTCACACTCCCTATGAGATCTGCTAAAGTGTAGAGGACAGCATAGTGATTTCTTTCTCTTCTAGTTACAGATAAGTCAAAATAATGATGATAGATTCGAGTAGGTAAGACAGTAGACCCTTTAGCGAGCTCTTCAAGCCTGTGGAATTGTCTCCTCAGAATACCAGCACATGGGTAGATGGAGATGTGGTAGGGAAGACAGATTTTATATGCTTTGCTTTCTGTGGGCAAAGTATCATTACCTAATCTTTGTAACCTCATACAGTCCTGTAAGGTCATTATTATTTATTCACTGTTCACAGAAAAAGAAACTAGGCTTGGGGAGGCCATGTGCCTTCCTGGGCTACTAGGTGGCACACCCAGAACTTTGACCCCGGATTCAAAAAGAGCTAGAAAACTCCCCTTTAGTCCACCTTCCATGCCCAGACAAGAATGTTTACAGACCACTGATGCTTCTCATGGTGGTGAAGCAAAGCTTTCAGAGTATTGAGACGAGGGCGCTGGGCAGCAGGATGATGGAACTAGACCCTTAGGAACAGGGCCTTACCAGGCACTGGGTTCAGCCCCACCCACACTACTTCCAGCCTGCCTTCTAGACTTCTGGCCACCCTGTTCTAACCTCTATTCAGGCACAGCTCTCCTTGGTGGCCACTCAGTCTCACCAGCCTCCCCACCCTCACCCCAGGGTTGGACTGTGGGCCCTACAGAAGAGTAAGATTAATGAATCAATTCTGTCTGGCTTCTTTCTGGCCTTGTGCCTTAGCATTCAGATAAGGTCAGCCTGCCTCATTGGCCACAGGGAACACCTCTCCCTCTGACTTGTTTCTTCTTGGAACTAGCTACCCCAGCCTGGATGTGGGTTTCTCTTCACAGAGCATGCATCAGCAGCGCCAGCTCCAGCACCAACAGTTCCAGAAGGAACTGGAGAAAATTCAGCTCCTGAAGCAGCAGCAGCTGCCCTTCCACCCACACAGAGACCTTACCCAGGACTCTGAGTTCCTGGAGTCATCTGGCCTCTTCTCAGAGAGCTCAGGCACCAGCAGCCCCAGCCCATCCCCCAGAGCCTCCAACCACTCCCTCCACTCCAGCAGCTCTGCCTCCAAGGCCGGCACCAGTCCCTCCCTGGAGCAGGATGATGAGGGTAAGTACGGCTCCCCATTGTACCTGGAACACAGAGCAACCGTGCTCTCCCCAGATTCCTGAGGGTGCACTCTGTTCTTTTTCCCCTGGCTTCCTCCTACCTACTGATGTTTGGATAAAGGCTATGACCTGCTGTTGGCCAGAGGGAAGTTTCCCATATGGCTTAAGTGCATTCTTGAGACCAGCCACTGGCCAAGTTCAGAAGTGAAGCAATGGCCTGTGTTCCTCTTGGGGACTGGGCTTAGCCATTCCTTGTCCAGCCACATACTGGGAGGATTGCCACAGAAATTGGGAAGGAGCCTCAGAGCTTCTAGTTCTAAGCAAAGTATTTGTTTTTTAAGAAACAGACCACACGGGGATGTTTTATATATGGATTTTTGAGGTAGACGTTGTTGTTGTTGTTGTTCTTTTTGTTGTTCACCATTAACTAAATATGAGGTTTCACACAGAATCCTTCTCTTTGGAAAAGTTTAAGACACTTGAGATATTATAAAGATAACGTAAAGGCAGAAATAGAACGTAGGAACAGGGCAAAATGTTGGGGGGAGCAATGGTTCTGAGCAGTGGCCTAACTCTTGCCTGCCAGGAATCTGGGAATAGAGAGCCTCTTAAATCCCACATCTTACTCAGAAATCTAGATGCCCTTCCACTCTTAAAGTTCCTTAGGTGATGTGTGTTTAAAATGACCTCTTCTTTTTCCTGATTTGTCCCAGATGAGGAAACCAGGATGGTGATTGTTGGGAAAATTTCATTCTGCCCCAAGGACGTCCTGGGCCATGGAGCTGAGGGCACAATTGTATACAAGTGAGTGGTATGGCTCAGTCCCCCAGCTATGTGAATCTTGTCAGGTGCCGGAGGCCTAGGAGGGTCAGAGTGATGATCAAGGCAGGTGAATCTTGCCTCCAGTGAGTTCCCACACTGTCTTAAGAGTTTCTGTGGCAGGGCTTAGCGAGATGGCTCAGTGGTTAAGAGTACTGACTGCTCTTCCGAAGGTCCTGAGTTCATATCCCAGCAAACACATGGTGGCTCACAACCATCGTAATGAGATCTGACGCCCTCTTCTGGAGTGTCTGAAGACAGCTACAGTATACTCACATAGAATAAAAAGAGTTTCTGTGGTTGTGATATACCATGACCAAAAGCAACTTTGGGGACAAGGGGCTTATTTTACTTCCACTTCCACATCACAGTCAGGATGGGAATTCAAGGCAGGAACTGAAATAGAAGCCATGGAGACGTTTGCTTACTGGCTTGGTCCTCTTGACTTTCCCAGCCTGTCTCTTATATACCCCAAGAGCACCTGCCCAGGGGTGGTACCCCTCACAATGTTCTGGGCAGTCACCAGTTTCAGAAAGTGTACTACAGAACTGCCTACAGGCAAATCTTATGGAGCTGTTTTCTCAGTTGAGAGTCCATCTTCTTGAACGACTCTAGTTTGTGTCAAGTTGACTTAGTACTAGTTAGGACAGCAACTGTGGGTTGCTGGTGGTTGTCCAAGGCCTTTGGGCCTTGAAACTGAGGTGGTCAATACTGGAATAAGGAACATTGGCATCTTACAGAGCTGATCTCATGTCTCCAGCCCAGTGTGCACTAACCAGATACACCTCCTACTTCTTGTCCTACAGAGGTATGTTTGACAACCGTGATGTGGCTGTGAAGAGGATCCTCCCTGAGTGTTTTAGCTTTGCAGACCGTGAGGTCCAGCTACTTCGAGAATCAGATGAGCACCCAAATGTGATCCGCTACTTTTGCACAGAGAAGGACCGGCAGTTCCAATACATTGCCATTGAGCTGTGTGCGGCTACCCTGCAAGAGGTGGGTCTAGCTGGCTTTCTAGTGCCCAGAGTCAGTGACAGCTTTGCCACAGCCACTAACCTTTTTTCCTACTAACTGGCATTTGTTCAGGAAGTATATATTTACTATTCTTAGACTTTGATATACACATACACACGTGTGTGCACACACACATATACACACACATCTGCTTGAACACCAGCCACAAATAGAGTCCTGAAGGTTATATGCTATGACCTTGGCAATATGTCTCTTACAGTATGTGGAGCAGAAGGACTTCGCCCACCTTGGCCTAGAGCCCATCACCTTGCTTCATCAGACCACCTCAGGCCTGGCACACCTGCATTCTCTCAACATTGGTAAGAGTGTCCTCCTTGCCAGGCTAAAAGGCCCAGGGGTGGGGCAGCTTCCTGACCTTCATAGGAGGAAGGGTTATTTCAGTGGTCTTTTGACAGGTTTTGTAGGAATTTGAGAAAGAACCTTAGATTATTGAACACTGAACATTTTGAAGATGACAGCAGGTATTTAGGAGGCTGACAAAGATCCACAACCCTTGTAGGAAGCTGGGGTCACTCACGGTAAGCATGGATGAATTTGGGGTTCTCTCTTAGTTCACAGAGACCTGAAGCCCCACAACATTCTCCTCTCCATGCCCAACGCACATGGCAGGATCAAGGCGATGATCTCTGACTTTGGCCTCTGCAAGAAGCTGGCAGTTGGCAGGCACAGTTTCAGCCGCCGTTCAGGGGTGCCTGGCACTGAGGGTTGGATCGCCCCAGAGATGCTGAGTGAAGACTGTAAGGAGAACCCTGTAAGTAAATGGGAATTTTTTTTGAGATTTATTTTTTATTATTATACATAAGTACACTATAGCTGACTTTAGACACACCAGAAGAGGGTGTCAGATCTCATTACGGGTGGTTGTGAGCCACCATGTGGTTACTGGGATTTGAACTCGGGACCTTCGGAAGAACAGTCAATGCTCTTACCTGCTGAGCCATCTCCCCAGCCCCATGGGAAAGTTTTTAAAGAAAACTACAGTACCAGCCTGTTATATTTAAAGGTTTGGCTGCCAGGCATATATGCTTACAGAATGACGTCCCTTTTAAACTTCTCATGTCTCACATTCTTTGAAAGACAGATGTGAACAGTGTCTCTTTCCCAACCCTTGCATCAATTTTGCCCCCTTTTCCTTTGGGAACCTGGAGAGTCAGGCCTCGTCTACGATAAGCAGACCTCCGATTTTCATTTGTCTGTTTTGTTTCCCCAGACTTTTGTTTTAAGAATTACTAGACAGACAGAACATTGAAAGAAGGTTAAGACCTCCGTACTTACTTTCACCCTGATCACTATTAATACATAATACACTTCCGTCTTCCTCTGTCCACCTGCGGCTGCACTATGTGCTTATAAGGAGCAGGTATCTCAGCCCCTCACCCCTGAATGCCGCAGCCCTGCTTCCTAAGAACAGACCCTCTTCTACCACCTTCCTGCCACATTTCCTAACTCTAGCCCATATTCACGGTCCCCCAGAAGTCCCCAAGTCTTTCACAACTAGTCTTGTACTCCAGGCTCCATCAGTGCCAAGTGGGGCTGTATCCCTGCACCCCAGCAGCCTCCCTTCCTGTCTTGCTCTCTGATGCTTACTCTCGAGAAGCCCTAACGCTTCCGTCTCATTTCCTCATGGCATCACTTCACAGCTCGCTCTCTCTATTTTCTGTAAGCTAGAGGTTAAGTCTAGAGGCTTGTTTAGATTCAAGAGAAGAGGCAGATGGATCTCTGAGTTTAAGGCCAGCCTGGTCTACACAGTGAGTTCTAGTGTTCCCAGGGCTACACAGAGAAACCCTGTCTTGAAAAACAAAATAAAACAACTGTGTAGATTCAAGAGAAATGTTTCAGGTGAAAATAGATTATAAGTCACTGCCAAGGTTGAGTGTGATGGCAGGTTGTACCCTGATCAGTGATGCTAACTTGGGGCACCTGCAGAGCCAGCATCCCAGGTTGTTAGCCCATAAGCCAAAGACCTTGACATCAGTCAGAACACTAGGGCAATACTACAGGTGTCTCCTTGATGTTTTGGACAATTCACATTCATTAGCCACTTATCAGTAGGTGCTGAAGTGAAGTCAAGGCTGTGAGTGAAGTGATGGCTGTCTGAGACCTCCTACTCTGCATTTCTTTCAGACCTACACAGTGGACATCTTCTCTGCAGGCTGTGTCTTTTACTATGTCATCTCTGAGGGCAACCATCCTTTTGGCAAATCCTTACAGCGGCAGGCCAACATCCTCCTGGGCGCCTGCAACCTTGACTGCTTCCACTCAGACAAACACGGTGAGCAGGTGGTCTAGGTGGCAACACCTTCCAACACACTGCCTGTCTGGCCTCAGGAAATGCTGAATCATACAGAGCTGACAGAGCTGAGAGCATCCTTGAGCACTGAGGCACTGACCTGGGGAGGGCACGCTCTGGAGACTCCTGATCAGAGGGCCTTACTGGTATGGGGGAGGACCTGTGTTCTATACACTGGACTCTGTTGTGTGAGGGCCGTGGTTACAAGACATAGTTTGGCCAGCAGGGATAGACAGGTTGTCCTTGCTCTGCTGATTGGACACAATGCATACTTCCTTCTGACTGGAAATTTGCTACAGTATATTAGATCAAAGCACCCCAGTATGAAAAGATTAAAATGAAATAATTGTTTTGCTTATGAGTTTTTCCCTTATTCGTTGTAGAAAAACATTAGCAAAAAGATCCATATTTTTTTCTCTTTTCTTTTTTTTTAAAGATTTATTTATTTCATTTATATGAGTACACTGTAGCTGTCTTAAACGCACCAGAAGAGGGCATCGGATCCCATTACAGATGGTTGTGAGCCACCATGTGGTTGCTGGGAGTTGAACTCAGGACCTTGAAAGAGCAGTCAGTGCTCTTAACCACTGAGCCATCTCTACAGCCCCCATATTTTCATTAAACAGGGATGGATATCTGCTGTCAATTCCTTTGTATATGTTATTCTAATTGCCTATCTAGATATGTGTACTTACTTTTATAAAAATGGATCTGGGAGTAGCGGCACACACCTTTAATCCCAGCACATCGGAGGCACATGCTATAAATCTATAAATTCAAGGCCAACCTGATCTACAGAGTGAGTTCTAGGACAGCCAAGATGGCACAACAACAAAAAGATGGGGTTAAGGGGTTAACAAGATGGCCCAATGGTTAAAGACACTTGCCTGAATGCCCAATGACTGGAGTTTAATCCCTAGGACCCACCCACATGATAGAAGGAAAGAACTAACTTCCTCCAAGTTGTCCTCTGACCTCCACATGTGTGCTGTGCCACATATGCATGTCCTCCCACATACATACATACATACATACATACATACATACATACATACAGGGGTTAAGGCTAAGGGTGGTTGAACATACCTGTAATCCTAACACTTAGGATGCTGAATCTCAAATGTGAGACCAGCCTAGGATACACAGGGAGTTCCAGGTAAGCCTGAGCTGATAGGCCCTGGTGGGAGTGGGGTGGGGTTCAGTCATACTTTTACAACAGTCTCATTTTTCAACCTCATCTCTTTTTGTGGGGAGGGGATTTAGTTAGTCAGGTTCTCTTTGTGTAGTCCAGGCTAGCCTATATCTTCCTGGGTAAGTCAGACTTGTCTCAAAGTCATGATCGTCCTGCATCAGCTTCCTGAGTACTGAGATCACAAGCCCATTTCGCTTTACCTTGAAAGTCTGTCTAGCTATCCAAACCTACCCCACCGCCCTTTTAACAGCTTAGGTTTGGGATATTTTTAGTCACTACTTTTCACAAACCACATAGTGAAAATCTGTTACGAACTGATGTTTGGTGTGAGTTCTTCATTATTTTATTACAATCAATTCCTGTAGCATACGGTGGTGTCAGAGGGAATACTGGGGTTTGGGGAGATGGCTCAGTTGGTAAAGTGCTTATCAGAAAAACATGAGGACTTGAGTTTGGATCCTCAACACCCAGGTTTAAAAAAAAATTGACCCCAGGACTGGAGAGGCAGAAAGAGTATTCTGTGGCTTGCTGGGCAGCCAGGCTGGCTGAACTGGTGATCCCAAGTTCAATGCAGGACTCAAACTCCATAAAACAGCATTTGACATAAGCCTCTGACCTCTGTGTGCCTGCATACACACAGACATGTACACGCATATACAACAGAAGCAGACAACTGTAGGGGACCACATAAATTTGTAAGGCTTCTGATATTTCATTTGGTTATAAGTTCGAAATAATGGGTTTATCTTTCTCCTCTTTAGAGGATGTCATTGCTCGTGAGTTGATAGAGAAAATGATTGCAATGGACCCTCAGCAGCGACCCTCTGCAAAGCACGTGCTAAAACACCCATTCTTCTGGAGCCTGGAAAAGCAGCTCCAGTTTTTCCAGGTACCTGGGTCTGTTTCTCCATCAAAATCATAATATCCTCCAGGTTCTCAAAAGGTAGAAAGGACAAAGGGAAAAACCAATGACCTGTTGCCTACAACCAAGACAAATGTGATTGACATCTGTGCTAGCAGATCCTATGTGTAAAGGGACTGTACTAGAGTGGCTCACACAGTACCGGCTAGGTAGTCTAGCCATGACCATCTACACACTAGAGATACTGAGAGCCAATAGCTGCTCAGTCCGTAAAACTAGGTTGCCTCAGCAGCTAGTCTACACTGAAGACCTGGAACATTAGAGACCCCTGGTTTTAGGCCACAGTGGAAGGCTGAAGGAGCCGATTCGGATGCCAGGGAAGGATGACAGCAGCAACAGAATAGGACAGCAAGAAGCAAAGGCTGTCGGGCAAGACTGCTTCCCTGAGACCTCTAGAGCAGCCCAGCTGGCAGAAGGTGCTGCCCATGCTGGGAGAAGCCCTTTACTTTAAGCTAATCCTTTCTGGAATTGCCCTCACAGACCTACCCAGGCATATGTCTTAGTTGACAACTAAAATTAACCATCACATTTTGAATGTTTTCATATAAATAGTAGTATAATTGGGATCAAACTATATATATATATATATATATATATATATATATATATATTACATATAGTGTTATATCCTGCTTTTTAAAACATATACATAAAATTATGACTATAACATTCTATCATATGAATGTACCCAATTTTTTTATTTCTTTAAAAGATTAGATTTTTCTTTCTTTTATATTTATGAATGTTTCGCCTGCATGTATGTCTGTGCACCATATGTGTATCTGGTGACTGGGGAGTTGAGAAGAGTGTGTCAGATCTCCTGGAGCAGGAGCTACAGAAGATTGTGAGACACAGTGTGGATGCTAGGAACCAAACCCAGGTCCTCTGTGAGAGTGGGAAGTGCTCTTAACTACTGAGCTATCTCTCCAGCCCCTAACTGTGCCCTCACTATTAAACTTTCTATCTGGAGATTCCTAATGGTCACAAAGTAAACTAGGTGCTCCAGAGAGCGAGCCCCTCTTCCCATCCTCCAGTTTTAGCAAGTGTTCATTTCTGTGTCGTTCCACACCCAGATTACTTTTTTAAAAAGATTTCTTCTTTGTATATAAGTGTTTACTTGCTTTGTAAAGAGAGGTGTATGTATGTATACCGTGTACTTGCCCTGGTACCCACAGAGGCCAGCATGGAGGACTGGCTCCCCTGAAATGAGGTACAGATGACTGTAGGCTGCCACATGGGGGCTGAGAACCAAACCTAGTCTCCTGTGAGAGCCTAAAATGCTCTTCACTATTGAGCTGTCTTTTGAAGCAAGTCTCAGATACCATATAATTTCATTCAGTGTCATAAATTCAAACATCTCCTTGAGTTTTTTCTATTGTCTTTTATTGAAATCTCATTTTGTTTACTATACACTTTGAGGCTAAAATTTAAATCAGTGGCTCATAACTCCTTTGGCAAGTGACAGTTCTGTGATTCTATGACATTGCCAAGTGGCTTTGTATAGACTATTTGTGGGTGTTTGGTGGCATGAGATGAGTAACCCATGAAGAGTAGGGTTGGGGCAGCAGGGTTTTCTCCTGGAAAGCACCTGACTTAGAATGGACACTCACATTGTCTGGAGTTTGGCAGGGGCCTTGGCTGTAGAGATGTTCTAGAACATATGCTTCTTGAAGGCAGGACTTTCTGGATAATTTTAGTCACTGTTCTATCCCAAACACCTGCAAAGGACACTGCCTGTCCTGTTGCTGGTGCTTAGGAATCATTCAAAGGTCTTTGGGGTGAAGGGTCCAGTATCTTATTTCAGGTCAGCATCATGATTGGTCACTGTATGCTACAGGATATTACATGAAAATTCTCAAGTCTAGGTCACTAGACAAAACAGACAATGGAAATAAAATATATATGAAGGCCTTAACCCCACATGAAATAGAGTTGGTGTATCCAAATTGTATATCCAGCAAAGACGGCTGCTTCTGTTCTGTCGAGCCTCCGTGACTAACGTAGTTACTTTGCAACTCTGAAACATGCCCACAGACAGGCTAGTCTCTGCAAAGCTTTTTTTATTTTTACATTTATTTGTGTGTATGTGTGTGTGTGTTGATGTATGTGTGGAGGTCAGAAGAGCTCTTGTGGGTATCAGTTCTCTCCTTCCATCATCTGAGTTCAGGAATAAAATTCAGACCATCAAGCTTGGCGGCCAGTACCTTCCCTTGATGAACCATCCTGCCAGTTTTTCTTCCAGGCTTTTCCCTGTAAGTTCAAATAGGTATTCAGCCAGTACATTGGCTCCGCTAGCTTACACCTGTAACCTGTAATCTCAGCACTCTGGAGGTAGAAGCAAAAGGACTTCAAAGTCATTTTCTGCTATGTAGCAAGTTCAAGGCCAGCCTGGGCTACATTAGAGCCTGTCTTGGAGAAAAACAAAAAGAAAAAGGAAAAATTATCCAGTCTGATTTTTCCTTTATCAAAGAAATATGTAACTGACTCTCCCAAGGGCTCATCATTCCATCTCATAGCCAGTCCTACTGGTTGGGCTCTGAAGTACATAGGGAATGCTGCTGACCTCTCTACAGGGCTTGAGACCCAGTAGGGCCAGATCCCACACCTGCCACCCAGTGCTCTTGAAAAGAGGGTTCTTCACAGCTTCTCTAGTGCTCAGGCGAGGAGTTAGGACCTTCTGGTTAGCCATGAGATGTCCTGTTTCAAGAATATATGAAGCACAGAATGAATTAAGCTTTCCCCTTTATGCTTTGGCCCCTGGAGAATATGTTTTGTACTTGTAGTTGTGAGTGTGAACTGCCAGAGGTGGATGTATGCCCTGCATACAGGTACACCTCTGTAACATCTCTCTCTTGTCATGGAAGGGATTTCCGCAAGTTTGTCCCAGTGAGTGAAGGATATATCTGCTCACAGGCAAAAAGTCAGTGCATCAGGGTAGGTGCCTGCTGCCCAGCTTTGAGAAGCCTATAACCTAGACCTGAGGAGTGTCAGTTTGCTTACACCTCACACTCCTGTGCCTGCTCTGTGGACAAACCCCAAATCCCTACCCTGACCAGCACCTGTTGCCTGTTTTCCCTTACAGGATGTGAGTGACCGAATAGAAAAGGAGGCGTTGGACGGCCCGATCGTACGGCAGTTAGAGAGAGGCGGAAGAGCTGTGGTCAAGATGGACTGGAGGGAGAACATCACTGTCCCCCTGCAGACAGGTGACCATGCTAAAGGAGACATTTTGAAAGCTGCAACTATTTCTGAGATCTTGATGTAGACAAGGCAGCTCCAGCTGTTTTAGTTCCGAATCCCTCTTCTTGGATTTGAGACTTTATTTGAGCATGTCCTTGTGGGCTTGGTCAAAGGGATGCAGTTTTATGTTTGTCCCTTAGTGACAGGCTGGTGATAACGATGTACTCTAAGATGCTGAACTCTAGGTGAGCACCACCTTTATTTAGGTCCAAGAGGTAGCATCTTTTGTCCTGACTGAGAATTTGTATCACTTTAGTCCAGTTGCAAGAGCCCAAGAATTCTCTGTAAAAATGTACCTGCTTAACCATTAGTTCCCTTAATGTTTTTCTAGATCTGCGCAAATTCAGAACTTACAAAGGTGGCTCTGTCAGAGATCTCCTCCGAGCCATGAGAAATAAGGTAAAGGGTTTGTAAGGACTTTGGGGGAGGGGAGCCATAGCAGAAATTGACGCCTTATATTCATTTCTGTGTATCTTTCTTACAATGGATCCTACCTTGTAGAGGCTGGGCAGTCTCAGCTAGATTTGACAAGTATTTTAGTTACTGTTCTATTCTGTAAAGAGATACCATGAACAAAAGAAGTATTTTAACTGGAAGATTGCTTACAGTTTTAGAGGTGAATCCATGACCATCATGGCAGGGAACATGGCAGCAGACTGAAGCAGTAGCTGAGAACTTACATTCTGATCTACAAGTTGGAGGTAGAGAAAGACACTGGGCCTGGCGTGGGCTTTTGAAACCTCAAAGCCCACCCTCAGTGACACACTTCCTCCAACAAGGCTATACCTCCTAATCCTAAATGGTCCACCAACTAGGAGCCACACCTTCAAATATATGAGCCTATGGGGACCATTCTCATTCCAACAACGGCACCAAGTAAAAGGGTCATGTCTTCCCTCAAGGAATTTCTCTCCAAAGACTTTAGAATGCAGGATTAAACTGTAAGGACTAGTTTTGGGACATGTGTGCTTCATGGTCTCTTTGCTGATTTATGGTATCCTTCTGACTGCCTGGCCGCCACTGTATAAATACTCTCTAACAGGGATCCCTGATTACTTTCCTGTATAAGGCCAGGTCTTCAGCGATTTGGGAATGGTTCCTCTATGTCCTCTTGAAGCCCTAGGGATGCTCTTGACCTGTGCTGTCACCAAGCAGCCTTCACACAGGACAGACCTCAGTCATAGAAGCAGCCTCTGAGCCTGTTGGCATAAGCACTACAATCCCATGACCTTCATAGGAGGCCCGTGCTTCCTTCCAGGCAGCCAGCACCCTAGTGAAGCTAAAGCTGCTCTCCCTCAGCCAAGCCTTACTGCTGATAGCTTTACTTCTGAAGGAAGAAAGGCTACAGGATAACTGGGATGTACCATGGTGCATGCGTCTCTTGTCTTTTCCTTACAGAGAAGCCCTTAGCACTGTTATCCAGCTGCTAAAGCTGTGTCTCTGCTCATTCACAGAAACACCACTACCGGGAGCTCCCTGTGGAGGTTCAGGAGACGCTGGGCTCCATCCCTGATGACTTTGTGCGCTACTTCACATCCCGCTTCCCCCACCTCCTCTCTCACACCTACCAAGCCATGGAGCTGTGCAGACATGAGAGACTCTTCCAGACCTACTACTGGCACGAGCCCACAGAACCCCAGCCTCCAGTGATTCCAGATGCCCTCTGAGCTCGGGCAGCCTTCTGGTCTGGTGGCCCCAACAATGACCATGGGCCTGATCTCTACAGTCATAGTTTGTTGCCTCTGGGATTAGCAGGAAGACTAAGCTTCTCAAATCAAGTGCCTTGAGCTGCTGATCTGCAGCCAGAAGAGGATAATGCTGACCCCAGGAAGCAGGAGAAGATGGTCCCTCATGACTACAGAGACCTAAGGAGATGTGGCCCTAAAACCTTGTAGTGAAGGATGTCTACGAAGGTGGGCCTGTCCCAGAGGCTGCAAAAGGAACAGCATCAACCTTTCACTGGATGAACTCACTTCCACTTTTATTTCTTTTTAAAATTCCTGTGGGATGGCATTTTGGGGGCCTTTCAGTGAGAGAGTAGAAGAATCCTGTTTTGCCTGCATGCTGGAAGCAGCCTGGTTGGGGCACAGCAAGTGCGGCCTCTGATAGGGATGGTTTGAGAGATGTGCAGTGCTAAGGAAGAGATGTTCAGAGGTGTTGCCGTGGGGATAGGAGGCACCTCCAAGCTACTGATAGCCTGTGTGGCCTCGTGCAGCAAGTTGTGAGAGTGGGTTATGGAAACTAGCTAGCAGTGCCGGTGGGCACCTGACATGTGCTGTGGGTCTGGAAGACAAAGCAGACATTCAGTTCTGGATGTGGTGCTGGCCCAGTACAAGTGGCCTAAATAGTGGCCCCTGGTAGGTTGAGTCCTGGCCATGTAGGCCAGAGATGAAGAGTTTCCTGGCCATCAGAGGTAGCTAAGACCAGATAGGGACAGAGACAGGTTGTCAGGGCCAGAGAGGAGCAACTAGAGGGAGCCTTCCAGTCACTCAGAGAAGCTCAGAAGGTGAGTGTATGGTCCCTCTACCCCAGAGGCCAGCAGATGAGCGCATAGGTTGTGCATCAGCGCCTGGGGGTGAAGAGCCAAGGTCAGCTACCACAGGCTTTTTAGGCCAGCTTTTATGTTTCTCCTGGCGGGTTTTAGTAAGTGAATTTTGATCATATTGCAGAAAGCTATGTTTGCATAAATAAATTAAATGTAGCTTGATGCTTGTGAAGAAGAAATGCAAGATATAATATCTTCTGTTTTATGTGGTACCAAAAATCACCATTCCCTCAAGAATGTCGAACACTGTGTAATGCTGAGAGTAAGGTATTCTAGCACACTGTAAATGCATTAATGTCAGAGTAGTTACGTCAGTACCATTATTCTCTAAACTTAATTTTTAATTTTAGTTCCAATCAGAATTTATTGTCTTCTCCCTCCCAAGAGCCTTAGAGGTTCCTGGAGTTAGGGTCTGTGGGGGAGATTCTGTGTGGGCTCCCTGGGCCAGGAGTGGTTTCTGTTGTGTAGTTGGGAGCTGAGGCTCCATCTTGTTTGTGCTGACAGTGGCCTCAGCAGCTTCATGCTCTGTACTGACTGGAGTCACTGCTGCCACATCCCCTAAGAGGTCTTCTGGGGGTGCTGCTAGTACCAGGGCCATTTACCCAAAGCTTCTTCTGATGCTGTAAAATTTGATTTTTCTTACTTTCATGGTGGCCAAAGAGGTCTTTTTCTTAATCTCCTCCATCTTTGGACCTCATAGGTGACCCTGTTTAGACCTTGGAACCTCAGCCCCACATTTGCCTTCCTGCTCACTCCTTAGCATAGCACTCTGTCAATGGCCGAGAGGTAACAGCCAAGACCAGTGTGAGGAGGCGGAACCAGTCTGCTTGCCTTGCTCCTCGTAGCTAAGCTTCCCTCTGGGAAGTGCTGACGTTTTCTAAAGGCTCAGTTTGCATGGAGGCAGCTTTTCAAATGTCCTTGCTGCTGCTTATCAGATCAGTTTCTAGCCAATTAAATTTCCAGAAGTCCTCTGTTCATCATAGTTATTTGAAAACTTCCCATAGAGCTAGGTGGGACATAAGATGCTCTGGACATAGGTGAAGAATACAGGAAAGACTTCTGCCTTTGAAGCCTCCTGAGAGGCAGCAGCACATACGTGTCAGGACAGAAAGAAAACTCCAGTGCTTAGGAAGGGTGGGCGTTTGGGGTTTGCCCTGTTGTGCCTTAAAGCCATCCCATGTGAGGATCAGTCAGGTCTGGTCAGCTCACTCTCTGTCTGTCCTCTAGGTGTATCATGAAAACACTGTGAGTCTGGGATGCTCAGCAGGAGACGCTGTCTTTAGGCCAGGGCAGCTCTGTAGCATGACACACCACAGAAGCTGCTAGGCCCAGAAGACTGCCAGCTTACAGTCTCCAAGTGCAGCATCCTCAGCCTTAGAATGGAATTGAGCTGTGTCTGTGATGTGAGCTTCGTTAAACCTTGTCTTGTATTGAACTTTCAGTTTAGGAAGTGTGCCCTTCCATTAGGTACCAAAGCACTTGCACTTTGGGAACATAGGTGTCACTTGGTAAATCACTAGGCTGTCTAGAGACTGAAGGTGAACCCCTGACTGCTCTTGATACAGCAGTAGCTGCAGGCTCTTCCCATGATGCAATACAGAGAGGGTGGAGGTTCTGAGATCACTAGATATGTCTGAGTGGTTCCCCCCAGATTGAAGAGAGGGACGAGACTCCCCTCAGTCCACTTGACTTTGTGGCGGTTTTGTGTGCGTGTGATGCAGTTAGCTGCAGCAGCTCCTTTTCTCAAAGTGAAAGGCTAATCAGCTGGTTGCTGCTGTGACCGCTGTAGAGCCATCTCTGGCTGCAAGCTGTCTTGTCATCTGCAGGGCTTTGGTCCCACTCTCCAGCTGTGCCAGGATTCTTTTGTCTGCTTCTGGGTCTGCTCTGTGTTCATCATCGTCTTCATCCTCATGTTCTAGAGGTGTAGGAAGAGCCAGAAATGCAAGCAATAGTTGCCCTGGAGCGAGCCTCTTGAAATTCACCCTACTCTGTGATTGGTTTTCCAGCAGTTGTGTCCTTGCCCATCCCTCATGTCTGGAAGCCATGGTGTTGGCCGTCCGGGGCCTGACATCAGCTTCCCCTGAAGGTTATCAGACTTCCAACTGAGGTCTGAATTCCTTTAAACCAAAGTGCCTGTTCCCCTCCCCGACCCCACTTCCTGGTTTTCATGATAAACTAGTGAATTTCCGTGTGTAAATCTAGTTGCTTTCGGCCCTTAGGTCTCTTCTGTACTTACTAGAAAGCTGCAGAAGCGCATCTGTGCTGAGCCTCTCCCTGAAGTAGCCTATCCACACTGCTTGCTAGAGTCCTGCGGCCTCATCTCTCCTATGTGTTCCCCATGTGTTTGGGTATAGTATTCCTTCCCAGTTGTCCCTAAAATTGTGACGGGGGAGTCCCCACTCACCTAAGCATTACCAGCCAGCTATGTGGCATCCCCACACAAAGACCTTGTGTAGTTCTTTTTGCAATGACATATTTATTGAATCTATTTATATTTATTTAATTTTTACTCTGAAATATATCCGGTTACAATTGCACTTGCTTAAAGCACATCAGATCTATTTTGGACAATACCCCTGGCCATTCTAAAACTGGAAAAGGAAAAGTTACACTGTATCCTGCCTCCTTATGGTAGCCTCGTTTTTAAAGGGTGAATAATTTGGTCTGGGTGAAATGTTAATTTTTAGATGATTTTTTAAAAAATCTTGTGCCATGTGTCTTCTCTGTGGACAGTAAATTGTTTAATATGTGCTGATTATGTGATTCACTCCTCTTTGTGGAAACTAAAATATTCTTTTTAGCTTTATATTTTATAAACTGCCAGATTGTACAACTTTTATGTGTATTTTTAAAGCTCATGATATGAGGATCATGATCTAAACAGCCTATTTTTTTACCTCTTGTACAGTTTTATAATTGTGCTCATTGATGAAGGCGACTTATGCTGAGCCAACCACAAATAAAGGTAGTTTTAGATTTGGGAGTTGCCTTGTTTCTTAAAGACTAGAGTTGCCACTCAAAGCCAGGAACCAGGCCCATCACCTTCAGAGCTGTAGTGTCTGTGACCTGAACAGATGGCTGAGCTCGTGAGAAAATGACTCCCTGACATCTGTAGCTAGGTTCCAGAGATAGAACATCCTCCTTGGAGGCTATTGAAGAAAAGACCGCCTTGTAATGTTACAGGAAATTTCCTGGAATGTTTGTTTAACTGAATTTCAGCAAGGTAGCCCATTGGGACCTGCCTACTTCAGAGTGGGAATAGGGTTCCGAGTGAGTAGGATTCTGGACTAAGATATCTATCTGGGAAGAGAGAAGAGACTAACTCCAACCACCAACCAAAGAGTACACAGGGGGCACCCATGGCTCCAGCTGGATATGTAGCAGAGGATTGCCTTATCTGGCATCACTGGGAGGGGAGCCCCTTAATGACCCAGGATAGGGGAATGCTAGGCTGCTGAGGCAGGAATGAGTAGGTAGGTGGGGGAGCACCCTCATAGAGACAGGGGGAGGGAGGAGGGAATAGGGGGCTTGTGGAGGGGAACCCGGGAAAGGGGATAACATTTGAAATGTAACTAAATAAAATTAACCAATTTTTTTTTCTTTTTTTGGTTCTTCGAGACAGGGTTTCTCTGTGTAGCTCTGGCTGTCCTGGAACTCACTCTGTAGACCAGGCTGGCCTTGAACTCAGAGATCCGCCGGCCTCTGTCTCCCAAGTGCTGAGATTAAAGGCATGCGCCACCACTGCCCTGCAATAACCAATTAAAAAAAAAAAAAAAGCACTAGGGAAGAGGAACTGTCCAACCTGAACCATGTTAGCAGCTCATACGACAGCTGTGTCGCCATGGAATGTGCCAATGCAGCCTGCAGTCGATTTAGAATCTGCCTGTGTTTCCTCATCCTCCTCCTGTCTGGAGACGTCATGGAGGCTCCCAGGGCTCTTGCCCCAAGGCAAGGGCTTTTTACAAATCACACACTCCAGGATCCCACTAGCCCCAGACCATCTTGTCAGATACTGTAGATGAGAACCATCCCTCCCACTTCATGCCTCGGGAGCCTAGAAGGTCCTGAGACTTGTGGTCATATCTTTCAAATATTACATCTTGAACCCAGCCACATGATCCTCAGGAGACAGAGATCAACCTCTTCTATGACCCATAAAAGCCGATTGAGGTTTGGTCCCCAGAAGGACACTACTGGGAGGTGGTAGAGACCTCAAGAGGAGACCTCAAGGCCTTGGGGGGGGGGGTGCAAGGAAGCGGGGCATTTAGGTAGTTTCAAGTGTGCCCTTAAGGGGATTTGGGCACCTCCCCTTCCTCTGTTTTCTGGTTACAAAGTGAGTAGGTAGTTCTTTCTTTTGGCCTCAGGGTAGCTAGAAAGGCTACTGGGGGCCAAAAGTAGGCTGGGAGGGAGACCAGGTCTATGTCCCAGAACTCTGTGGTTTTCCTTACAGTCACCAGGCCCCTACTCCCAGAGACTGCCATCCTGATCTCCACTGAGTCCCAGAATGAGGCATGAGTAGTCTGGGAGGAGCAAAGGAGGCTGGAAAAGCCAGGGTCCGGTACTGTCTCTCCCTCCACAGTCCTCGAAAACTACCAAGGTGGGAGAGTCCCCAACACAGGAAGAGGAGCACTGTCAGGCCCCACCACACTCCAATAACTATATTTGCAGCTATTCACTGATCTAAAAAACAACCAACCGACCAACCCCAGGCTGGAGAGATGGCTCAGTGGTTAAGAGAACTGCCTACTCTCCCAGAGGTCCTGAGTTCAAGTCCTAGCAATGACATGGTAGCTCACGACCATCTGTAATGGGATCCGATGCCCTCTTCTGGTGTGTCTGAAGAGAACAACTGTGTACTCACATTATATAAAATAAATTAAAAAAAGAAAAGACTCAGATGATGATGGTGAGAAGGAGGAGGAGGAGGAGGAGGAGGAGGAGGAAGAGGATAAAGCAAACTTCTTGGGTTTTCCCCTTGCCAAACAGCCACTCTTGGCCTCTTCCAAAAGAAAGTACATCCTCCCTTCTGGTCTCCAGTTGAGCTCACTGGTTTTATCTATCCATGAAATAGAAGTTAAAAGGGGGAGGGGCTGGGTGTGGTCACACTCACCTTTAATCCTAGCACTCCGGAGGCTGAGGCAGGTAGATCTCTGTGATTTTAAAGGCCAGCCTGGTCTACAGAGTCAGTTCCAGGTCAGCCAGGGCTGTGTTGTAAGATCTTGTCTCAGGAAAAAGTCAAAAAGGGAGTCTGAGGGGAGAGGATTGCTAGAAGGGGTTCAAGTCCAGCCTGGTCCACATCAGCACCTCCTTCTGCATGTCTGTCTGCATGTCTCTTCGGCTCCTGAATGTTTATGGATGTATTTTTTTACATCTATATTACCCTCCTTAAAAATAGTCTCTCTAGCCGGGCAGTGGTGGCGCATGCCTTTAATCCCAGCACTTGGGAGGTAGAGGCAGGCAGATTTCTGAGTTCGAGGCCAGCCTGATCTAAAGAGTGAGTTCCAGGACAGCCAGGGCTACACAGAGAAACCCTATCTTGGGGGAAAAAAAAAAAAAGAGTCCCTCTGGGGCCTAGAGAGAGAGCATACTGGTTTCCAGAGGAACCCAATTCAGTTCCCACATGGGGCATCCCATAATCACGTAACTCCAGTTCCAGAGAATCTAGCACCTTCTTCTGGCTTCTGTGAGCACCTGGACTCATGTATACATACCCTCATGCAGACAAAATACATATACAAATCAGTAAAACTACGATGATCTACCAAACTGCCTGGAGTCTCACACCCATAACCCCAGCCCTTGGGAGGCTGAGGCAGGATTGCTGTGAGGTCTAAGCTAACCTAGGCTATCCAGTGAATTTCAGGCCAGCCTGGGCTACAGGGTGAAATCCTGTCTCAAAACACAGTTTCTCAGGGACCCCTCTACATCCAAATCCACCTTTGAACATAAAGAAATGTTTGGACAGCCACCCAGCCCAGAGTAGGGGGTAGCAGGGTGCTTACTTTCACCACCACTAGATGGCACTCGTGTGCTGTCCATCCCCAGTTCTGCAGTTCATGGTTCTCAGTATGGCCATGGCCAGCCTGTGTGCTGATCTGACTCCACACCCTGCAGTAGGGCTCCCCTGAAATGAGGCTACGGTCCAGACCAACGGAGACCAAGAGAGCTAACTTTCCTTTTTTTCCTAACAATTTTTATTTAGTCTGTTTTTATGTATATGGGTGTTTTGTCCGTAGACCACATATGTGCAGTAACCACGGAGGCCAGAAGAGGGCGCCAGATCCCATGGGACTAGCGTTAGAGTTGTGAGCCAGTGAATGCTTTCTCTGGAAGAACAGCAGTGCTCTTAACCACTGAGCCATCTTTCCCCCAGGGACCTGGTTTTCTAAACCGAGTTTTCTAAGTAACCCCATAGCCACAAGCTTTCCCATTACAAGTTAACAGTGGCCAGAATGTATGCCATTCCTGTCCCTTGTAGAGTGAAGGTGATCCTGGAACTGGGCATTCTGTGAACCTCTGCAATAGTCCAGGTGCCACTGTGTCCTTGAACAGAGCCTACAAGGACACAGATACCAACTGTAGCTACCTAACTCCATTGTGTGCCTATTATTTACAAACTCTTGTCCGGTGTTTTTACAAATCATCGGTGTAACCCATGATTCCAGACTGACCCACAGCCCATTTGGGCTCTCAGCCAATGAACTTCCAGTTTACCGTGAAACTCTAGCCTTCTCCATCCTGATCAACACCTTACTCTGCTTTCTGCTTGTGGTTCATTGGATGTTATTTAACTAGACAACTCTTCTTCAATCTGCTAAAACAATGTATACACCTGTCATCTCTTTTACTGGCTGGTTTTGTGTGTCAACTTGACACAAGTTAGAGTCATCAGAGAGGAAGGAGCCTCAGTTGAGAAAAATGCCTTTATGAGATCCAGATGTAAGGCATTTTCCCAATTAGTGATCAGTGGGGGAGGACACAGCCCATGGTGGGTGTTGTCAGCTCTGGGCTAGTAGTCCTGGGCTCTACAAGAAGACAGACGGATGGGCTGGAGAGATGGCTCAGCGGGTAAGAGCACTGACTGCTCTTCCAGAGGTCCTGAGTTCAATTCCCGGCAACCACATGGTGGTTCAAAACCATCTGCAATGGGATCTGGCGCCCTCTTCTGGTGTGTCTGAAGACAGCTACAGTCTCATGTACTCATGTACATAAAATAAATAAATAAATCTTTAAAAAAAAAAAGAAGACAGACGGAGCAAGCCAGAAGAAGCAAGCCAGTAAGCAGCACCCTCCATGGCCTCTGCATCCTCTCCTGCCTCCAGGTTCCTGCCCTGCTTGAGTTCCTGTCCTGACTTCCTCCAGTGTGGATTATGATTTGGAAGTATTAAGCTGAATAAACCCTTTCCTCCTCAATTTGCTTTTTGGTCATGGTGTTTCATCACAGCAGTAGAAACCTGAAGATACTTCTCTACCCACCAAGGAAGAAAGGCGGAGCCAACTCAGAATAAAGAAACCATTAACAATGCCCCCACGCTGAGCCAGCGATTGCTCTCTACAGGGTGGAGTGCAAGTGTGTGTTTAGAATACAGAATATGTAAAAACATCCCAGCTGTTCTTACTCATCTCAAAAGAGACTGGAGGACTTTGCCTAGTGGCCTGAGAGGTGACTCCCTCCTCCGCCATACATTTCCACCATTGCTACAGACCATCCTTCCTAGAAGCTAAACCAGTGTCCCCTGACCCCCATCTAGGACTCTAAACCTCTAAAACTGAACTAAATATTTTTTTTTCCTTTCTAAGTTTGATCACCAGGGCTGGAGAAATGAATAACTGGTTAAGAGCATTAGCTACTCTTCCAAAGGACCAGGGTTCAATTCCCACCCCTGACATGGTAGCTAACACCTACCTGTAACTCCATCTCCAGGGAATCTGATGCCCTCTTCTAGCCTCTGTGTGTACCAGGCTTGCATGCTGTACACAGACCTATAACATAATAAAAACCCCACATATATTATACCTAAGGTGTTTTGTTGTGACAATATGATGTTGACTGATACAGATGTCTACCTCAATTTATGTCTACAACAGACGGCAGGACGTTTTAAAATTAATTTGAAGTCAGGCATTGTGGCACATGGCTTTAGTCCTAGTACCCAAGAGGCAGAGGCAGGTAGATCTTTGCGTTCAGCCAAGCCTGATCTATAGAGTAAGCTCTAGGGCAGCCAGGGCTACACAGAGAAACCTGATCTTGGCTGCTGGGAAGATTGCTTTGAAGAAATTGAGGCACAAAAGCACCAAGAGAAATTGTTCTAGTAAAGAAAATATCTAAGAAAAAAAGAAGAATAAATAAATTGTTCCAGAGCTAGCAGACCCTCAGCATTCTTGGTTGGCATTCACTTACGTCTGGAAGATCCTGTGGACTCCTGATAAGATCTAATTTGTGACTTTGCTGAGCCAGAACGTTAGCTGGTATAGATCGTGAAACTGACCCATGGGAACAAGATCCTTTGCTCTTTTTGTTTGTTTGTTTGTTTTTGTTTTGTTTGTTTGTTTGTTTGTTTTTCGAGACAGGGTTTCTCTGTATAGCCCTGGCTGTCCTGGAACTCACTTTGTAGACCAGGCTGGCCTCGAACTCAGAGATCCACCTGCCTCTGCCTCCCAAGTGCTGGGATTAAAGGCATACGCCACCACCGCCCTGCTGATCCTTTGCTGTTGAGTGAACCTAGCTGGCTGGTTTCTCAGGACCCACCCCTAGCACCCAGCTTTCATACTTCCTTCTTGTTAAAACAAAGCCACCCTGCTGGAGTAAATGACTTGCTAGTTGAGGCTAGACATGAAGAGATTTTAGGTGATGATTCTTAGTCACTAATAGGTTTTAGTGGAGTACAGGACACAGCCAGAGAAGAGGGTGCTCTGTGTCGCTACAAGCACAGAGGGCCAACGGGTGGCTTATTCCATCGAAGGTCTCAAGAAGCTGCACATCAAGGGGAGTAGACAAGATTCCAACTTTCCTGTAACTTGCAGCGAGTGGCCATCTGACACAGCTTTGGGATATGTTCCCAAAGAACTGAAGCTGAGATTGCCCGACCCTTTAACCATTTTCAAATGCATAGTTCTATAGCGTTATGTAATGGCACCTTTCTGCAGTGGCTGGTGCATTCATGGGTAAGGGCCAGCCCCATTTCTAGCTAAGAAGCAGAGAGGAAGGCACACAGTCCCACAATGTCTTTCAAAGATGGTCCCCGAGTGACTTACAGATCTCCCAAGAGGTCCTTGCTCCCTTTGAAAGGACTTTAGGTCATGATTCCAGGGTTCTTTCAACCAATGGCCACTTGACTCTGTCGTTGGGGGCATTGGAGACATAGAACATGGTGGCACGGAGCATGGGGGAGATACTTACTTTATGGTAGCCAGAGAGCAGAGAGAAAGAGAAATTGAAAACAGGAATTTGAGCCAACAAGGTGGCTCAGCAAAAAGGGGTGTTATGGAACCCAATGACCAGAGTTCGATCCTCAGGACCCACATCGTAGGTAGAGAGCTAACGTGTCCTCTGCTTCTCCATGGCTCACACATCTGCATCCATGAACGTGTGCACACTAAATAAGTAAATGCGCCAGTAAGTTTTCTTTTTAAGAAGACAATGGGAATTTGCATACCACGTTCATAGCAACATTATTTACAACAGCCAGGAAGTGGAAGTAACACAGGTGTCCAACTGTAGACAGGTGACTAATAAACAAAAATGTGGTCGTCACTATGTCCAGTGAGGCCATGCTCAGCCTTAGAGAAGGATGTTCTCTCACATGGAGGAACCCAGAAGTTACTGAATGACATGAAGCAATCACAGAAAGTACCTAGAGAAGTCAAATGCAGAGACAGACGGGCAGTAGAATAGGAGTTTCCAAGGGGTTGGGAAAGGGACGGAGAATTTCCCCCATAGGTCTGGAGCTTCAGTTTGGAAAGGTGAAAAGAGCCAGAGATGTCTCTCGGTGAATATACTAAGAGCTACACAACTGGATGTTTGAAAATGGTTAAATGGCCAGGCAGTAGTGGCGCACGCCTTTAATCCCAGCGCTTGGGAGGCAGAGGCAGATGGATTTCTGAATTCGAGGCCAGCCTGGTCTACAGAGTGAGTTCCAGGACAGCCAGGGCTACACAGAGAAACCCTGTCTCAAAAAAACAAAAAACAAAAAACAAAAAAACAAAAAAAAAAAAGAAAGAAAGAAAGGTTAAAGAGCCAGGCATAGTGGCTCATGCCTGTAACTCTAAGCTAGCCCTCAAAAGGCCGAGGCTGGAAAACTGAATTTGGGGCTAGCCTGGTCTATGTAGTGGGGACCCTGACACCCCCCCAAAAAACCCCACAGATAAAGTGATAAATTTTGTTATGTATATTTTAGGACAGTGTGTGGGGAAAGCTGGTGGTAGAGCTAAAGTCATGTTAATTTGGTGTAGAAACCACAGGCACAGGAAACATGTGACTCTTGAGAGAGTTAACCGTTCAACTGGTAGAAACTTCCACACGTACAACCACACTGCGGCAGGCTCTCCAGTTGCCAGCATCTGAGTACCTACCGGGTAAGTCACGGCATCTAGCTTTCCCCACTTCCCCTCCCAGGAGCCCAGCAGCATGGAACTTTTGGCCTCCTGAATGGTAAGTAAATCTAATTCTGATTTCTTCTCGGAAACGTTTCTAAAGCCCTTGTTTTCCTTGTCCCCAGCCCATCACCTCTGCCCCGCCTTAGTGACTGTTTCCTGTTTTCTGTTTTCTTCCTTCCCTTCCAGCCCTGGGTGGCATCCCTCTAGGTTATAGATTTAGAAGCCTAGCCCTAGTTGACCTGGAACACACAGAGCTCCACCTGATTCTATCTCCCGAGGGTCGGGATTAAAGTCATACAGGGCAATCGCTTTCATACCCCGAGGTCCACGTGGGCTATGACCTGGGAAGGGACAGCCCCATCTCTCCAGCGAGCACTGTGGTTCTCATCCTGAGACCAATGCCAGTCAGTGACAGGGGACCCGTCAAAGCTACAGCCCACACCCCACCAGGCCTCCTCCTTCCTTGCAGACATTTAGCAATTTCCCTTTCCTCTTTGTATTCTTTCTGTAAAATTGAACACCTACTGTGCAAGAAGGTGCCGGTGAGACACCTGTCACCGTAGAGCACAGTAATGTAATGGCTGCGGGTAAAATGTCACTAAAACTTTCATGGACTGTAGCGGAGGGTTTTCCACCCATGCCCAAGTTCCCTGAAATAATGACTCGGAGACAGAATTATATAATAAATAAATGCTTAGGGCAGTGGTGGCGCATGCCTTTAATCCCAGCACTTGGGAGGCAGAGGCAGGTGGATTTCTGAGTTCGAAGCCAGCCTGGTCTACAGAGTGAGTTCCAGGACAGCTGGGGATACACAGAGAAACCCTGTCTTGAAAACCAAACAAACCAACCAAACAAAAAACAACAAAAAAATGCCTATAAGCTTGGGCCTGCTCCCCAACTAGCACACATCTCAATTACCTGTATGATCAGTTCTATGAATGGCACATGACTTGTTACCTTTCTTTAGAGTTCCAGGGTAAATCTCTCTCACCCCTGACTCTATCCCAGAAATCCTCTCTCTGTTCTGGAGCTATTCTCTATTCTCCCTATTCCCTGCCTAAGCTCATAGGCCAGTAGCCTTTTATTGACTGACAGACAAACCTTCCACACATTGCACCAAAGATTCCCTCTACAATGGACTTCGCTCCTAAGGGACCACTCTCTTTCCACCCACTTGCTAGAATTTTGTGTTAGTTACTCTTTGATGTACTTGGTCATTCAGACATGCTTACTTTTCTTTTGTGAAACAGGTTCATGGTGCCTAGCATGTTAAATTCCTTAAAACATCAAGTCATTTAAGCCAGATGTGGTAGCAGCTGCCTGCACTCCTCCTACTTGCATGGTGAAGAAAGAAGGAACAGGAGTTTGAAGGCCAGCCTCAGCTCTAGATCAGATCTGAGGGAAGCCTGGGCTACAGAAGACTCTGTCTAGAGAGGGAAAATTAAATCTTTTAATTCATACAACAATCTATGAAGGAGATACTATCATTAACCCATTTCACAGATGGGAACAGACACGTAAAGAGATTGAAGGATTTGTCCAAGGTCACACAGACTGTAGGAAGTGGACATATATGTCTCCTGAGTCTTAGCATAAAGTCCTTTTAGGGCATGTCCGTATCTGATGGGGGAACTGTGTCTGGGGGGATGGCTCGGTGGTGTTTGCTGCTGTCAGAGGCACCCAAGCCCCTCACAACCACCTTGATGCCAGGGCATCCAACACCCTCTCCTTCATAAAATGTCTGTTTTCAATCAGTTTTACAAGATAATAGTTTATTGTTCCCAAGAGGACCAATATACTCTCCCATTAGTAACTGTAAATATTGTCGTCGTTGACCTACCACTTCTCCAAAACTTGACGTTAGATTTCTTAACCTCCGCCAATTTAGTACAGGTGGTTTTCATTTTAATTTCCTGGCTACTGTTGAGTTAAAAGTAATGTCCGCTTTCCTTGGAAACTGCTTTGTGGATTTGAAACACTTGGTTACCAATGATTTAATTTGTGTGGTTATTTTTTGGTGCTAGGAATGGAACCTAGGACCTGTGCATACCAGGGAAGCGCTCTACCCATTGAGCTACATCCCTGGCCCCTATTGTTTATGATTGACAGTTTTGAAGTCTTGCCTAATTCCTTACCTCAAAGACATAATACTCTCTTAACATTTTCTGGCCAATGTTTATGACGTTCGCCTTCACATATGAGGACTATGTGAATGGAATTGAGTTCTCCATTGATGTGATGTGAGGATGCCACGGCCTCTCCCTTTCCCATCTGGTTAATCAATTGGTCCAGCCTCACATAACAGACTTTCCTTCTAACCCAGCCATCCAGTGTCTCCATGGTCTAAATTAGTCACGTGTGTTTCTAGGTTCTAGAAACTAGGACTCATTAGTTGATCTGACACCCATATTAATATTTTATATAAAATCTCAATATTCAAAGAGTAATGTCTTTGCTCTCCTTCCTAAATATCTTGAACCTTTTATTCCTCCGCAAACACATCATGACCAGCTTTCTGTTTCCATAAACAACCTTATTGGGATTCACTGGAATTTCACTGGATCTGTATATCAGTTGGGAAAGAAAGGATCTTTCTTGTATGTTTCATTACATTTTATTTCAGGGGCATATGCATGACACAGTCCACATAGAGAAGTCAGAGGGTAGTCCGTGAGAGTCAGTCTTCTCACGTGCGGGTCCCAGGGATCAAGCTCAGGTCATCAGGCTTGGTGGCTAGAGTCTTCACCCTCTCTGTGAGCATCCCAGGAGCCCCACCTCAGACTTTTTATTTCTTCTAAATTAAGTCTGACAAGCTAATTTTTCTGGGATTTTGTTTCCTTTGTTCCATATTTTATGGCATCCATTATTTACTGTCTTTACTTTATTATTGGGTAGAGGAGTTGAGAGTAGCCCAAACTAGCTTCAAATTCACCATCCACCTGTCTCAGACATCCAAGCGGTGCAGGGATTGTACAACTGAGCCAGCACACCTGTCTGGCTTGCTCATTCATTCATTTATTGGTTTTTTTTTTTTTTTTTGAGACAGAGTTTCTGTGTGTAGCCCTGGCTATTCTGGGATTCACTCTGTAGACCAGGCTATGTTATGATCTTGACAGTCATCACAGCTTCAGGACAACACCAGGCCAAACAGTTCCACTTGAAGTTTATTGTGAGAGAGGGGGCCAAGGTGGCGGTGGAAAGAGAAGGGGGGAAGAAAAGGGGGATGGAGAAGGAGAGAGGGAGGGGCTTTCTTTATATATGGATGATGACATTATCACAGGTAAAGGTGGGAGGTGAGCCAAGTGGATCATGGGAATATGGTGGCCGTTACCTTGGCCATATCCTATGTGATGTCATGGATTTAGGAGGTCTTGATACCAACAGGCTAGCCTTGAACTCAGAGATCCATCTGCCTCTGTCTCCCAAGTACTGAGATTAAAGACATGGCGCCACCACAGCCCAGGTTTATTTTTGTTTTATTTCATTTATTTGTTTATTGGTTGGTTGTGTTTGTTTGTTTGTTTGGAGACAGGATTTCTCTGTATGGCCTTGACTGTCCTAGAACTTGCTCTGTAGACCAGGGTGGTCTCGAACTCAGAGATCTGCCTCCCAGGTACTGGGATTAAAGGTGTGTGCCACCATTGCCTGGCGTATGTTTATTTTTTTAATGGTGGTACTACACATAAAAGGTATGTGCCATTTTGTTTATTTGTTTGCAGCCAAGCCCATCCACATGGTTCTGTAAATCCTGTTTGGAACCAATCTCACAAAATGAAGCTACCCCTAAGCCACCTCCCACTTCCCTTCCAGCCCCGGCAGCCTCCCTTCTCCTTCTGGGGCATGATCAGTCTTTATAACCCTGCTGTGTTTCCAGGGTTGTTCTGCTGATGGTTTTTTGGTTTCGTTTTGAGCCCTGTCTGGAATTTTCCTTTGGCCTTACATGTCCCTCCCAAAGGTCTTGGGAGAATCTGACCTTCGCAATGGCTCCATTTGCCCCACCTCTGGTTTGCTTTATCTGCTACCATAGTTGCCTGCCACTCGTAGGGACTTCAACTTCCCCTAGATATGTGACCTTGGCAGAGCCACTTAGCTTCTCTGTGTCTCGGTTTCTCCTTCTAGGAGAACAGTAATAGTACTTGAGCTTGTAGAATTTAGGAATAATTAGCTAATATTTATGGAGTGCTCTTGACAGTGACCAGCCTGATGCACATATAGTCACATGCTCCAAGACAACGTTTCCATCCATGACAGGCCAGGTGTACAGTAGAGGTCCTAGAAGATTACACCAGAGCTACAAAATTCATACCACGTAGAGGTCTCATAGCCGTCACAGCCCAGTAACACAACGTATGCATCGCTCCCAGATTCTTGGTCACATTAATGTACTACGGTGCTGTGGCTCTATTCAAGTATAGCATGGACAACTGTGTACACAAAGTAGGTAGTATCCTGTACCATCTAGGTTTGCGTAGACACACTACGCGATGCTCACACCATCTGATGGCAGATTTCTCTGGAACTGGAACTACAATGTGAGCTCAAGGCCAGTGTGGACCTCTTAGTGGGACCCTATCTCACTAAGGAAAAGCACCAAAAGTCTGGGGATGCAGCTCTTGGCATGTGCCTAACATGTATGAAGCCACAGCATCTCAGTCACCAACACCCCCCAAAATGGCAAAAACAACTCCTTCCCTCCCTAAGTGGCATCTGCCTGTCTGTCTGTCTGTGTGTAATAATATTATTATTATTACCCAGAAGAAACCATTCCCCACCTTACCACTCAAACCCTCGAAGCCGTCCAATCCCCTGTTCCTAGGACTCTATCAGCCTAATGTGTGATCAGACACTCCCACCCTCACCTCAACCCACCCCTGCCTCATCCCACCCCACCCCATTCACCCCACTTCTCCTTTCTCCCTCTTTTCTCTCCTTTCTTTCTCTGCCTTTGCCTTCTGGCAGAATCTCAAAGCCCAATAGCCTCATGCAGGACGTCCCTTGATCCAGGCTGATAACATCTGCTCTAGATCGCTGGACACAGCGGCCACTCCTTAGCATTGTGGGAAGGACAGGATGTCCCAGTGCCCCGGGGCACAGGTTGAGCCACCGAGTCTTCCTCTACCTGAAATCTGGAGGGCACAGTTGTCTGGGAGCTGCCTTGCATGTGGCTTCCTGAGCTCAGATAATGAGCCCTCGAAACCCTGGGGCTTCCTTCAGGTAGGCCCTCTCTGGGATTTACTTGGAAAGCAATGAGGCCTGCTTTCACCCTGCCTATCCCCCAGGTTCTAAGACAGAACTGAGGGAAGCAAGGTTGGCGAACACAATGTCACCTAGGAAGGCCTTTATCCAAAGTTCACTGCCTGTGGCTAAGCCTGTCCAGAAGGCTAGTGAGACCAAGGTCCTGCCAAGATAGGACAGGAAGGCACTGGCAAGCCCAGGAGAGAGCCTAGGATTTGGGAATAGGTTATAGCCACTATTCCCTGACTTCCTGGGCTACAGGAGACTACTGTAGGCTGCCCTTTTGCAATCTCTGAGCCTTGTGTGAGCCCCGCATTGGCTGAATTAGGCCTAGGCTTCTGCTGGAAACTAAACAAGACCTTAAGGTATGTAGATATACACAGGGCATTAGCAAGAGATAGCTATGTGACTGTCTTCTAACTTTGGATACTATTTTCCCAGAGATGACTCCAACAGAAGCCAGGTTGAATTCATAGCTCCCCTTGGGAGACCTCATTCTGCCCCATGTACAAGTAATAGAAATTCCATGTATACATCCCCCACTTACACCCACAGAGCATGTAAGCGCACGCACGCTTGCACACATTCATGCATGCACACACACTTCCCTGCATGCGAGCTCCCATTGCTTTCCTAACCCTACACAAGGAACATGCCACGTGGGAGAACCCTGTTACACCCTGCTTATCTGCTGCTTCCTGGCTTCCTCTGCCTGAATTCTTGAGGCCCTGAAGGTTTGGGAGCTGGTCTGTGCATACTGTTTCCTGATCTCAGATAATTAGAGGAAATGAGCTCACTGGCCCAGAGGAGACTGCGGATTTCAGTCCGGAGCCCCAGGCTTCACTCCCGGACCTGTAGTATATATCTCTTCCTAACCTTCCAGGCAGGCAGCCGTCAGCTGTGCCCCTGAGGCCCACAGACCCCACAGATCTCACAGATCCCACTTGAGATGTCTTCTTTTACTTGCTGGAGCCTGTCTCTAACCCTTCTTGTCCTGCTCTGCAGCCCAGGTAAGCCAGCCCCCAGGGTTCCCAGCACGTGGCTTCTTAGGGTGAGGCGGATTGATATTCCTTGGACATCAGGTTGAGGAAGGGGGGTGGGCATCCTGGTCACAGGGGCCTTTCCACCATAGGTAAGGAAAACTGTGTCGGCCAGGCTTTGGTTTCTCATGGCCTCAGGCTAGGGACTAGGATCATGGCCTTTTGGACACTAGAGGGAACAAACTCAGAGATCTGAGAATGCTGATGAAACATTCATCAATGAATGTGGATGTGACAGGCTACCGAGGTTGGGTGGTGAGCAGTGGGTAAATGAGAGATTCCAGAAGGGATGCCAGGGTCTAAGCGAAGATGAGGCAGCATGCCAAAGGAGTGGACAGCAGAAGATACTGTGTACTGGCACAACGAAGTGAAAACGAAAGCTGTTTCAGTGCGTCAAGGAGACCTGGAAGGATATGGCCTCGACCTGCTGCATGTCCTATGTCTTAGACAACCTGCCAAATGCTTCCAAGCCTGATTGCACTCAGGACCCAGGGGAGGTCACATGAGCCCTCTTAACAAGTGGAGAAACTGAGGCTCACAGAAAGAATATGTCTGACCCACTGCTTAGCCAACGCTGAGAGTTCAAATCCAGCACTATCTACATGGGAAACCCCTCCTTTGCCACTGAGTTGAATGTCACTAGCTGATGGCTGAGTGGACTGCATGGGAGGAAGAAAGGTAGGGACTCTGCTGGCCAGGACCCAGGACCTTCATGGTCCTCACAGAATGGAGGTGAACACTGAGGGTCCCATCATCTTAGAACAGGTACATCCCAAATGTCCTATGTGGTCACCATAAAGAGAAACATGTGAAACTCAGGCCCAGCCTGAATGTCCCGGCTCCTACCATTGTCTACAATGTCTACAGAGCATCAACATAAATTAAGAGTCTTTATGCAACAGGTCCTCTTCATGGTGGCCTATTGTTTTTCTGCTCTTATTTCTAACATTTCTCTTCCTAGCTAAGGTCCGGTCATCTTGGCTCTCCACTGCTTCATGAAAGCATGCTCCCAATTGCAGGCCTGCAAGCCAGTGGTTCCCTTTATCTGCAACGGGCTCCTACAACACACGCAAGGTTCACTCCTCCCTCTGGCTTTGCCTCCATATCATTATCTTTTATTAGCCATGTTATTAAAACTGGAGACCCTCCACTCCCTCTACTCTCTTTCCCTGGAGCTTTGCCACCACCCGAAGGGCATCCTGGCAGGTTTTCAATGATTATTTGAGCTCAGAGTTTATCTCCACTCTCAGAGGCACCTCCATGACAGAGGGAGCATTGTACCGGAGCTTAAGGGAGCCAAAAGTAGGCTTGAGGAAGACTGAGCTAGGGCTGACTGATAAAGAGACTGGGAATAGAGCAGAGGGACCGACCTATGGTGACCTGTCTCCTTGCATCTTAATTACAACCACTGGTGATAGAGAGCCCCAAGGGCAGACGTCAGAGCCATCTGCTGCCTAGTGCTTTTGGTCTTACAGGAGAGAAGGCCTTTGAGGTCTACTTATGGTCCGAGAAGCAGATAGTAGAAGCCACTGAGTCGTGGAAGATCAACTGTAGCACCAGCTGTGCCGCCCCAGACAAGGGTGGTCTGGAGACCTCCATGGATAAAGTCATGTTGGAAGAACACCCTCAAGGGAGGTGGATACAATTCTTGGTCTCAAACGTCTCCAGCGATACGGTCTTCCTTTGCCATTTCATGTGTTCGGGAAAGCAGGGCTCGGATAGTCTTAACATCAGGGTGTACCGTGAGTGTCTATGCTTGGGGCCCTACTCCCCGGCACAGTGCCCATGTCTACTGCTGCTGCTGCTGCTACTGCTGCTGCTGCTGCTGCTACTACTACTACTACTACACACTAACTGCTCAGTGACTCCTCCTGGGTCTTCTCATTATGAGGCTCATCTTCCTCAGCTCCCGAGCCACAGCCAGGCCAGGCCTGTCTGTGGGCTCAGCATCTGCTTCCAGCCCTAGTTGGATTCCATGAGTCCTCCTGTACCTCGGGAGCAAACTGTGCAGGTTTTAACCCTTTGCTCCAAGAAGGTCAATCCAGCCAAGGTTTGAGCAGACCCCGATGTCACTTTCTACTCCCTGTTCAGCCACCAGGACACTCACTCCATCACAAGTAGTGATTAGGTCAGGGGAGCTAGCCTTTTCTAGTAGCTCCCTCATTTCGTGGGGGAAAGTGGAGGTGCTGTGCCGTATTCTCGTCATTCCTCCAAGGACCTGTGGCAAATGTGTAAGCCTTGCGTACACACCTGCCAGGGTAGGCCGGGATTCTCTCAGTGTCTTAGTTCCAGGTGACCCATTACCGACATCGATGGGTCAAGGATGTCTTAAGTCCTAGGGGTGTAGGGGTGAGGGGAGGAGAGGTGCTCTAATTTAGAAGGGAACTGGGCACCATCATAGTCCTCATTCAGTTGATCTGGAATGATAGAGCTTATCAATCTGGCTGGAGAATTGAGGCAAACCTGACACCTGTCCCAGTGTCATGAGGATGCTCAGTCAGCTCCTCCCGTTCTTCCTTCCAAATGCTCACAACACAGACAGACATCCAGCTGTTTGTCTGAAACTTGTGTTTAGTGTCTAGAGAGGGTTGAAACAGGCCCAGATTTTTTTTTTTTATTTGCTTGTGTGTTTGTTTTTGTTTTTAAGACAGGCTTTCTTTGCGTAGCCCTGGCTGTCCTGGAACTAGCTCTGTACATCAGACTGGCCTCGAACTCATAGAGAACTGCCTGCCTCTGCCTCCCAAGTGCTGGGACTGAAGGTGTGTGGCATTGCTTCCCAGCCCCAGAGGTTTTTTTATATCCTTCTAGCTGGTTGTACTCTTCCTTCCTTCCTTTCTTTTAGAAAGATTTACCTATTTTGTATTGTGTACATTCAGAAGGAGGAAGCAGGTTCCATTACAGATGATTGTAAGCCATCATGTGGTTGCTGGGAATTGAACTCAGGACCCTCTAGAAGAGCAGTCAGTGCTCTTAACCACTGAGCCATCTCACCAGCCCGGCTGTACCATTTCTGCATCTTCTCTTTGTAGACCCCTTTTCTATTTTCCAAACCATCTCCGCAGAGCAGAGCTTGCACCCTGTACACCCTCTACCATATACACTTCCTCTTCCTCCCTCTTCCAATGAACAGGCACGCCCACTTCCTCTCAAGTTCAGCTAGGGATCTGGGATACCAGGAAGTGGGCCTTAGCCAGGCTGGACCTGCAGGGACACAGTTCCATCCTGACTTGGCCTGCCTCGTTTGTCTCCTGCAGAGCCTCCAGCTCAAGTCACACTGAAGCTGAAGCCCCCTCGGGTGTTGGTGGGCGACGTCTTCACCATTGAGTGCAAGGTGTCCCCTGTGAAGCCCCTTGAGAGCCTCACGCTCTCTCTGCTCCGCGGCAGAGAGACCCTGAAGAACCAGACCTTTGGGGGAGCTGAGACTGTCCCCCAAGAGGCCACAGCCATATTCAACAGCACAGCTCTGAAAAAGGATGGTCTCAACTTCTCCTGCCAGGCTGAGCTGGATCTACGGCCCCATGGTGGGTACGTCATCCGCAGCATCTCCGAGTCCCAGGTTCTTGAAGTCTATGGTAAGGAGACCCCTATTGGCTGAGAGGGTTAGAGGCGGCACTTCTTGGCAATGCTGGGAAAGAAAACCTCGTGAGGCCCACTCCTAGGCGGTCTAATGTGCGCATACAATCCTGAGGGCTCCCACTTAGACCCTGATTCCCTGGCTCTCTCTCCGAGTTCCAAGCTGAACCCTAACTTTTCCAGAAACCACAAGAGCTCAACCAGCTGGCTTGGCCATTATTGAGCTGTGTAGCCTTGACCGTGGCAGTGAGCTCTCTCTAGTTATGATTCCTTTCTACAATAAGAAGGTTGGCTGGCCTAATCCACAGGCTCCCCAGAGCACTGCTGTTCTGTGGTCCTCTAGAGCCAAAGCCTGTTGTCAATGAGCTCACGTGAAGCTCACTCAGCTCTGCCCAAGAAAAGCATGGTCTAAACCTGACCATGACTTCCTCCAGGCTGTAGTACCCGGCCACTGTATGCTGGTGTCAGGGATTGTTGGAAGAGTAGGGTGTCTGCTCTGCTTGATGGCCTAGAACACAGGGCACCTTGCTCTTCCTCTGGAGGCTGACACCTTAGGTCACCATTCTCTGCTACCGGGCTGACTGTGGAATGCACGAGTGGGCAAGGGGTGGGCAGACTCCCGGGGCCCTAGCATCTGACGATCTCTGAGACTACTGTCTCTTGCCTCCCCAGAACCGATGCAGGACAACCAGATGGTCATCATCATCGTAGCGGTGTCACTACTGCTGTTCTTATTTGTGACATCCGTCCTGCTATGCTTCATCCTTGGCCAGCACTGGCACAGGAGGCGGACGGGCACCTACGGGGTGCTAGCTGCCTGGAGGAGGCTGCCCCGAGCCTTCCGGGCACGTCCCGCGTGAGCTGATGTGGCCAGGCCCCTGGCTGTGACTGGAACTCAACATGGTGCCTTCAAGGTGTGGTTCAGCACTGGCTGAAGGACTGTGGTGGCAGCAGAAGGCTCTGGGGACATTTCCTTCTTTAGCCTCAATACAAATAACTAGATTTCACCGTGTGCCCGCCATGACTGCTCCTGGGATAACAATCAACACTATTCCAGGGAAGGTACTAAATGTCATCTGTTTCCAACCAGTGTCTCTTCAGCTCTTCCCACCCCTTGCTCTTTTCCAGGGCTTTCTGGGGCCTCTGCATCCCGGACCCCAGATATCTATCTACACCTGAGGTCCCAAGAGGTGAAAGACATTCTGTTCACACCCAACCCTGGGGACCTCATGCTGCTCCCGGTTGAATTAGGATACAGCCCTGACTCTCCTTTCTGCCAACAACGAGAGGAGGCTCAAGGGTGCTGAATCCACTGCAGGGCCTCCTGAGCTGGGCCCCCCTCCGTCCATGCTGCCCTCCTGGAGTCTTAAGGAGCTTGGAGATGTGAGCTATCCTTTTCTCTCTTCCCCTATTTCAGGCCCAAGGGTGAAGGAAGACACATAGCCTTCATCGTCCCAGAGAGAGGGGCAGAGATGAGCTGGGCTCTGGTATCAGGGCCTTTATGGGGATAACAGCGGATCAATTGGTTTTGCGTGGCTTCTGGGTCATGGTTGGGCTTAAAGGAGCCTTTACTCCAGAAGAGCCAGCACAAGATGGCAGTAGAGAGCCCAGTGAGGGTTTGGGGGGGAGGGCGCAGAGTGGGTAAGAAGGGCCAGCATGGGTGCAGAGCTGCTCCAGGGTTTGGCAGTCCTGTGCAGAAGGTGACAAGGCCTGGTGAACATCTGTCTTCATGGCAGGCTGTCAGCATCATAGTAGTCTAGAAAGACACAATCCTCAGCTTGTTCCTTCCTGCCGGGTTGGACCCCAAGGAGGAACACAGAATGGGACAAGGCAGGGTCTGGAGACGTGGTTGGTAGGACACCCTCCTCCTTCCCGCCACCCACCCACAGAGCGCACGGCCCTTCTCACATCTTAGTCTGCCCCAAGTCAGGCCCCACTGCCCACCCACCCCGCCCCTACCTGAAGCCGGAGGTACATCTGCACCAACAGTCCCCGTTGCACTGGGGGGTGGGGGTGGGGGCACATCTCTCCTGAGATGAGAGAGAGAGGAGACCCCTTCAGAGGTTCGGGATGGCATTTGAGGCTTTACCCCCAAACTCCTGCTTTCGACCTACGTCGGGAACCTGACCACGTCCCGGTCACACACCCTCCCGTCTCACTTACACCTCCCCTTGCCTGGAGGCACCGGGCTGGTGCCGAATCCTGGGTGTTCCCTGCCAGGGAGGCTGATGTGGGGGAACAGGAAGGAAAGAGGCTGGCCAGAGTGGCATGGGGTCCAAGGAGGTCACTGGGCAAGGCAAGTAGTGATGATGGAAGACCAAAGGCTCTTGCTCCTGCATCTCCATCTCTTCCTCCATCTGCTCCTCGTGGCTGTGTGTATGGACCTGGGGGTTGTGCAAAGTGAAGAGGGGAGGTGATGACTGAGGCCTGGCCCTCCCTGCCTCCACTGCTCCACCTCCTCAGCTACTGTCTACACAAATAACTACCACCTCATGGTAAACGCTACTGTTCAGTGAGCCGACATGCAAGCAAACCTCTTTGGAGATGGGCACCCCATTCATTACTATGCAGAGAGGAGAAGCTCTAAGAGGCTAAGCCACTCATCTAAGAGCATCAGAGCTAACAGGAGGGAATGAGATAATACGGAACTGACTGGAAAAGTCCCAGTAACTCCAGAGTGGGTACCGGAAGTCTACAAATCTGCCTTTGTCTCTATTTGGGGCCCCTCAAGGAAGGGAGATAGTCATCTCAGGGTCTCAGAGGACCTAGGGGTGAGAGGTAGCCTCAGCAACTCAGGATCTACACCTACCTCAGGATTTACCTCCTCCTTGAACCCCTCCGGGCTTCCTAGAGCCTCCTTTCCTTTGGTTCCTCTTTTCTCAGACCTCACACCCCTTACTGCTCTCCTGGGGCCTGAGGCACACAGGGAAATACCCAGAAGGAAAATCTTGAAGACAAGATCTGGGCAGTAGTGGAGACTTGAGGACTCCCTTCCTAGTGGAAGCTGACCAGCCCTTGACGCACAGCAGACACAGCAGACGCCAAAGAGACTCAGGCAGGCTGGGGTGCAGGCTAGCTTCCTGCTACTCTGCCCTTGGTTTTTTTTTTTTGTCTATATGGGGGACCCCCCCCCATATAGAGTCCCATCCTGCTCCCAACTTTCACATACCTGTGGGCTGGGCCACTCTGGCCCTGGGTTCAGGGCATCTGCCACCAGTTGGCTCAGTAGCAGCTGATGCATCTGTGCATTCTGCAGCAGCATCAGCTCCAGCAGGTCTGGGGAGCAGGTTTCGACAGGCCCACCAAGGCCTCCACACAGTCCCTTCCCTCCCAGCCCCAGGCCCCACCTCATTTATAAAGGAAGCAGAAGAAGGAAGGCCCCATGTACGAGTGGTAGAGGGGAGTCGGGAGAGCGACCCAGGACGCTTACCTTCCTTGACTCGGTTATGCTGAGGCTGAGGAGATGGGACTGTCCAAGGAAAGGGCTGCAAGATGGTCACCCAGGGCTGGGGTGGTTGGGGAGACTCAGCCAAACCAAGTAGACGTGGGTGGGGCATGTCAGGAGCTCCCCCCACCACTTGTCTCTCAGTGTCTCTGCACCTCATGACCCCCCCTTCCTCCCAGTCCACTCTCTTCCTCTTAGTTAGGGACCTCCCTTCCCACATTCCATGCGCACCCCAGAGTCTATACCTACCCCAGCTCCACAGTCCTCCCCCAGACCCCCACCGTAAACGTCTGGGCCCGGGCCTCACCGTAGGGGCTGTGCTCTGGGTTGGGGCACCACTCCAGCTCCCGCTCCCGAGGGAGGCCATGCCCTAGCAGGTTAGTTACCTTGGCAGCCCTGAGGACGCCAGGGAGGGCTCCTCCCAGGAGTACAACAACCCAAGACCGTCCAGCCCAGGACGTCTGTTGCCTAGGAAGAAGCCCAAGTCTCCGCCCTGGCCTCCTTTTCCTGCTCGTGGGGGGTCTCTCTTCCAGAGATCCACCTTGGGAGGTCCCTGGATGGGGTTCCCAGACTTTGGCCCTACTCCTGCACCTGGTGCTGGCGCTAACCCTGGGAGACCCAAATTTGTTGAGCGAGAAGCTGGGATGCCTTGGTTTTCTGGTCCCACAAGAATAAAATGTACAGGACATGGCATGAATGTTTGAATCAGTAATTAAGTCATGCTTAGGAGAGGGGAATCCTAAGGACCCAGTGGTTTCTGGTGGGGATCAGGCAGACCCTAGGCAACCTTACAGAACAGGCTGGGGCTCCGGCCCAGAATGCCTGGGGCGCCTCAGCTCTTCCCCTGCAGATTTGCTGCATTCCAGGCTGAGGTGACTCACTCACTGCCCGATCAGAGATGGGCAGTTCAGTACCGGAGTCCACAACACTCCTCTGTTTCCAAAGCATGCATTCTTCCGACAGGAAGTTAGTGAAGTGTCTATTGCGTAAAAACAGGTGAGAGGAGAGATCTGTTTCCACAGCTGTGACATCCGAAGACAGGCCCTGTGCAGCAGTCGAGGACAGTCCCAACAGGAAGCTGGGATTAGCACCAGAGACTCACCCTTCCCCCATCCTCCCACAGCCCTGGAGTGGAGAGTCAGAAGGAACATTCCCATCTCCTTTGTCCCTGGCTGCTAGTGATACTGCTGCCTGATTTTACTATGGCCAGAGCCTTCACCCGCTCAGCCCTAGCCAGCCACCTTCAATAAGCCAATTAAAAAGATAAATTAATAATAAAAATGTGGGAAAAGGAGAGTGAGTCTTCAATGTGGCCACATTAGGAAGGAGGACGAAGAGATCCCCACCTCCAACCCCTAGGGCATCCTCAGGGTCCTGGCATGAGAGTTAGGTGGAAAGAACTGCCAACTAGCCCAAGAGGGCAATCACTGTGCCCTGGAAATTAGCTAGGAGGGAGGTTACTCCTAACAGAGCCTTTAATCCCAGCACTTGGGAGGCAGAGGCAGGTTGATTTCTGAGTTTGAGGCCAGCCTGGTTTACAAAGTGAGTTCCAGGACAGCCAGGGAAACCAAAAAAAAAAAAAAAAAAAAAAAAAAAAAAAAAAAAAAAAATACAGCTCCTCCTGGTGTGGTGACCTCCAGCCGTAAGAATTTTGCTACTGTTATGAATTGTGTGTAATATCTGATATGCAGGATATCTGATATGTGACTCCTGTGAAAGGGTCATTCGACCCCCAAAGGATTGGGAACGGCCATGATAAAGGCTGAGATTCCAAGATAGGGACTCAACTTTCGAGCAATGGGGCAATGGGCAGGGGCCAGCAGGAGAGAATGGGTGGCGTGCACAGTCAAGACTGGAAGAATCATTTTGTTCTTCGTCTTACCCCAATCCTATGGATATACACACACACATGCTCGCATGCACATACACATGCCACACACATAGACCCATATGCACACAAAGACTCACATACACACATGCACATACACACACATACACATATACACGAATACAGACATATACATACACACACACACACACAGAGATGGGGTCTCAGCCTACACTGCCCTCAAGTTCCATATGTACCAGAGGACACCTTGAACTTGGTGGATCCCCCTGCCTGTATTTTGGGCAGGGCTCTGTGACTGCAAACATTCTATCAATTGACTCAACAGCCACAATTCTAAATTAGAATTGGATGTACTCTCAGTACAAAACTGCCTAGCTGCAGCATATTTACACTGATGTGGAACGACATCAAAAAAAAAAATCAGTGATCTATTGTTTTTTTTTTTAAAGATTTATTATATATATGTAAGTACACAGTTGCTCTCTTCAGACACACCAGAAGAGGGCATAGAATTCCATTATAGATGGTTGTAAGTCACCATGTGGTTCCTGGGAATTGAACTCAGGACCTCTGGAAGAGCAGGCAGTGCTCTTAAGTGCTGAGCCATCTCTCCAGCCCCTTTTTGTTTGGTTGGTTGGTTTTTGTTTTTAATTTTTGATTTTATGTTATGGAATCAGTGTTTTGCCTGTGTGTGTGTGTGTCTGTGTACAACATGTATGGCTAGTGCCCCTGGAGGACAGAGTTGTGCATTGGACCCCTGGCACTAGAGTTGCAGATGGTTGTGAGCCACAAGGTGGGTGTTAGGAGCCAAACCCACTGAGTGATCTCTCCAGCATCTTTGTGGGGCTTTTTGTTTGTTTGGTCTGTTTTTGTTTTTTTTTTGTTCTTGTTTTGTTTTTTTTCTTTTTGGTATTTTGAGACAGGGTTTATCTCTGGTCAATTCTTCCTAGAAATTAACCTGAATGAGAAGATCTTATTTTGTTTTTTAAAAAATAACATGTCTCGAAAAACAAAACAAACAAAAAAACATGTCCACGGCTAGGAAGTAGCTCCATTGGGTCAGTGAGACCCTGGGTTCAATCCTTACTGCCACACAGGTACACAAATCCTAAATATGTGCTTGCAATATTTGTAGATCATGCATGTGTGTGTGTGTGTGTGTGTGTGTGTGTGTGTGTGTGTGTGTGTGTGTGGGAGAGAGAGACAGAGACAGAGAGACACAGAGAGAGACAGAATCTACCGCACAGTCTCTGAACACCCACCACCCTCCCCCAGCCTCGCCCTCAGCTCTTCTGTGACTGGTCCACACACTTACCTGGCTCTCCACATTTTCCATCCACAGGCAAGACAGGCCAGAAGGGGAGGGGAGTGCTCCCTAGGGATTGGTCAAGGTGAATCGCCGCCCCGCCCCATCTCCC
>NW_022196911.1:102531999-102541381 GCF_008632895.1 Mastomys coucha | reverse complement strand
TGGGGGGCGGAAGGGTGTGTGTTGTTCATTTGTGTGTGAAGGGAGGGCTATGTGTGTGTGTGTGTGTGTGTGTGTGCATGCTTGTGTGTTCACATGTGGAGGCCAGAGGTTGACACTGACATGTCTTTCTCAAATACCTCTTTGCTTTATATTTTTTTAGACAATTTGAAATATTTATTCTATTTTGTGTATATGAGTTTTCACTTGCATGTATACATGTACATATGTACACTGTGTGCATGAGACATCAAGTCCCCTGAAACTGCAGTTTGTGGATGGTTGTGAGTCACCACATGGGTGCTCGGAACCCAATCTGGGTTCTTTGCAAGAGCAAAACTGGTTTTTGTTTGTTGTTCGTTTTTTATTTGTTATTAGTTTTGTTTGTTGTTAGTTTTGTTTGTTTGTTTGTTGTTAGTTTTGTTTGTTTGTTTTGAAACAGGATTTCCCTGTGTAGCCCTGGTTGTCCTGGAACTCACTCTATAAAACAGACTGGCTTCCAACTTGGAGATTCATCTGCCTCTGCCTCCTGAGTGCTGGGATTAAAGGTGTGTGCCACCTCCACCAGGCTAGACCAAGTGCTCCGGAGCCATCCCTCCAGCCCCTCCTTATTTCTTTAGACAGGGTCTCTCACTAGACTTGTTCTTTGTTGTTTCATCTAGACTAGCT
This sequence comes from Mastomys coucha, assembly GCF_008632895.1. Lineage (NCBI taxonomy): Eukaryota > Metazoa > Chordata > Mammalia > Rodentia > Muridae > Mastomys > Mastomys coucha. The sequence continues at coordinate 102,540,715 of NW_022196911.1, read as the reverse complement.
GACCATCAAAGTCCCTGGGATCCATCTGTTCCCAATCCCCACCACTGAGCACCCTTCCCTCCTAGGCTTTCCCTGGGTGCTGGAGATCTAAGCTCAGGCCCCATGCCTGCTCGACCCGCCCACGGAGCCAGCTCTCCAGTACCCACAGTGTTATAAGGAAAGACCTGAAAATCGCACATTACTACTTGTCCAAGAATAAGTAAATAGTTAAGCAAAGTAAATAGTAAGTAGTTCACCCAAAAGTGACTCTGTGATGGCACTGAAACATCCAGCTGGAAGGACGAATGGCTCCCTCCTGCTCTCAGGTGGAAACGGACCAGAAAAGACCTTTGGGATAATTCCAGGACTCTCAATGTCTACTTTAGCCACAACTGAGCAAGAACAAGGGAGGGAACACCTGAACATTAGACAGCAATGGCCCTTTTTGAGAGCCTAACCTCTCTCCCTCCCTCCCTCCCTCCCTCTCCCTCTCCCTCTCCCTCTCCCTCTCCCTCTCTCTCTCTCTCTCTCTCTTTCTCTCTCTCTCTCTTTTTCTCTCTCTCCCTCTCTCGTTTTTTTGTGAGATTTTTTTTGTTTTTATTTTTTAAGATTTATTTATTTACTGTGTATAGTGTTCTGCCTGCATGTATGCCTGCAGGCCAGAAGAGGGCACCAGATCACATTATAGATGGTTAATGAGCCACCATGTGGTTGTTGGGACTTGAACTCAGGACCGCTGGAAGAGCAGGCAGTGAGTGCTCTTAACCTCTGGAAGGAGGACCAGTGTGCTTAACTTCTGAGCCATCTCTCCAGGATCTCTGGCCTCCATTTTTTTTTTTTTTTTTTTTTTTTTTGAGACAAGGTTTTGCTGTGTTGTCCTGGAACTCACTCTATAGACCAGGCTGGCCTCAAACTCAGAAATCCGCCTGCCTCTGCTTCCCAACTTCTGAGATTAAAGGCACATGTGACTACTGTCCAGTTTAAAGGCCCAGTTTCTAGAGAAGCAAGGAGCTAGGATCTGAGGGGTGATGGAAATTTTTTTTTAAAGGTTTATTTTATTTATTTTATGTGTGTGAGTACACTGTAGCTGCATAAGCTATCATGTGTGTGGCTGCTGTTGAACTCAGGACCTCTGCCCCCTGCACCCCCCCTCCGATCCCCCCCATCTCCGCTCCTGCCCCACTTGCTCCAGCCCTGCTCGCTCCGGCAGGGGTGATGGAAATTAAGCATTGGTCTGCAGAATTCTGTGGCTTTGTCCCTGCCTACATGCTCTCACTGGGAGACTTCCACCACTGCCGTTGTCCTTGAGTGTAGCAGGCGTGTGGTTCTGTTCCACATTGGCTGGTGGTGCTCTGGGGACCTGTGAGTAAGCCGGCCGGCCACTGGTGCTGGCCAGATGGAGAAGTCCTCTGGGGTGGAGGCTTATTTGCAGAGTCCTACCCACTGGAACTGCAAGATGGAGCTTCAAAAGCCCCCCTCCTCACCAGGACCCTAGGAACCATGGTACGGTCAACCATGAACGAATATCTGCTAGAAGTCCCAGGAAGTCACACCGACCAAATGACCCAGGGAGGAAACAGAGTGCTCAGGCTAGGAGTGTGTGTGCTAGGCTGGGGCTGGAGCAGGTTTACTCCGGTTCAGGAGTCCATGGTGACTAAGACTGTCAACTTGATTGGAATACAGCACGCTTAGGAGATCAGTCCATCACAGCCCTGGTGTTTCCAGGGAGGATTACATCACGAGGAATCTGAGCTCACAGATGAATTCATCCCCTCATGGGTCCACGACATGATCCACGACATGATGGTATTTGATGGAGGGCGGACATGGTTGGAGAAGGTGGGTTGTTGGGGGGTGTGCCTTTGGGGCTCTATCATGCCTGGTCACTTTCTGTGTGCTCCTCTTTCTCTACATCCTGACCACTATGATGTGAGCTCTTCTATTCCGCTACACCCTTCCCACCCCGACAGACTGAAGCATTTGAAATGGTGAGCCAGTATAAATCTGTCCTGCCTTAAGTCGTCTGTGTCAGGTGTTTTGGGCACCGTGGCAGAAAGCTAACCAATGTCGTCTGTAGGTGGCCCCTCACTCAGGCCCTCCCGTTTCCCTCTTCTACATCTCTCCTCTACTTGGGGTCCTTTTTCCTCTTCCTACAGACAAGCTCCCTCCTCGGACATCTTCAGGCTTACCCCTGTTATTTCTGACAGACTTAGAGGCTCCTCTGGGTACCCATAGTCTCAGAGAAGGGACCATCCATCGGCACCCAGGATTGACCAACCAGAAGTGATATTGCCATCCGTGGGGCAGAATGGAGTGACTGTCATAATACAAGCAGTCCTACAGAATCATGTATTTGGAGTGGGGGAGGGGGGAGAATCAGTTGCCCAAAGGAAGACAAATTCAGTAAGGGGGAAGTGTGGGTTCTGTCTTGGGCGTTTGTCTCCTAATATGACTAACTCAAGTAATACTTGATACAAAATAGAAAACTTAGCTCCATCCATCTCCTACACATATCTCTTAGTCAAGGTGTCTATTCCTACACAAAACATTACAACCAAGCCGGCAGTGATGGTGCACACCTTTAATCCCAGCACTTGGGAGGCAGAGACAGGCAGATTTCTGAGTTTGAGGCCAGCCTGGTCTACAGAGTGAGTTCCAGGACAGCCAGAGCTATACAGAGAAACCCTGTCTCGGAAAAACAAAAAACGAAAATAACAACAAGAATCAAGTTGAAGAGGAAAGGGTTTATTCAGCTTACACTTCCACATTGCTGTTCATCACCAAAGAAAGTCAAGACAGGAACTCACACAGGGCAGGAACTTGGAGGCAGGAGCTGATGCAGAGGCTATGGACAGGTGCTTGATTACTGGCTTGCTCATCTTGCTTTCTTATAGAACCCAAGACTACTAGCCCAGGGATGGCACGACCCCCAGTGGGTCCTCTCACCCTTGATCACTAATTGAGAAAATGCCTTATAGCTCTCATGAAGGCATTTCCTCAAGGGAGGCTCCTTTCTCTGTGATAACTCCAGCTTGTGTCAAGTTGACACACAGCACCAGCCAGTTCAGCATATTACTACCATCCGCAACGAAATAACCATGCTAAATCTACCAGTCAATATACTTCAACTGTGACTGGTGCCTGAAGCCACAGCAAGGCTGGAAGTGAGAGAAGGACCCTGAGTGGCCCTGGGGAGGAGTCTGAGGAGAAACTGTGTTCCCCCTACATTCCGGACACAACCCCTTAGGAAGAAGCCAGGATTCCATTAGCATCAGAACTCTGTAGAGATTGCTCCTCAGAAAGGACCCCAGGCCAGGCAGGGACTGTGTGCAGAAACTGCTCAGAGTGTCAGCGCCTCTCCATGTCACCCATAATCTGTCATGTGTCATACACTGTGTTGGCCATGCAGAGAGGTGGGGAGTCCCAGGCCCAGAAGGAAATTTTTTTTTTTTTAGTTTTTTTTTTTTTGAGACAGGGTTTCTCTGTGTAGCCTTGGCTGTCCTGGAACTCACTCTATAGACCAGGCTGGCCTCGGACTCAGAAATCCGCCTGCCTCTGCCTCCCAAGTGCTGGGATTAAAAGCATGTGCCACCACCGCCCGGCAAGAAATTCTGTAACCACAATCAGGCCCGGCCCCCCAATGATATCTAAGGCTCTGTCCACAGAGGTGCTAGAAGAGAATACAGGGTCCCCCAGAAGACAAGGGTGGCTGCTGGCCAGGCCTCCCTGAGCCTACCAAAGCACACTGCACCCAGAGTTCAGTCTGTTGAGGACTGGAAGCAACTGCCTGCAGCAGGGATGGACACAACAAGGCCAAGACAGGCTACTTTGGAAGATCTGGAGCAGAAGGAGGAGACAGAATCCACAGCGTCTTCAGGCTGAGATGAGGCACTTCATGACAACTCCGCTAGGGGGCACCGCCGCTACAGGGTGAACAGAGGAGACATGCCAATCTCATTTTTCACAACCACAACCCCTCCCTGGGTTGGAAGGGACAGATGTCTTGCCAGCTGGGTGTTGGGGGAGGAGGCAGACAAATGCTTCTTGGGACCTCAGTGTGGTCCCGTTAAACAGTTGGGTGTGCATCTGTGTGTGGGTGTGATTGGGGGTGTACAGACCGACAAATACTTGATAAAAAAAAATCTATTGGTTGAGCTAGCAGGCCCTGTTCATGTGAACAGAAGTGAGTACGTTGGCAAACAAGTCACACTAGTGAAAATAATAACTCATGGATGTACACACAGACATACCCTTCATAAAAGCTGGTCTCTGAAACATGTGGCATTTGTGTTATCTGGCATGGGTGTGACTGAGAACATAGGATTTTTGGTGGGGGTGTAACCTGAACGATTGCACAAGCCTGTGGTGTGAACATGGGAGTGTGGGTATGTGTGAGCTGGAGATGTGTGTGTGTGTGTGTGTGTGTGTGTATGTGTGTGTGAAAGGTGCTTTGTATGTGTTGCTGACAGAATAGACATGCAGCATTAGTGTGTAGTGAGCTCACATGTGAGTGTGCACCACAGTAAGTGTGTGAATGTGAGTGTATAGACCAGTTTGTTCCCTGTGAACTCTTGTAGAAGTGACTATATGGGAGATTGGATACAAAAATGAGCCTGCGTATGTTTGCTGAGGTTAGGAGATGAGAGATGGGGAAAGTTCACGTGTGTGTATGTGTGTGTGTGTGCGCGCGCGTGCGCACGCTCGCGTGCGTGAGTGCCTGTGTGGATAAGTGTGTCTTGGTCTGGACTCCTGGGTCAGTGTGGTCCCAGAACCCAGACAGTTCCAGGGTAAGCCTGGAACAGGCCAAGAGGGAAGTGTAGCTGAGGCACCCACCTGAAGATTGGCCCAGTCCTCAGGTTTCACTCATGACCCTGTGACATCAGCGGCAGCAGCTGTCCTTGCCGGCCCGGCCCCCCAGCCAAGTCCCCCAGAGCTCCAGCCCCAGCCTGAGGTGGGCACGGCACCCGGGGCTCTCGTCCGCCACCGCTCTTCTATGTTTCTGGCCAACAGTGAGTACTGTGCCTTTCTGTGCCAGCCTAGCCTGGTACCCCCAGGGGTGGGTCACCCCAAGAGACAGGTGACCCTGGCCTCAACCCCAGCATGGGTCTAAGGAAGTCACCACTTTGCTCCGGCACCGCTAACCTGTTCTCGCCTAACTCTCTTGTCTATGCCCGGACCCCACTCTGACCTGTCAAAACCTCCTTGTACCCTGACCCTCTCTGTCCCTAAACTTGCCTTCTCTGTCCCGTCATCTGCTGCTCTCTCTGCCCTTGCCTAGCTGTCCTTTCCCTGAGCAAGAGTCCTCATTCTGGTTACAAATGTGACTGAAGGTTAGCTCCAGACAGGCGTAGGATGACCTAAAGGACAGGGTTCGGGCTGTAGTTTCTTCGGGACGGGACACGAAGGGGGAACCAAACCCGTGACTGAGCTTGGCCCGTTTGCTAAGAAGCAGGGCGGTGAAAAGTGGAGGAGAGCGGCTGGAGGCTGGGTGGGGGTAGGGTGGCGGTGGCGGCAGCGGCTCCTTTGCTCTATTGAAAGAGGAATCTGTGAGATGCCAGCGGAGGACACATCCCGGCTGCCACTAGGCTAGGCTCTGCCCACAGTCCCGCCCCCCTCCAGCTCTCTCTGCCAGCCGCAGGCCTCTTTTCTTAGCGAATCTGGAGGGGGAGGGGGTGGCTGAGGTGTAGCCCCGCACAGCAGAGAGGGCACCCAGGGAAGCAGGCCATGTATAGCTAAGAGGGATGTGGGTATGCGGAGCCAGAGCGTGCACCTTGAGAGGAGAGATGGAATTGCACTACCGGCGGAACTCTGGAGACCAAGAGAGCCCTGAGTAGACTCAGAAGGATACAGGGGTTCCTAATGGAGGTCAGGGGACCAGTATCCAGCAGACTTCAACCCCTTCCACCCCCTTTACTAAGAATAGAGCCTTCATGAGGGACACCAGGATAGAGGGTAGGCAGTAATAGCTGGTAGGGAAGAGGGGTTCCAGGGTTAGCAGACACCACTTGGAGCGGCTAAGTGCTAGTTGGGTCATTTACCAGAAGGATCCACGTGGTGAGAGGTATTAAGACATCATAGTCTTTATGAGTTGCCATGGTCCTGGTGTCTTTCTTTTTTTTTTTTTTTTTTTTTTTTTTTTTGGTTTTTTGAGACAGGGTTTCTCTGTATAGCCTGGGCTGTCCTGGAACTCACTCTGTAGACCAGGCTGGCCTTGAACTCAGAAATCCTCCTGTCTCTGTCTCCCAAGTTCTGGGATTAAAAGCGTGGGCCACCACTGCCTGGCAAGACATCATAGTCTTAGCTGGGCGTAGTGGTATACACCTGTAATCCCAGAAAGCTGAGGCAGGAGGACTGCCACGAAGCCAAGGCCAGCCTGGGTTACAAATGACTTCACATGGGTAGAGACTGACAACTCCAGGATAGAGCAGTGTGGGACTAGGCTATGCCCAAGGGTTCAGAGCCTCTACTGTCAGGAGGCAGCCCCCTCCCCAGGAGGGGACCCTCTGCCTGCCCCTTCCTCACCCTTACCTCCGGAAGATTGCACACGAACCAGTCACTCAGCAGAGCCTGGGAAGGCTAGAGGCACTGGAGCCTTTGCTGAGGTCCTGCCCAATGAACAGGTTAGAGAGTTGGGGACAGGAGAGGGGCAGAACTTTGCGGAGGTGTCAGGAGCAAGGTACATTATCAGCCGTCTGCCACCGCAGCTGTGGCTGTGTGTGTGGGGGGGACCTGAGTGACCATTGTGTGTGATAGTGTTGGGGCTAGGGGGAGGTAAGGGTGTTGCTACTGCTGGGGCCACCTCTAAGTCCTCTGCCTAGAGCAGGAGGTACGGCCTTCTGTGACAGGGACAGGGACAGCAGTGGTCACTACGCTACCGTCTGCAGCCACATTAGTTGTGTAGAACGAAGCAGAAGCTAAATATCCCAGGACCTCTGAACCTGCCGTGTCAGGCAGGGCATCCATCAAAGATAAACCAGGCCTGTGTCCTCACACAGTGCCCAGGTAACAGAGGGCAGAAACCACAGGCCCTGCGTCTGGCGATCTCAGAAGCTTACCTCAAAGGCACCCCTCAAAGGATTATATGTAGGGACTTAGGGAGTGAGGAGAAGGTGGATGGGGGGTCTTTGTAGCTCAGCCTTGCCCTGTCTGTCATTTCTGGTTTGCAAGGATGGGCAGAGGGGAAGCCTGCTCCAGGAACTTCTCTCCAGAGGTTTCTGTATGCCCCGGCCCAGGCCTGACTCAAGACACAGGCCTAGTGAGATGCTGGGGATTTCCTGACAAGAGCTTTGCCTTGGGGGAGCATCAATTCCAGCCATCAGAACAGCAAGGAGACATGGGTAGACAAGGAAGCTGAGTGGGTAACGCAGCTGAGGGCAGCAGTGCTCAGACAAGGCTCCAGAGCAGGGAGAATGGAGAAGAGAGAAGAAGACCCCGTGAAGATTGGACATGAGGCCTGGAGACCAGGGAGGGACCATGAGGGAGACAGGCAGATGTGTGGGGGACGGCTTTACACTCCACGGGTTGTACAGTCGGCTTCTTCAACACCTTTCAACAGATTCTCAGACTCCAGGAGGGTCTAACCACATGCCTGGGGCATGCTGTGAATGAGTGGCCAAGGCTCATGCTCTCTGGGGAGGAACTTGGGTGAGACTGAGTCAGAACAGAGCTTTCCTGGGACAGTGGAGACTGTGTTATGGAAGCAGATTCTGGGGCTCTGGGCCAGTCTGATGACTCTTTCAGGGGTCCCCAGTCCCGTTCGTTATGGCAGGGAAGGTTCCATCTGAAGGCACCAGGGGACCCAGGTTTCTTTCACCTTTGCCACCATGCCTGGCCTTCGCATGTGCGTCCCATTCTGCAGCCTCAGCGATGGCTATTTTTATTCCCTGCTGTTCTCAGTCAACACCCTATGTTGAGGGTGGGGAGGGAGGCAGAGAGTGAGGGCTCCAGGAGTCCTAAGGGTAAGATTGGGCGAGGTGGGGGGACACCTGAGGCTTTGTCACTGTCTCAGGACCCTCTGCCTAGAGTCCTGGCATAAGAGAGAAAGGTCCAACTCGGTGGTCACCAGACTCCATTCAGGAGTCCCTGATGGGTGCTAGCGGGTTACAGCCTGTGGGGAGCAGTTTAGCCTGGTGGTTAAGACAAGGTGAGGGCCCAGCTGTCATCCCAGTTACTACAGAATGAGTGCTTACTGTTCCCCTGCATCATCTAGCAAGTGAGGCGATGACGGCAAACTCGCAGAGAGGAACCAGTGGGTTCCTGGGCACTGGGATGCCCAGAGTGGAGTCTCGCATGCAGCAGTGGCTCTATAGCAGAGCTCACTAAACTCGTTGTGCCTTTGAAAACAAAGCAAACAACCTCACCACAGGAGTGAGAGAAGGAAAAAAGCTACAGGCTCTGGGAAACCCTTCAAAACCAAGGTTTGGGGCCTGAGGAGATGGCTCAGTCCAGAAAGTGCTTTTTTTTTTCTTCTGCAAGCCATGGACCTGAGTTTGAATCCCTGACACCCATATAAAAAGCTAGGTGTGCCTGTAATTTCAACCTTTGGAGGTAGAGACGGGAGGATACCTGGGGCTTGCTGGTCAGCTAAGCCTGCTGAATCAGTGAGCTCCAGACTCAAACCATAGAAGAGCAAATAGTGACCTTAATCTTAACCCACACATGTATGTGCACACACATACACACATGTATGTATATACCACACACACATGCACACACGCGCTCGCGCAAGCACGTGGCA
>NW_022196911.1:102503981-102531931 GCF_008632895.1 Mastomys coucha | reverse complement strand
TTTTTATTCATATCTGATCCCCTGGAAGTAAGGGCCTCTCTTACATGGGCTGTGGAGCCCTCCAGCTGGGTTGCTGTGGGAACTTTGAAATAAACAAGGCAGAGGCCATGGAGTCTGCTGTAGTGAGGTTCTCTGTTCCCTCGAGTCTTTGTCGAGGTTGGCAGGTCTCGGTCAGTCCACTTTTGGAAAAGAGGTTCCAAGAGAAGAGGGGAGAAGGCCTTTCCTAATAACAACTTCCCCAAGGGCAGGGGCAGGGGCAGGGGCAGCACAGGTTTCCTGAGACAGGTGGCAGCTGTCAGAGCAGGACACCTGTCGCCTTCCTTGGTCTCAGGTGTTGTAGGATGACTGGTGGCCACAGTCTCTACTCCCGGGGCCTTTGCAAGGAGGCTTATTAGCCTGCCCATGAGATGGGGGCCGATGGAAGAAGGCATAGAGCTAGGTGGGTCTGCGAATTCTCTGAGTTCTAGGAGGACAGAAGGAGCAGGGTGAAGCATATACAGAGAGGCTGAAGGAGAGCAACAGAGGCAGGGAGCTCCTGAAAAGAATGATCCAGAAGGAGGAGCCACAGCAGGGGGACAGCACCTCCCACACAGACATGTTTAGGGCAGGTAAGTGGCTCACACATGACTGTAGTGTGTCTAAAGGAGAGGAGCCAGCACTGTATGCTAGGCACTGTTCCTTAGGGAGATTTAAGTTAACAGAAGGCAGGATCCCCAGGCTGGGATAGAACAAATCTGTTTTCACAACCCTTTGAGCAGCTGGGAAATGAGTCACAGAGTTGACTGTGTGTGTGTGTGTGTGTGTGTGCTGGGAAATGAGTCACAGAGTCGACTCTGTGTGTGTGTGTGTGTGTGTGTGTATGCGTGTGCATGCGCACACATGCGCATGTCAGGAAATGAGTCAGAGTTGAGAGAGAGAATGGATCATACAAATAGGCCATAGTGGAGGTTAGTTATATGATGGCTAATTGGTCCCAGTAAAAATAAACCTCAGTTAGGGAGGGTGGTACAATCCTATAGTGAGTTCAAGTCAGCCCAAGCCACATATAGAAATCCTGACTTCAAACAAACAAGTTTCCAGGAAGATTTCTGCCAGGGCTGACTGGTGTGTTCCCAGTCCTTCAGCCCACAACACAGGGTCCCAAGAAGCAAGCATGGTCCTTCTAGGCCTGACAGGCATCTTCGGCAGCCGTACCTTTCAAGGGGCTTGAAGCAAAGCCTCTAGCCTGCCCTTGAAGCAAAAGCCAGCTCAGTGCAGGGGACCATTTGTGCTGTAGGCCAACCATGCCCAGGCCAGCGCCATAAAGGGCCAGAAGGAGGCCATGTTTGTAGTAGAAGGTACATGGAAGAAAGCTGTGTTCAAATCCTTCCTGGGAATAATAAAGCCACAGTCCGTGAACCAGGGCCTGGTACACAGTGCTGACTTTTCAACAAAGAATCTGGGGGCATGGTGTATGACTCCCTTAGTGCTGTGTACCTGCCTGGGCTCTGTCCCTGCAGCACAGAAAGCAGGCATAGCGCACACCTGCAATCCCAGTCCTTCTGAGGTAGAGGCAGAAGGATCAGAAGCTCAGGGTCGTCCTTGGCTACATAGCAAGTTCAAGGCCAGCCTAGGATACATAAGACCCTGCATCAACAGTAAGGAAAAAGAAAGAGATGGGGGAGGTAAAGCGGTGGAGGGGGAAAGGGGTGGGAGGGGAAGAGGGGGAAAGAAGGGAAGAGAAAGGAAGGAAGGGGATATATATATAGCTTAGATATAGGGGATCAGATATAGCCTAGCATGCATAAAGCTGTGAGTTGAATCCCCAGAGTGCACTGAGCTAGGTATAGTAACACAGTCCTGTAATCCCAGCATTGGAAGGTGGAGGCAGGAGAATCCAAAGTTAAAGGTCATCATTCTTGACTAGATAGGGACTTTTAGCCTATTCTGGATTGTTGAATTATGTGAGACCTGTTATTTTATTTATTTTATTTATTTTTTGGACCATTACTTTGCCCTTTCACATGCTTAGTGAGTCAGATGTACAGGTAAACGCCCCGAGATGTAGGGCAGGAAGGACCCATCCTATTCCATGTTGGAGGACACCTGGAATTCTGCATCTTGAGATAAATATTTTGTTTGTTGGTTTTAAAGGTTGAGGTCTGGGAGGGAAAAATCTTTGCCGGAGCCGTGTTCCCAGGGATACATGAGCCGTGTTCCTAGGGATACGTGAGCCGCGAGGAGTTTGGGAAGGTGCTGTCTAGGGCAAAGGCTGGAGCCCGCCTATTCACAGCTTCTCATTTTGAGCCAACAGGGGGCGCTCAAGGGAGGAACAAAGGCTGTAGCTGAGGTGAGGCTGGGGATGAGGAAGGAGCGTCCAGCAGTCTCTGAGGGTCTTTAGGGTCTGCAGGCTGCAGGACTCACTGTGGAGAAAGAGGCTTTGGATGTGGACAGCCAGCCACCTTGGTACACAGTCAGTGCAAAATTAGTGCGTCCATCACTATCACCTGTGGCCCCTGGTTAGCTGATGACCAATGGCTGAACTGGGAATCTGAAGAAAGAAGGTTTATTCTAAACCTCTGTACCCCTCCATGAGCCTCCTATGTAACACTGTTGGTTTCCTGAATTCTAGGGGCCACTCAATGGCCAGGGGGTTCCACTCTAGACTCCCAGCTCTAAGGCACCCTATGGGGCCCCAGGGGAGCAGAGTTTTCTCTACAGACAGTGTTAGGCTGGGAGGGAAGGACCACCTAGGATGACCTCCTTTGTTCTCTGGCCTGCCAAGGCCGCTCACTCTTCTCCCTCCTCTCCAGGCTGAGCCCTATAAGAACAGTAACACAGCTCCCCGGCTCCCCAGCCCCACCTCAACAGGAAAATTAACTTGTGACTTCCAGCCAGGGGACATGAACATCCATTTTCCCGCTCTTGGAGCTGGGCACAGTGGGAACCCAAGGATTTGGGGAAATGCTCCACCTATTTTGTTGTGTTTGGAGGTGCCCAGAAGGTTTTGTATTGGAGCTTGCACTGTGGGTGGCCCTTAGAGCAGATCTCCACTGGCACATATAAATATAGCTCTCAGTAACTCCTTTTTGTCTGTCTGTCTGTCTGTCTGTCTGTCTGTCTGTCTGTCTGTGCCTTGTTTGTTCTGAGTTACTGGTTACTTCTCTGCCTGTGAAAGGAGCCAATTCAAGGCAGATTAGAATGTTTTACAGGCAGGGTTATTGGGAAGCTGCTGTGGGGAGGTGGGGAGAGTTCACTGGCCTCAAGGAAGGGGATCAGGGAAGTTACCATGAGGAGAGGTGGTGGGGTGGGGAGAAAGAGAGAGAGGACCCATGGGCAGAGAGAAGAGGAGGAGGAGGGAGGAGATGGAGGGAGAGGAGGAGGGGAAGGGGAAGAAGAGAGACACCAAAATGTCTGGATTATATAGGGAAGGGCAGCTCAGCCCTGGGCTGGAAAGTTCAGGGTTGGGGGGCAGGGTATGCCAGGTAGGGACTGAGGGAAGCTGGGAGGACCTGAAGCTTGATATGTCAAATACACACCTCAGTTCCCCACATCCTCCACCTCTGAAACCAAACACTAAGATGAGACTTACTCTGTAGTGGGACTCACTATGTAGCCCAGAGTAGCCTCGAACTCATGGCAATCCTTCAGCCTCAGCCTTCCAATTATTGAGATTACCGACACGAAGGACCATACTCAGGTTGCTTTAGATAATTTTGTTCATTTTATGTTATTTCTCCAGTCCAGGTCTCGTTACGTAGTCCTAGCTGATCTGGAACTTCCTATGTATTACCAGGCTGGCTTTGAACTCACAGAGAACCATTTGCCTCTGCTTCTCAAGTGCTGGGATTGAAGGTGTGTGCTACCACACCTCGCTATTACATGTATCGTTATCATGCATGTGTGATGCGTATAGGTGATGAGCAGTTTTGTGAGAGATAAAGGCTGGGAAGAAGAGCAGTAGCTGGACCCTGAACAAGGACAGCTAGGGAGTGGTGTGCCGTCTTTGTACTTACAGAGGTGTGCTTTAAAGAGGATCGGATGGATGTGCATGCAGGCCATGTTCACCCATGGTCAACCTTCCAACACAGTTTCTTACAGTAGCTTTATATCACAGAGTAGCAGGGGCATAGCTGAGACCACGTGAGAGATTGTAGGCTGCTGTCAGTGAATGAGTTTCTGGATATTTGAAGACAACCCAGCCCAAGAAAAATTGGTTTTCTAAAAAGGAGGGTTCTGGAAGTAAATGAAAGCATCTGGGGTTAGGAGACTATCCTGTGCTTTGTTGGCCTGTCTAGGAACTCAGATATACATTCGTAGTTGATGGACTTGATCTCAGAGGAAATCAACATCCAGCAGAAAGACCGAGGGTGTTCTGGAGTTTAGGAGGGGCTGGGGACCAAGGTCTTTGTAGCCCAGGCATCGACTTATGTTAAACTTGGACCCAGCAGCTTTTCTGTGGTAGTTCTTAGCGTCTTTTGGTCAGTTCTGACTTTGGATGTAGACAACCATGTCACCTGTCAAGAAGGACAGTTTTATTTCATCCTTCCCAATTATTATATTTTGTTTCCTTTTCTTGTCTGGTGTTGAGAAGCAGTGGGAGCCGCCTTTGCTTTGGTCGTAACTTTTGGTAGAGAACCTTACTGGGTCTCATCGTTAAAGTAAATGCCAACTGGAGTAACTGTAGGGCTTTCGAGACAGGGTTTCTCTGTGTAGCCCAGGCTGTCCTGGAACTCACTCTGTAGACCAGGCTGGCCTCAAATTCAGAGATCTGCCTGTCTCTGCCTCCTGAAGGCTGGGATTAAAGGTGTGCGCCACCACCGCCACCAGAAGGTTCTTTATAAATTATCTTCATTAACTTGAGGGAATTCTCTCCTGTCTAATTTACCGTGGTTTTATTATGAATAGGGACTATATTTTTTTCCTTTTGCTTTTAATCTTTGCTTTCCTTTGCTTTTAATCCATTGATTATGATCGTGTGATTTTTTTTCTTCAGTCTATTGATATGAAGTTACATTGTTTAGTTTTTTTGAGCTTGCCTTGCATATTTGAAATAAATCCCATGATGCCGTGGTACATAATCCCTTAACATACTGTTGGATATTAATCAGCTACTATTTTTGTTGAGATGTATAAAGACTGAAAAGAAAAGAGTTGGGGTAATTTACAGGCTGGGGAATTAGACCACAGGCCTTAGAGACATCCAATGGGATGGCAGACTCCATCTGGGATGAATAGACACACCGTGTCCAGGCCAGGGAGAAAAAACCTCTGTGGTCAAACTGTATCTGGAATCTGGTGCTCCAATCTGGCTGCCCCACAGGGAGAGACAATGCTGGGCTGGACCTGCTCCAGGAGGAGCTGCCTCACCCTCAGCGTCCTCACCCTCGGCTCCCTGCCTGAGGACAGCTGGCCTCAGCCCGGCTTACCATTCCTGACCTTTCCTCCCCCCCACCTCCATCCTGGTCGGCTCACCATCTCCAGGCCCCCAGGAAGGCCTGATTTACCCACCACTTCCGCCCAAACTTCCTTTTTGAAGGTGGTTTGCATGAGACTTTGCACTTTCTAAATGGGTTCCAGCCTTGGCTCCTGGGAGATGGCTTTAGCCTTGGCATGGCCTCTCATTTATCACACGCTAAAATTATCTTATTTGCTCCCTATTTACTGCCTGCCTCCTCCCTCTGGAATGCAAGCTCCGTGAGGGCAGGGACTTTACCTCCTCTTTGCTCTGCCCCAGGCCAAGACCAGAGCCTGGCATGGACCACAGACTCAGAAGGTTCGTTGAATGAATGAATGAATGAATGAATGAATGAACTCGTGGGCTGGGAAGTTGTGGTTGCAGAGTCTCAGTTCCCTGTTGAGAACACTGTTCTCTCAGTTCTTTCAAACACCAGTATTCTCATGTGCACTGGCAAGAGGCTGCCCTGAGAACCCTAAACCCTAACCCTCAAATGCCGGTATCTCAGGGGCCAGACTGGGACAGACTTAAGTGGAAGGAGCTGTCATCTTATCTTGCTCACACCTCACTGTACCCCACCTAGTAAGCCTACTACCAGGTGACTTGGTGTCATGGAGTCTTGTTGATGCTTTGTCCCTCTCAGGAACATCCACACACTACGGCTGTCTTTTTGTCCTGTCACCAGTACCACCAAAGACAATGTGACTCTCCCCGCCTCTTCCAGATGCATGGGACGGGCAGACAGTAGGAGCACACTACTGGGCAGTAGTGACTCCATTTGACTCCCCCCCCCCCCCCCCGGGAGAGATTCTCCAAGGCTACCAGATGAAGTCTACTCTCCTCAGGCTTGGCAGCAACCCTAGTCTCCCCTCCCATCCATCTCTCCCCAGCCCATTTCCCTACATGGCTTCTGCAATCCATATGAGTTCCCAGTGTCCTGCCCTTACCCTGGCTGTCCCCTCTCCCTGGGATATCCTTCTCCTCTGGGATATCCTTCTCCATCCATAGGGACCCAGCCGAAAAGGTCCATCTTTCTTCCTCCTACTTGGAAGTAACCTCTCACACCTGAGCTCCCCACCACCATCCACGCCTCTCTTGAAGATGGGCTCTGTATCATCTTGTTGAAGCCGTGCGCGCTCAGGACCACGTTCCCCAGACTGTCAGCTCTCTGCAAGCATCTAACCGGATCGATGGGCTCTATGCATGGCCATCTCAGCTTTTGAGATATGAACAGAACGGATAGAGGGATGGATGGGTAGATGAGTGGATGGACAGACAGACCGATGGATGGATAAATGGATTGGTAGATGGAGCATAGAAAAGTCAATGAGGTCCCTAGAAGGTCTGAATCCAAGACTCACCCTTTAATAAATAATAGATAATTAATTATTAGTATTTTTGTGTTAAGGCAGGGTCTCACTATGTAGCCCTAGCTGGCATGGGACTTTAGACTCTGGTGATCTCAAACTCATAGAGATCTGACTCTCTCACTTCCAAAGTGCTGGATTAAAGGCATGTGCCACCATGCCTGGCAACAGACACTTTCTACATGCCTACCACATGCCCAGTGTTGGGACTAGCCATGGTGACATAGACAGGCACAGTTGCTGCTTGCGTTGGCATTTCCATCTCGTGGAGAATACACTCAAAACAAATGAGGCAAGCATTTACAACTTATGAAAAATGTCAAGGGAAATGCAGGGGTGTGTGGTAAGAAGAAGAGGAAAACTCCTTCAAAATAGAAGACAGAGAGGGAACTACCGTGGGAAAAGAAAGAAGGGCTGTGGGGTTCCAGAGACAGAGGGGAGCTGGGTAAAATCCAAAGGCAGGAACAAGGTCAAGGAAGCAAATGGGACTGGAACAGAGTGTCCAGGGTGACAGCAATAGACAAAAGTGGGGGAAGTAGGCGGGGTCAGCGTCCGGACCTGGGCCGCCACCACCGCAGGCTTGGGTTGTATTCCGAGCACACTGGGGTGTTCTTTGAGAGTTTTAACAGAAACACAAGCCAATTTTTTTTTTCGAGACAGGGTTTCTCTGTGTAGTCCTGGTACTCACTCTGTAGACCAGGCTAGCCTCGAACTCAGAAATCTGCCTGCCTCTGCCTCCCAAGTGCCAACACCGCCTGGCTACAAGCCAACTTTTACTTTGAAGAATCAGTCTTCGCAGGACTGATTCAGAGGGCAAAGATGGTAGCAGGAGACAGGCTACCCCTGGACATGTCTGTGGTGTGGCATGAGAGGCTGGGGAAAGGTGGGTTTCCATGCTTTATGCAAATAAGGATTAATAGGGCTTTGGAGCTAGTGACAGAAAAGGAGAACTCATGAACACATGCTGGTGATTGATCTGAGACACAGGAAGTAGTGGCACTTCCTGGCAGGAGAGTGTTTGGAACCACGGAAAACCACAAAAGCTCTGTTCCAGTTGTTGGCGGGAGGGGAGGGAACTTAGCACCGTGGAGCTTTCCAGAGGCCAGTGTTGAGTTCAAAGGAAAGGTTCGTTTTATTCCTATAGCACTTTCTACCATCCTAGAAATGATGGCACTCCGTGAGGGCAGAGCCCTGCACACCTCGAGAGATCGTGTACAGAAAGGGCCATACCGCAGAAATTGTTAAGGAGAAGCCAGAGAGGAAGACAAACCCAGAGTGTAATCCCATGCAAGCTGAGGGAATAGAAGTTTCCAGAGAGGGGCTGTGGCCTACTGGGCTGACCGCTCCTGAGAGGTCAAGGGAGGAGAGGGGAGGAACGGGTGCCGTGGACTTGGCAGCGGTGCATTGGTGATTCCATAAAAGCAGTTCCGGTTGAGTGGGGGTGATGGCAGCCAGGTTGGAACGGGGTGAGGAGGGAGCAACAGGTAAGGAAGTGGATGGAGACAGCTGGTGCTCAGACTTTCCAAGAAGCTCTTCTGTGAATGGAGAAAGGAAGAGAGGGAGCTGGATGAGGGGAGGTGTGAGATGCGGGCTGATGAGTGACAGCTGTCGTTTGTGTTAATGTTTTCCCATGAGCGGGAGACAGAAAAGAACTGCAGAGAAAGGTCATGGGGAAGCGCAGGGCCTGGGGGGTTGGGTGTACGTGCGAGGACCAGCCTGGGGTGGTGATTACTATTATTGTTGTTGTTGATGGTGGTGGTGGTGGTGGTTGGTTGGTTGGTTGGTTGGTTGGTTTTGTTTTGTTTTTTTTGTTTTTTTGAGATAGGGTTTCTCAGTATAGCCCTGGCTGTCCTGGAACTCACTCTATAGACCAGGCTGGACACAAACTCAGAGATCTGCCTGCCTCTGCTTCCCGGGTGCTGGGATTAGAGGTGTGAGCCATCATGCCTGGAATAGTGGAATAATGTATTATCAATTATTAATATTTATTATTATTATTATTATTATTATTATTATTAGCCGGGAGAGGGAGGAGAAAGAGGAGGCAGAGCAGTGGAGATGACTGTAGACCTGACTCCAGGAAGAAGCGACAGCGCCATCCAAGGGAACGTTAAGGGAATATTTGAAGAAGCACTAGATGGCATGAAGCATTTGTTTTCAAAAGGCCTCATGGGAAACACTGCGAGGATGGGAAGTGGTTTAGTCTCTAAGGAACAT
This sequence comes from Mastomys coucha, assembly GCF_008632895.1. Classification (NCBI taxonomy): domain Eukaryota; kingdom Metazoa; phylum Chordata; class Mammalia; order Rodentia; family Muridae; genus Mastomys; species Mastomys coucha. The sequence continues at coordinate 102,522,910 of NW_022196911.1, read as the reverse complement.
GAGGCACAGCCGAGTTCAAGCCTCAGCTCCCACACAAAACCAACAAAACCCCAGACAGACAAAATAGGGTGTGGTAGAATATATGTATAATCCCAGCCCTGAGGAAGGGGAGATCCCCATGAACAACTACCATAGATAATGTGATCATGGAGCTGCAGGTCAAGAATAGATGATGGCGCACACCTTTAGTCCCAGCACGTGGGAGGCAGAGGCAGGCAGATCTCTGAGTTTGAGGCCAGCCTGGTCTACTGAGTGAGTTCCAGGACAGCCAGGGCTACACAGAGAAACCCTGTCTCCAAAAATAAAACAAACAAACAATCAAAGTTACTTTATTTATTTTTATCATATGAGTGTTTTGCCTGCACGTACCTCTGTTTGCCATGTGTGTGCCAGGTCTCTGTGGGGATCAGAAGAGGCCATCAGATCCCCTTGGAAGAGACATTACAGATGGCTGGGAGCCCTGTGTGGGTTGCTGGGAATGCAGATAATGTCTCTTCACACAGCAGAACAACCAAACGTGAAGTGGCTTCAGGATTGGTAAAAGGCTTGGAGGGTTGGGAGGTGATTTTGAGGGGAAATGTGTTGCTATAACTGAGACCAGAAGTGAGCCACTGGGGTGGGTCACAACATTTCCAAGATTTGGGAGCAGGACAGGATGCTCAGGGAGGTCAGCTGAGAAGAAACACTGGGGTTGTCCCTGGGCTCCGGTGAACTCAGGTGAGGCCAGTTTCCTCGAGGGCTGGACTAGACCCAAACGGTGATGTTGGGCTATTGTGGTCCCTCTGGGCTCCAGTGTAGGACAGAGGGCAGCACCAGAATCAGGGTATGGTTGCCAAGATGGCTTCAGGCTGGGCGGGTCCCTCTGAGGTCAGCTGGCAGGCCAGTATTGTCTATATGATGAGATGCGAGCACGTGCCTAGGGTCAGGGTCAGGTACGTGACAGGCTGAGTGTGTCTGTGAGGGGCTGCAGCTCAGACCTGAGTGTGTAGTGAGGGGCTGCAGCTCAGACCCGAGTGTGTGTATGTGCGCGTGCACACCACAACAGGGTCACTGACCAGCTGGAAACCAGCAGAGTCATCCCCCAGAAACATGACTCCCTGGAGCCTGGCAAGAAGCAGCTGGGTAGCCAGCAAGGGGTGTGGCCAGCTCTGCCCAATGGCTCTGGCCCTTCCCTGACATCTGCCCTATCTGTTGACCAAGCCTGAGAAATATGTGCAATAACCAGAGCCTCTGTGCCTGGTCTTCTGGGGAGGGCTGTACTTGATGTCGATCTGAGGTCTGCCAGAATCCCTGTATTATGATGGAGGTTCTAGGATCCATCCATATGTGTACATGCTTTGTCTGTCTCTGTCTCTGTCTCCCCCCCCACCCTCTCTCTCTGTGTGTGTGTGTGTGTGCGCGTGTGTGTGCACATGTGCTTGTAGAGGCCAGAGGAGGCCATTGGCCATTTTGCTTTCTCCCTAACCACCTTATTTCTTTGAGATAGCTCTTCCTTGGAATCTGGAGCTAAGCTAATGGCCAAGGAGACCCTGAAATCATCCTTCTCTGCCCCTGCCCCAGCACTGGGGTTAAAAACTGTGCACGAGGCTACTCCCCATCCCCTTTATTTTTAAACTTGAATTAGAATCCCTACTCAGGTCCTTGTATGTACTTATCCACTGAGCTGTGTGCTTGTAGAGGCCAGAGGAGGTCTCTGAATGTGTTCTTGGTCCCGTATTGGCCTTTCAGTGGCTGCGAGTAACTGGACCAGGGTTCTGCTTGCAGAAGGAATCATTCCTCAACATCTGTTTTCAATAACTAACCCAGCACAGCCCTTCTGTGGGGACAGGAGCCAGGAAAGGTAGAGGAGCTAGCTTAAGGATGGTCTACCTACTGTTTATAAAACCCAAGGCTTCTGCTGAGCCTTCCCCCTCCCTGCCCCACCCCCGTAACCAGTTCATAAGAGACCAGCAACTAGGACTGGCGAGATGGCTGGCGAGATGGCACTGACTGCTCTCCTCAAGGTCCTGAGTTCAAATCCCAGCAACCACATAAAGACTCACAACCATCTGTACAGCTACAGTGTACTCATATACATAAAATAAATAAATAAATCTTAAAAAGAGAGAGAGAGACCAGCAACTACCCAGGGAGCAGGGCTTTAACCCTGCCCTACTGGAATTGTCCATTTCCTTACCCCCATCACCTTTCCTGGTCATCTAAGTTAGCAGTCCCAAGTCTCCTGACTCCTCTGCCTGTACCTTACATCTTCTTCCAGCAACATCTGCCCAGAGGTTTTAGTTGCATGGAACCATGGGAGGAAGCTGCTGAGACCCTGTGCAGGCTCGGGCTCCTTCTATGTTCCCTTCCCCAACCCCTTGCCAAGTACCCTAAAGATCAGAAAAGAAACTCTATGTCCACACACCCGTCTTTTCCCTTTTCTCCAGGCCAAGATGACAAATACAGTCAGGGTCCACATTCTTCTAAGCTTGTCCCCGGTAGACTTTTGCTGACTCTTGCTGAACCCTCTCAGTGGTCTCCACCCACATCTCCTGCTAGCCAATATCAATCAATACACATGACCTCCAAGCTGAAATTCTTTTTCTAGTCGTGTTTTAGAATAATCCTATCAGACCCTCACCCTGTCCGTCTGTCACGTGGACAGCCAGAACAGATTTTCTCTCTGTGTGTCCCTATAGGCTGAAGTCTGAACCCAGGAGACAGTTCTAGATACTGGGGCGTTGGCCCCAAGTTCCTAAGGCTGGAGAAGATCTGGTTCACTTTCTGTTGATCCTGAAGGAGGCACAACCTATTGCTGAGAAGAGAACACCGTGAGGCCTGGGGTGGGGGATGCTCCGTGCCCAGTGTCCTGTGCATCTGCACACTCAGGTCTTGCAGGCACATCTCCTAACTCCAACAAGACCAGGTCACCCACCTCCCTGGCCCAGCCCCTGGGCAGGCAGAGAGTGAAGACCACACAGTGGACCCAGGGCATTGGTGGCCACTCCAAACCCAAGGACTGCAGGCTGCCTGCTCTGTTGCCTACCACCCTCTGGCCCCTGAGCCCAGAATGCAAGGATGGCCAGCTCATCTCTGCCCACCCTGGTCCCCCCGGGTCCCCACTGCCTGCGTCCCTTCACCCCAGAGTCCCTGGCAGCCATAGAGCAGCGGGCAGTGGAGGAGGAGGCCCGGCTGCAGCGGAACAAGCAAATGGAGATTGAGGAGCCTGAGCGGAAGCCACGCAGTGACCTGGAAGCTGGCAAGAACCTCCCACTCATCTATGGGGACCCCCCACCTGAAGTCATTGGCATCCCCCTAGAGGACCTGGACCCTTACTACAGTGACAAGAAGGTCCGGATGTGGGAGGGCTCGCCCTATCTGTGCCGTCTGTCCATCTGTCTGTTTGTCCATCCATCCATCTGCCACGCTCACAGTTTCTCTCCCTGCCTCAGACCTTCATTGTGCTCAACAAAGGAAAGGCCATCTTCCGATTCTCTGCCACCCCTGCCCTCTACATGCTGAGCCCCTTCAGCATCATCCGGCGGGTGGCTATCAAGGTGCTCATCCACGCATATCCTGCCTAAGTGGGAGAGGTGGGGAGGTTACAAGTGGGCAGGAGACCTTCCTATGCCCTCCTCTTCCCAGCCGCTCCCCCTCTTTCCTTGACTCTCCCCCTCACGCTGTTCAGCATGTTTATCATGATCACCATCTTGACCAACTGCGTGTTCATGACCATGAGCAACCCGCCTTCTTGGTCCAAGGACGTGGAGTAAGTGTGTGTCCTCCTCCCCCCACCAAACTCCCTCTCCCAGGTCCTGCACTCTGAGTTTACAAGAGTGACGCTGCTCCTGTCTTTCAGGGGAGACACATTGTCCGTGTGACACAACCCAAGCCAAGGTGGGGTGGGCATGTTCTCACCTTCACTGATGTTCCCAGCGCTGGGTAGCCTTATGCTATCTTGGTACCTCCTCTCCTCTAATGCCCACAGTTGCCAGGTACACACACATACCCAGGCGACATACTCAGCCCTGACCGGCCTTCTTCTCTCCAGGTACACCTTCACAGGGATCTACACCTTTGAGTCCCTCATTAAGATGCTGGCCCGAGGCTTCTGCATTGATGACTTCACATTCCTCCGAGACCCCTGGAACTGGCTGGATTTCAGTGTCATCACTATGGCGTGAGCAGGGCCTGAGGCTGGGGTGGGAGCTGCAAGAGGGCCAAGCACTAAAGCGGCCATTGGCAGGAGGGTAGTGCTTGGGGCCATTGATCACTTGTGCCTACTGAGCCACATGATCTAGGGCATTCCTAGGGCTCTACTCAGAGGCCAGTGTCCCGTCCTCGTGCTAAGGAGGCAGCCTGACTCAGAGCTCCACTGCCAGTGAGTGATCAGGGATGCCCTTGTCTTTCCATTCTCTAGCAGTAAAACCCAGTACTGTTCTTCCCAACTCTTGGGCTAAAACAGGGACTTTGGGGGTTATGTGACCCCACCCTCCTCGCCTTGTGATAGTCCCAGTTGCAAGAAATTCTTTGAGAATCCTCATTCTGGACCCAGAATCTGAACCAGCTCTGACAGGTTCCACCTCAATTTCCCACTCAGATATGTGACAGAGTTTGTGGACTTGGGCAACATCTCAGCCCTGAGGACCTTCCGTGTGCTGCGGGCCCTGAAAACCATCACTGTTATCCCAGGTATTGGGAGGTGTGGGGACCCTCTGCCTGAGGCCGTGGGAAAACACAAACATTTGCATTAAATTCATAACAGTTATGAAGTAGCAACAAAAACAATTTTATGGTTGGGGGTCACCACACATGAAGAACTGTATTAAAGGGTTGCAGCATTAGGAAGGTTGAGAACCACTCACTGATCTGTAAGATGCTTAAAACAGCGTCTTACAGGGCCCATGCATTTACACTGAGGAGAGTAGGAGAACAGACGAGCCCAGAGCTCTACCTGAAAGTGATTCCAAGGAAGACAAGTGCCAGCCATCGATGCTCTCAGAGGAGAACATCACCCTATCCCAGCAGTGATCGAAAGGCAATTCCAAAGAAGTTTATGAAGAAGAACCAGGGGCTAGAGGGATAGCTAAGTGTTCAGACTGACAGAGTTCAGTTTCCAACACACATCAGGCTCACATCTGCCTCCCACTCCAGCTTTGTGGGACCCAACATCCTCTTCTGACCTCCTTGGGTACCAGCACACGCATGTGCATATGTACATGCATATGTGCACACATACACAAAAGTAAACAAAGCAAAACCAGAATGAATCTTTCCTTTTCAATAAAAAGAAGAATGAGGCACACGGCTAATCAGAAAACCCCAGCATGGTGGGTGGGTCCACACCTGCAATCCTAGCACCAGAGAGGCCAAATGATCCCAAGTTTGAGATGGTCCTGTGCTCCATATAGACTCAGCCTCAAACAATATATCCATGCATATATAGGTATATATGCTTGCTTACCTATATATGCAGATGCCAACTGCAGCGAGCAGGAGAAGTAACTCAGTGGTTGATTTATTCTTAGATTGCATGGTGAGGTCCTGGGTCAGTGGTTGATTTCTTCTTAGTTTGCATGGTGAGGTCCTGGGTTTATCCCAGAAAGCGTAGACGGAACCTGTAAACAATGTACTCACGGAGGACAGATAACCACAAAGGAATGGCAAGCAGGCTGTGGAGGAGAGAGGCAGCTCAGTCCTTCTGCTAGGAAGTATGGCAGTTCTCCATCGTCCGGAGCCCTTTTATGCACTGGAGGCCCATGAGACACGCAGCACTGACGGGGTTCACTAAGTGCCTTCCTCTTCAGCATCTTCAGCACTCAGGAGGACTCTCTAAGGGGAATGCTGAGCATTTGGTTTCCATGTCAGGAAAAGAAGGAAGAAATGAATGACTAGGTCCAAGAAGGAAGCTGTGACTTCCTCCAGTGACAGAAATCTGTCCCGTGGAATTCCTTCAGAATTGTGTTTTTTTTTGTTTTGTTTTGTTTTGTTTTGTTTTGTTTTTTTTTAAAGATTTATTTATTATATGTAATACACTGTAGCTGTCTTCAGACACCCCAGAAGAGGGCGTCAGATCTTGTTATGGATGGTTGTGAGCCACCATGTGGTTGCTGGGATTTGAACTCAGGACCTTTGGAAGAGCAGTCAGTGCTCTTAACCACTGAGCCATCTCTCCAGCCCCAGAATTGTGGTTTTTTTTACCTATGCACCCGGTGGAACAAATGTCTATCCAAAGAGACACAGGCTTTTTATTTGTTTGTTTGGTTTGGTTTGGTTTTTGAGACAGGGTTTCTCTGTGTAGCCCTGGCTGTCCTTGAACTTGTTCTGTAGACCAGGCTAGCCTCGAACTCAGAGATCTACCTGCCCCTGCCTCTGCCTCCTGAGTGCTGGGATTAAAGGTGTGCACCACTGCTCTGCATGAAGACACTGGCTTTCAAAACCCATCTAGAGACTCTCAGAGTGAACCCTGCTGGTCCTTGGGAATTAATCAATAATGGACTCTAGGGTACTGCCTTCCCAAACATAGTGGCTTCTCCTTTTCTTTAAGGGCACAGTGAGATGAGGGACAGTCTTGAGAACACACTAGCCTAGTGACATTTATTAACTTTCTCTGTATGCTTTTGTATAGTTCTGAGGTCAGGCAGCAGCCCATTGGATCTTAGAGGCCATTCTTCTGTGGGCAAAGCCGAGCTCCACACAGGGGATGTGCTTAGGAAAGGGTTACTATAGGGAGGTCCCAGGAAAGAAGCTGTGAGGAGTGAGACCAGCCTCAGAGATGGAGCTGACTAAGGCCCAGTGTGGGAGCCCCCTACCATCCCATCCTTATCCCTGCTGATGCCTTCGGCCTCTCTGTGACCAGGGCTGAAGACGATCGTGGGAGCCTTGATCCAGTCTGTGAAAAAACTGTCGGATGTGATGATCCTCACTGTCTTCTGCCTGAGTGTCTTCGCCCTGGTGGGGCTGCAGCTTTTCATGGGAAACCTGCGTCAGAAGTGCGTGCGTTGGCCCCCACCCATGAATGACACCAACATCACGTGGTATGGCAATGATACGTGGTATGGCAACGATACATGGTACAGCAATGACACATGGTATGGCAATGACACTTGGAACAGCCAGGAGAGCTGGGCCAGCAACTCTACCTTTGACTGGGAGGCCTACATCAATGATGAAGGTGAGAAGGGAGGTAGAAGGGCCAGAGGAGACACCTGGCTCCTCAGGAATCCATTGTCTCAGCTGCTTCTCTATCGAAGACTTGGCTTAAGTCCATCCCTAGCCAGTTTGGGTAGTAGCCTCCAACAGGTCTCTCAGTCATGGCCCTTAGAACCATTCCGTATTAAATGGAGTATGACAAAAGCTCCCTCAAAGGGTTAATGTGATGACGACACACTGTTTTAAAATCCTGCATCCGTTGAGGCTAAGAGAGTCCAATCCATAAAGTGCTGGCCCCATGAAGCTGAGGACTCAAGCTCCATCCCCAGAGTCCACCTAAACAACTGGCACAATGCCTCATGTCTATAGTTCCAGCTCTGAGGGAGTGGAAGCAGGCAGGTCCTAGGAGCTCACTGTGCAGCTAGCCAACCCTGCTTCATTGGCAAGCCCCAGATCTTTTGTTTTGTTTTGTTTTGTTTTGTTTTTTGTTTTTCCGAGACAGGGTTTCTCTGTTTAGCCCTGGCTGTCCTGGAACTCACTCTGTAGACCAGGCTGGCCTCGAACTCAGAAATCCACCTGCCTCTGCCTCCCAAGTGCTGGGATTAAAGGTGTGTGCCACCACTGCCCAGCTAAGCCCCAGATCTTAATGAGGGACTCCTGAAAAAAAAAAAGTGTACCATTGATCCTGAGAAACAACACCCAAGGTTGCCCTGGGACACACACACACACACACACACACACACACACACACACACACACACACGCACGCACGCACACGCACACACATGTGTGTGCTAAGGCTCTCACTATACAAAGAGACAGTCCGTCATCCTTCTGTAACGTGAACATCCTCTTCTCCTTCCCCACATTCTGTGTGACTTTCCTGGTGGGGCTGTCTCCAGCCACATCCTGTTTGCATGGTTGTCCTTTACAGGCACACGCAACACACCTCCACATTCTCACGCAGTCACTATTACATAGAGTGTCTGCTCATTGGAACAGTGTCCTGCCTTCACTGTGGTCCCGAGATTCCAACCGCAATCCCTCCGCAGTGCACACACAGAAACATGCCCTTTTGACATTGGGCCTTACTGGGCCCCGGTGAATCCTGACTTCATAACCATAGCAGGTACCAAGCTGATGTGGCTTAGTGCTGAGCCCATGCAATGTATCCAGTGGAGACCCTGGAGTTTGGAACTGTTCATAAATGACAGGAGGGGCCCCAGGGAATGTCTGTGTGGCCTCTTTGGGCATGCAGATCTTTCGATGTGTGTGTGTGATGTGTGCATGTGTTTACTGCACATCTGTGTGGTGACATCTTTTCTTTGTGGCCTCTGACTCCCAAAGGGAACTTCTATTTCTTGGAGGGTTCCAATGATGCCCTGCTCTGTGGGAATAGCAGCGATGCCGGGTGAGTTGTGGGACCACAGTGTACCCTGGTACCCTGGGGGTGGGGTTCATTAGGGACAGGGATCTGGGGTGGAGAGAAGGTGAGGGAACCAATGGTCAAGAATAGAAAGCTTTTCATGCTTGGAGGACATATGAAGACCTGGGGATCCCCATCATCCACCTGTCCTCAGATCTCTTCTCTCTCTAAGACAGTACCCCCCTTTTTACTACCAGGCACTGCCCCGAGGGCTACGAGTGCATAAAGGCTGGGCGGAACCCCAACTATGGCTACACCAGCTACGACACCTTCAGCTGGGCCTTCCTGGCTCTCTTCCGTCTCATGACACAGGACTACTGGGAGAACCTTTTCCAGCTGGTACAGATGCCCCCTCTCTGCCATTTGGCCACACAGATACACCTCCATGCCACTCTCCTCAGAGCTTCACAGAGCCCACCCACGATGGCCAGGCCCCCACTGCACTGTCTCCTCCAGGGGACCCCGTCAGTCCCACTGTGGGCTCTTAGGAATTCTTGGGTAGAGCTTAACCAATCCTTTTCCTTTTCTGTTTTTGCTTTATGAACTGAGGGGCTGGGCCTGCCATAGATTCAGATCCAGGAATCTCCAAGCCTCAGAGAAACTCAGGAAACTGAACCCTGCCCCCACACAATGATAGTTGACCCTCCATATCTGTAGGCTCTGCCTCTGTATTCAACCAAGTATAAATTAAAAATACTTCTTAGAAAATGGAGCAGATAGTGGTGCATGCCTTTAATTCAGCACTTGGGAGGCAGAGGCAGCCCGATCTCTGAGTTTGAAGCCATCCTGGTCTACAGAATGAATTCCAGGACAGCCAAGGCTATACAGAGAAACCCTGTCTTGAAAAATATAAAACAAAACAAATAAAAATAAATAAAACAAGCCGGGCGTGGTGGCATATGCCTTTAATCCCAGCACTTGGGAGGCAGAGGCAGGTGGATTTCTGAGTTTGAGGCCAGCCTGGTCTACAGAGTGAGCTAGCTCCAGGACAGCCAGGGCTATACAGAGAAACCCTGTCTCAAAAAAAAAAAAAACCAAAAAAACAAAAAAAAAAAACTCAATAAAACAAACAAAACAGGCTGGGCATGTATCTCAGTGGTAGAGTACTTACCTAGTACACACAAGGTACTGTGTCCAAGTCCCGGTAATGTGCGAGTGAGAGATAAAGCATTTCAGAAGGAAGAACTGTTCCTCTGGTGGGGACTCCTTTTCACAGAACACACACACAAATATTCTATGGGGAAATATATTTATTCCACAACTTAGAAAGCCCAGCAACTGTATGCATAGCACTTACGTTGTATTAGATACCATGGGTCATCTAGAAAGGATTAGAAGAGGGGGGTTGTGCCTAGGTTGGATGCAAACACTGCATCCCTTCCTAGAGGAGCCATGAACATCTGGAGGTCTCTGTATAGCCATGAGCATCTGCAGGTCTCCGTATAGCCATGGGCATCTGCAGGTCTCCGTATAGCCATGGGCATCTGCAGGTCTCCGTATAGCCATGGGCATCTGCAGGTCTCCGTATAGCCATGGGCATCTGCAGGTCTCCATATAGCCATGGGCATCTGCAGGTCTCCGTATAGCCATGGGCATCTGCAGGTCTCTGTATAGCCATGGGCATCTGCAGGTCTCCGTATAGGCAATTCCCAGAATACCAAGGATGCCTGCCTGTACTTGGTCTTTACTGTTGGTATGGCAGGTGGGTTGAGAATGAATGATTTTGTCTTCTGATCTTTGTCAGTGTTTCTAGGAAGATTAATAAGGACAATAATTAGGTCAACAAATAGGTCTACTATTCGTTGAGCATTTACTAGGCACCAGGCTCTGGGGTAAGGTAAGGCCCTGTTTTCTGTTTGTTTATCCTGGTTTTCTAGCCTCAGGGTGCCTATGTGGACTCCCCACAGCTCTGATCTGGGAGACTGGCATGCCTGGGTTATTCACATGTATTTTGAAGTTCCCCAGAATACGGCTGAGTTGTTGAGGATGGCCACACCTTGTCTCCAAGGCCCCCAAATCCCTGGTTTCTTTGAGGGACTCTCCTCTGCTTCCCTACCTAAGCAACAACCATGCAGAAGAATCCCACAGAGGCCATGAGACTCTTTTCTCCTTCTCTCCGTATCCCCAGACCCTTCGAGCAGCTGGCAAGACCTACATGATCTTCTTCGTGGTCATCATCTTCCTGGGTTCCTTCTACCTCATCAATTTGATCCTGGCGGTGGTGGCCATGGCGTACGCTGAGCAGAATGAGGCTACCCTGGCCGAAGACCAGGAGAAAGAGGAGGAGTTCCAACAGATGCTTGAAAAATTTAAAAAACATCAGGAGGAACTGGAAAAGGTGTGGACTCAGGCAGGGAGATTGGGGTGAGGATCCAAAGATCTCCCTACCTCTGGCCTGGACTTAATGACTGGTTCCTTCCAGGCAGGTTGGGAGGAGGAGGGGCAAGAAGGAAGGACTGTGGGGCAAAAGAAGCAGATAACCCCTGGTTGGGAGCTTTGGTGGAAGGGGTGTCTCGGGAAAGCCATCACACAGAGGAGCTTGGGACAGTGAAGTGTGAACTTCCCTCCACAGTAAAGGTCTTGGGCTTCATGCTTTCTGGGTCCTTGTTGAGGTAGAGGTGGGGCCCCCCATTATACATGGAGCAGCTTCTCTCTTAGGGTTGAGGGTCTTCAGGGTCAAGGGTCCTCAGCCACCTTGTCTTTACCTTGTCACTCAGTTGTCACTAAGGACTGTCGCTTTCCTACATGCACTAGATTTGAAAGAAAAGGACCCAGGGGCTGGGTGGTGGCAGAGCACGCCTTTAATCCCAGCACTTGGGAGGCAGAGGCAGGCAGATTTCTGAGTTCGAGGCCAGCCTGGGCTACAGAGTGAGTTCCAGGACAGCCAGGGTTACACAGAGAAACCCTGTCTCAAAACAAAGCAAAACAAAACAAAAGGCTCAGTGAAGAGTTTCTGAGGGTCGGTATGTTCATACTCTTGGCTCAGAGTGAAATCTCTTTCTTTTCTTTTTCTTTTAAGATTTATTTATTTATTTTATGTCTGTGAGCACACTGTTGCTCTCCTCAGACACACCAGAAGAGGGCGTCGGATCCCATTATAGATGGTTGTGAGCCACCCTGTGGTTGCTGGGAATTGAACTCAGGACCTTGGAAGAGCAGCCAATGTATCTAATCTCTGCTTGATCTTTCCAGCCCCAGAGTGAAATTTCTTATTCATCATCATTGCTGATTTATAGGCCAAGGCTGCCCAGGCTCTGGAAGGTGGAGAGGAGGCAGATGGGGACCCAACCCACAACAAAGACTGCAATGGTAGCCTGGATACATCCGGGGAGAAGGGACCCCCGAGGCCAAGCTGCAGCGCAGACAGTGCCATCTCAGATGCTATGGAGGGTGAGTGCCCTGTGCTCCCTTGCCCCCCTACTCTGCCTGCGCTGTCCACCAGGCCTCTCAACCTCCTGAGCTGTAGGGTGGGGCCTGCTTGGACCCAGTTTCAGGAGGCCAGTAACTTAATATTGACACCAAAGAAATAAGCTGGGTTAAATATAGACCTGTCAACCTGGCCCATTTCTGGCTGCAAGGCCAGGCCATTGCAGGAACTAGGGGCTTCCGGGAGGGCTCTTGGGGCTGCCAAGGCAATAGGGAAGGACAGACTAATAATACTAGCCAGGAAGGCCTGGTGTTCCTGAATCTACTTCACTACTTCCTGGGTATAGGTTAAAGATCAATAGTTAAATCCCCAAGTAGAATCACAGACTTTCCACATGTCCTGTCTCAGCAGGAGAATTAAAAATCCTTAACAAAAGCACAGTAGATGGGCCGGGGGTGGGGTGGGGTGGGGGGGGGGGGGGGGGGTGGGAACTGACTGGAAAGAAAGACAGACGGGGAGTATGACAGGGTAAAGAGAAAGGGGAGAGGGAGGTGAAGAAGAAAGGAGCAATAGAGATATGGAAGAAGGGAGGAAATGAGGAAGAAGGGGGCTAGAAAGAATCTCTGAGACAAAGAACGGACCTAATTGCTCCCCAGGGCTTGCTTTGTGCTAAAAGCAGAGTCTAGGGTTCTTCAGGGCTCCGTAAACCTTTGGAGGGATCCATCTCCCCTGACCTTACACTCCGACTTTCCTACCAGAGGGGGGAAAAATGGTCCAGGGAAAACTTCTTGCTCTGGTCTCTTTCTCAGGCTTCCGATCTCAGACATTGGGCACCCACAGTAGCTCAGGCAGGCAGACAGTCTGACACAGTCTGGGTTCACTCTCCTCACTCCTCGGTGGGATCCCAGCCCCACTCAGGGTCCCTAGGGGCCTGCCACCCATCCTAGTGTCTTTCCTTCACCTGCAAAATAGGTGGAGTCAATACTGTTTACCTCTTAAGTCCCCAGTGGTAAGTACTGGAGAGCTTGCCCAGGGGGAGGCCACTTCCACAGTCCACAGAGGCCACGTGAAGGAACTCTCATAGACCCCCACAGCTCGGGCAGGAATAGGCAGTTTCCAGAAAGTCACTGGAGGGAAAAGTGTGTATGCCCAGGGACAGTCTGGAGTGACCCATGTTACCAGCAGCAGGGAGGAAAGGCCTTCAGGAACTTGGCTGGCAGCACTGGGGACTGTCCCCCTAAAGTTGACTCTCAGTGTTCCCTAGAGACTCTGGAACCCAGACAGAGGCCAGGGTATCTCTCTCCCCTGGTGGAATCCCAGACCTGAGAGGCTTACAGATAGCTCAGCTCCAGCTCACTGAAGGGAGGGCATTGTGGGAACTCAATAAAAGGGTAGTGCTCAAAATAGAGCTCTGGGAAAGGGTATGGGTTAAGGCTTACCAAGGAGGTGTGCTGTGAGGGGCTGAGCTCTTTGAGTATGCAGCTCCTGAGAGCAAAAGTGTTGTGGGGGTGAAGCTAGAGAAGGCCTTGTTGAGAGGGTGGGCAAAAGAGAGCAGAGAAGGGGGCTGGAGAGATGGCTCATTAGTTAAGAGCACTGACTGCTCTTCCAGAGGTCCTGAGTTCAAATCCCAGCAACCACATAGTGTCTCACCATTGTAATGGGATCTGATGCCCTCTTCTGGTGTGTCTGAAGAGAAAGACAGTATATTCACATAAAATAAATAAATACATCTTTAAGAGAGAAAACTGAGTTTATGGGGGCAACGTCCTATGAGGCAGAGTCTATAAGGAAGATGTCAGAGCCGGGTTGTCAGTGGCTGGAGTATTGAGAGGAGTGCCAAAGAGGAACAAAGAGCTAGACAGAGAAAGAGTCAGACCAGGGAGAGACTCTTCATCAGACACCTATTATAATCCGTTGCAATGACCCCACCTCCAGAGCTGGAAGAGGCCCATCAGAAGTGCCCCCCATGGTGGTACAAGTGTGCTCACAAAGTGCTCATCTGGAACTGCTGTGCCCCGTGGGTGAAGTTCAAACATATAATCCACCTGATCGTCATGGACCCCTTTGTGGACCTGGGCATCACCATCTGCATCGTGCTCAACACCCTCTTCATGGCCATGGAGCACTACCCCATGACCGAGCACTTTGACAATGTGCTCTCTGTGGGCAACTTGGTAAGGAGGGGACAGAAGAAAGAGAGGGTTGTGATTATAAAAACGATAAGGAAATATTAAGGTATATTCTATGGGGGTGTGGAGAGGTATGGGGAAGGGGGTGTCTCAGTGGGCCCATGCTGAGGCATCCATCCCTTCCCCCTGAGGGACCAGCCACACGATGGTATAGTATAGAGTTTATTCAGGGCATGGGGAGCGGAGTTAAGAGGGTAGTAGAGGCAGAGAAAGGCAGAGAGATGGAGAGAGTAAAGAAGTAGAGGCCAGCCATGGCCATGTGGAGATGGAGGAGGGCGGAGGGGGGAGGGAATGGGGAGAGAGGGGGGAGAAAAGGAGAGAGAGGCAAGATAGAGGCAAGAGTAAGAGAGAGAGGAGGGGGCAAGCATTCCCTCTTATAGTGGGTCAGGCCTACCTGGCTGTTGCCAGGTAACTGTGGGGGTGGAGTCCAGACACAATACCAACAGAGAGGGCAGTCATCTAGAGAACAGGACAGACGCGTGGGGCTGTCTGGGCTGTGTGGAAATGCAGGGCATGTGGGGACAGCTGGCATGAGTTGTACAGAGGAGGTGCAGGCAGTGGTCTATCGAATACAGTAATTGAGCTTCAAAGCATTTAGGAGCAAGGAGAATGGGGTGAGCTGGGATGGGGATTCCCCGAGGTCTGGGATCCAGGCCACCTCCTGGAATTGGGGTTGAGGGAGTAGGGATGTGGAAATGGGTAGGTAACAAGTTTCTCAACATTTATAGACTGTCATGAACCTAAAAGAGACCAAGGGACCTGGGAGTGGGGGCATGTAGCCAGAGACATCCAAATGGAAAGGGGTCCACCTCCCCCTTCCCCCAGAGGCCTCTCTGCTCTCCAGCCTCACCGGGCTACTCTCTCCCTAGCCCTTTGCTACTCAGCTATTGTTGACATGCTCTGATCCGACTGCTTATCCTTGCCCATTAGGAGCATTAGCACCTCATTGCCAGCCCCAGTGGAGCCTGACAAAGGGAAAAGCCGCTGCCTCCTCCTCCAGCCCCGATCCATTGTGCCCCACTCTTCCCAATCTGCTGTGCAGTCCCACCCCCACCCCCCATGGCAAATGGGCAAGAGGCTCCCCCTGACCTCTAGGGAGAGGCAGACTCACAGTGTAGGATGTGAGGGAGGGTTGGAGCAAGATTGGGTAGGGGACGTGAAACTCTCGAATCATGCCTTCAACGCAGATATGTCTATCTTGTAAAGCAGCCATGGCCAGGCTGGGCAAGGGAGACAAGCCGAGCTCCAGGCATGGCACAGCTGCCAGGGTGTGTATAAACGGGCAGGACCTGTCTGCCTGCCCACCCGCTGCACATTGTACTGCTGTGTAGGCACCTGCTATGGCCAGGGGAAGCTCTTAGGAGGGATCCAGTGTGTGCCTAGGCAGGCTGTGGACCCAGAGCAGCTGATTGATGCCTGGTAGGAGTGGGGTCATGCCCAGTGAAATTTAAGAGCTTGTAAGGCCTTCGGGTACCTGTTCTGGGGCTGAGGAGACAGATATGATCTTCTTACCAATTTTGTCCCTTTTAGTCCCCGCCCAAGACCCCATGCCCATCAAAACTTGCTAAGTGATTGAGATGTGGCTCGGTTGGTAGAGTGGTTCCCTAATGTGCACGCCTCCCTAGGCTCCATTCCCAGCCCTGAATAAAACCGGGCATAATAACATACTTTTGTAATCGTAGCATCTGGAAGGTGGAGGCAGTCAGAAGTTCAAAGTCATCCTTGGCTACCTAGTGAGTTCAAGGCCAGCCCGAGCTACATGATACATGTTTCAAAATCAAAAAGTAAAGTTTGCTAGGTGCCGGAGTTATATTTAGTAGGGAGACTTGGAGCACAGAGGAGAAATCTTGAGCTGAGAACCCGAGAAACTGAGCGTCATAAAGGGAGCTGGGGTGCACGTCACTGAGCCTCAATTGCTTAACTGTGGAAAGAGTGTGATAATCCCTCCAGTTTTGTAGAGAACAGTATGCCAACAAGGGCCGTGTGACTAGCGCTTCATGAATGTTGAACTTGATGATCAGGTCAAAGACACAAGACGTTAGTGACTTGACGGTGGTCACAAGATCATAAATGGATAGGAATGGGTCTATGCTGTACCCACCTGTTCATATGACATAGCCTTTGTACCAGACACTACATGCACACACATGGGCTGTGGGGACCACTCCCTGCCCCCTTCCTGGGTCTTAAGCCCTTGCCCTTCAGTCCGTGAGGCTCTGTGACAGGGATTCCTCGTCCCACCCGCAGGTCTTCACCGGCATCTTCACTGCAGAGATGGTGCTGAAGCTGGTAGCCATGGACCCCTACGAGTATTTCCAACAGGGCTGGAACATCTTCGACAGCTTCATCGTCACCCTCAGCCTGGTGGAGCTGGGCCTGGCCAACGTACAGGGGCTATCAGTGCTCCGTTCTTTCCGTCTGGTACAGACCCACGGGTTGGGGGTGGGGGTGGGAGGAGATTCCCTAAGAGGCTGCCCTGTGCATGCCACTTGGCCCCTTAGAACCTATACTGTAAACTAGGAGAGAGCCCTTCCTTTCTGTTACCCAGGGCTGAGGTCGGGCACCGAAACAATAGCCCTGGGAGCCAACATTAGATGACCTTAGACTTCAGCCCCATGTAGCAGACCTGAAGGAAGACAAATCCTCATAAATCCTCATTGTGAGTTAGTAACAAGCTCGGGGCTTAAGAATTACTTTTTTTTTTCCCTCTACCCCTTAAAGTTCACTCCTATTTTTTAAACGACATCATGAGGATGCAAACAGCAGAGTGTAGTAAAGCGTACAATAGCTCTGTGGTGTCCGACTCCCACCCAACAGCCACCAGCATATTGTAATTTTATCTTTAAAAATACTTTAAATTTTATATGTGTGTGTGTCTCTATGCCACATGTCTGTGCTGTGGGTGCTTGTAGAATCCCCAAGAGGATGTTGGATCCCCTGGAGCTGGAGTTGTAGGTGGTTGTAAACCACTACTTGGTGGGTGCTGGGAACCGAACAGGTCCTCTGGAAGAGCAGTCTATGCTTTTAACTGCAGAACCAACTCTCCAGCCCCACACACTGCAATTCTTGTTTCAATGATGTATTTTTATTGAAGAGAATATGCTAAAGCAAAATCCGGTATATAATCTTGCTTGTAAATACTTCAGACTGTATCTTCAAAGGATAAGAGCATCTCTCTTTTTTAACGTGACTAGCAGGAGGCTTATGGACATAGGCATCCATTAACAGAGAGACAAGCTGTAACTGTTCATGAGGAGGGTGGGGTGTAAGACTGTTGGATATTGCTCTTCCTCCTGGGGCTCCCTGGCGTTGGCTGGTGGTCCTCAAGCTCCATTCATACTTGGATTGTCTCTGCCTGGCAGCTGCGTGTCTTCAAGCTGGCCAAGTCATGGCCAACACTCAACATGCTCATCAAAATCATTGGCAACTCAGTGGGCGCACTGGGCAACCTGACACTGGTGTTGGCCATCATCGTCTTCATCTTCGCTGTGGTGGGCATGCAGCTGTTTGGCAAGAGCTATAAGGAATGTGTGTGCAAGATTGCCTCAGACTGTAGCCTGCCCCGCTGGCACATGCACGATTTCTTCCACTCCTTCCTCATCGTCTTCCGCATCCTCTGTGGGGAATGGATCGAGACCATGTGGGACTGCATGGAGGTGGCTGGCCAAGCCATGTGCCTCACTGTCTTCCTCATGGTCATGGTCATTGGCAACCTGGTGGTAAGTGAAGCTGTCAGGGGAGCTTCCTGACTCTTACGCAGGAAATACATGAAGCATGTCTATCTAGTTCCTCTCTTTCTCATTTGAGGGGCCTATTCGTTATTAGCGTAGCTGTATAAAATTGTTGGTGTTTGGGGGCCTGTGGTGATGGACACCATAATTCCAGCACTCGGGAAGCTGAAATGGAGGATCTCTGAGAGTTCAAATAGAGCCCTGGCTATGGCCCCTATGGCCTGGTCTCTAGAGTAAGGCTGCCTCAAAAACAAACAAACAAATAATAATAACAACAGAAACTAATGGGGGCTGGAAAGATGACGCGGCAGTTAAAAGCGCTTGTTGCTTTTACAGAAGATTGTGTTCAATTCCCAACATTCACATGGTGGCTCCTAATCATCCATAGCTCCAGTTTCAAGAGATCAATGTCCTCTTCTGACCTCCTTGGGCACCAGGCACTCATGTGGCGCATGTAGGCAAAACATACATAAAATAAAATGAAGAAATCTACTTTCTACCTTCCATGCCCTGCCTCCCGAAATGGTAATTTTATATGACTCCACTTGGTGAGCTTCAAAATTGTACGCTAACAATCAGCAGGAGTCTCTCTCTCTCTCTCTCTCTCTCTCTCTCTCTCTCTCTCTCTCTCTCTCTCTCTCTCTCTCTCTCTCAAAAGATTTATTTATGCCAAGCAGTGTCCTCGAACTCAGAAATCCGCCTACTTCTGCCTCCCAAGGGCTAGGATTAAAGGCATGCGCCACCACTGCCTGGCTAGGAGTTTCTTAAAACAGGTTCTTGTCCCCAGCCCTGGAGTATCTGGTTCAGTAAACTCCAGAACATAGGCTCGGAGCACCACACGCTGCCACAGTCAAGGGCTAGGGTGACTAAAAGAGTCAGAAACAGTGTTTGTCTTTGAGACTCACTCTATAATCCAAAACTGGCCTAGAACTTTCAGCAATTCTCCTGCCTCAGTTCCTGAGTGCCATTAGTAAAGCTGTGTACCATATCTGTCTTGTAGGCTATATTTGTGTGTGCATACCCAGGGTTTGATGTGTGGGGCTCCCTCCCTCCATTCCTCCTCTCCCTCTCTCTGTAGTGTGTGT
>NW_022196911.1:102490705-102503649 GCF_008632895.1 Mastomys coucha | reverse complement strand
GTGTGTGTGTGTGAGAGAGAGAGAGAGAGAGAGAGAGAGAGAGAGAGAGAGATGCCAGGACAGGGTGAAGCTCCTGGTCTAGCTGGCCAGCATTTCTGTGGCTAGGGCCTGGCCAACTCCTCTACTACTTGGAGTAGAGGTCAGGTCTCTCCCATGAGGACTCCTTAGTGCTGCCTCCAGCTGCCCCCTGTGGTAGCCGACACTTGCCCTGGGCAACTGAGGGCTCAAGAGGCTGCCCACATGCCCTTCACAAAGGCTGGAGGAATTGAAGGCTGCTGGGTCAGCACTTCTCAGATATCGCAGAGCTCTGGCTGGGGGCTGATGCTGATGGGGCAGGGGGTGTCACCTCAGCTGGAGGAGACTGTGGGACAGCTAGCTACAGGAGAGAAATCAGGACTGCAGTTCTTAGGAGGGAGTTCTGAGAGAGTACAGGAGTCAGGGGGATGACATGCTTGAAATATAAGTTTGTGAACATAGATTTAAGGGCTGGGGTGGCTAAAAGAGTTAGGACTTAGCTCTCTGTACAAGGGTGGTCAAGATCATTTTGTGCCACTTTTTGTTTTTTGTTTTTGTTTTGAGGCAAGGTCTTGCCATGTAACCTTGGCTATTCTTGAACTCAAGATTTTCCTGCCTCAGCCACTCAAGCATTGAAATTTGCAAGCATGTTCCATCATGCCACTTTAAAAGTTTTAATTTATTCCCTCTTCCTCCCTCCCTCCCTCCCTCCTCCCCCTCTCTCTGTAGTGTGTGTGTGTGTGTGTGTGAGAGAGAGAGAGAGAGAGAGAGAGAGAGAGAGAGAGAGAGAGAGAAAGAGAGAGAAAGAGAGAGAGAGGGGGAAGAGAGAGAGAGAGGGGGAAGTGAGGGGGGAGAGGGAGAGTGGGGAGAGAGGAGGGAGCAAGAGGGGGGAGAGGGAGAGGGGGTAGAGGGGGGGAGAGGGAGCACCTTTGTGGTGAGCCCTGTTACATCCTGGGTCTTCCCACTGGCACATGCTTCACAATAATTTTATCCCCTTTTTCTTTGGTTTTCCTATTTGGAAAACAGGGATACCCAATGGTGTGGTCATAAGGGTTACAGGGCACAGGTCTCAATACTTAGGCTCTAAGTTCAAGGAGGCCAGATATTACAGACGGGTAGTTTTAGGTTAATAATTATTATTATAATAAAATTGACCACTGTCTCCCCTTGGGGGAGGGGCAGGCTCCAAGCATTAACCTAAAGCTTCTGATAATTCTCCTCCACAGCTCTGTGGAGGCAGGGAATACTGTCTCCACAGTGGAGGAGGCACCACCCAGAGATGCTCAGCTCTTGAGATGCTGAGCTGAGACTAGAGCCTAGGTGACCGGAGCATCAGTGAGCTGAGACTAGAGCCTAGAGCCTAGGTGACCAGAGTGTCAGTGAGATGCTGAGCTGAGACCAGAGCCTAGGTGACCAGAGCATCAGTGAGCTGAGACTAGAACCTAGAGCCTAGGTGACCAGAGTGTCAGTGAGATGCTGAGCTGAGACCAGAGCCTAGATGACCGGAGCACCAGTGAGATGCTGAGACCAGAGCATCAGTGATAGCGGGAGTGATTTGGTGACCTTAATGCCAGCAGCACTTGGTCAAGCATTTGCCCAGAGTCCTGTGCTGCGCCTGAGCATTCACTCAGTCCTCACCACCCTAGGAGGGCTGGACCAGGAAGCAAAGGCTCAGAGCTACCGCATTTGAAGGCAAGCTTTCTGAGTCCTGAATCTGTAGTCATGACACTGCACTGCCTCTGTGCACTGATACACAGACACACACACAGGCACACACACACAGACACAGACACACACACACACTCACACACACACATAGGCACACACACACATACTCACACACACACACTCACACACACACATACAGGCACACACACAGATACACACTCACACACACACACACACACACAGGCACACACCCTACCAACTCTTTTCCAGCCCATCTCTGTGTCTGCCCCCATATGGTCAGATGGCTTGCAGCAGCCCAGGGAGACAGTGTGCTCATTTCCTTGGGTGTTGTCTCCTCTCACCCATCTCACCCCTCTCCCTCTCAGGCTTCAGAGAAGCAGAAGGTATCTGCCAGAGGGCACCCAGGCACCCTGCTAGGGCTCGTGTGCACTCAGACCCTCTGCACCCATGGCACCTGATCACTCTCTCTGGGTTACTGTAAAAGGTAAATGACCAGGACACGAGTACCCTACCCCACAGAGCCCACTTCGAGAGAATGTGCCCTCCCTCTTTGGCCCCTCCCCCTTTGCCTGAGGAGGCTATTTCTGTCCCAGGCAGGAGCCGTGTGCAAACCCTGCTGACCCAGAGAGCAGCTAATTCCCATCTCAAATGTGTTTCTGGCAGCTGGGTGTCCCCTCCCCAGAGGGAGAAGAAAGACCAGTAAATGTGGGTGGGGGCAATGGCAGGAAGGTATGGGGTGTAGGGTGGTGACCCCAAGCACATTCCTCTGAAGAAATTCTAACATAATTTTTAGAGATCCCATGTTAACCTGATCATTAAGACAATGATGAGAAGACCTTGGAGAACGCTGATCGTGCCAGGTAGTGGAGCACAGGAAGACAGTCAAGGACAGTAGATTCTCACACATAAGCTCCCTTATTCCCTCATACCCAAGAGAGCAAGAACTTAGCTATGCCCTTGTCGGGCAGAAGCTATGACCAACCACCCCAGAGAACAACCTTCATCTTGTTGTTCAAAGACTGGTGGGAGGAAGGGCCGCCATACTGCAAGCTTCCCGGGATACAGTTCATCTCGTAGTATAAAGGAATGGTGCCCTCTGAGGTTGTATAATGACACTAGAAACCTGAGATCTAGTCCTGGCTGTGCTGTCTGATTTAGGACAAATCATTCTACCTTTCGGGGACTCTGTTTTCTTACTTACAAAATGCTAGTCCAACTTGGGGGTTGGCCATTCGTTCAGTCTTTAAACCTTGCTCAGTGTGTGTAATAGCTGCCAATTCAAGTACCCATTAGGTGTTCTGTCTGTATTGATCTTCTAGAAAACACAATGTGCTGGAACTATCTGAATTGTACAGATAAGGAAACAGAGGCATAGGATATCTGGACAGCTAACGAGCTGAAGTGTAGAGCCAGGTGGTAGCAGGGTAGCTAAAGTTTACCCCCTAGTTTCTATTGCCAGTTCTAACCACAGCATTAGATTTGTCTGATCGAAGGCCTGCTTCTACTGGGCTGTGGGCTCCCTGAGGCCACATGTAGTCATTGACCCTTGGACAATGGAGGGAGTGGATGGGTTGACCTGTGGTCTTTTAAGATCCAGTCAGCAGAGATGAGGGAAGGAAACTAGAGTGGGTAGGGAGGCTGAAGATCAGATGTCCCTCCCAGAGCAGCAGAGGGCAAGCAGCAAGGAAGCAGACCCCCAGTTGAGCTCCCCTGCTTCAGGGGAGCAGCCTCATTTAAGTACTAGAGAGATGGCACAGTGGTTAAGAGCAAACTGGTGGGCTGGCGGGATGGCTCAGCGGTTAAGAGCACTGACTGCTCTTCTGAAGGTCCTGAGTTCGGATCCCAGCAACCACATGGTGGCTCACAACCACCGGTAATGAGATCTGACGCCCTCTTCTGGTGTGTCTGAAGACAGATACCATGAATTAAGCCCAAGCAAGCAGGGCTGGCAGAGGTCCTGAGTTCAATTCCCAGCAGCCACACACATGATGGCTCACGGCCATCTGTACAGCAAAATGCTGGCTGTGAAAGAACCTGATAGCTACAATCTCCTGTTAACTCCAGTTTCAGTGACCATTGCCTTACACACACACACACACACACACACACACACACACACACACACACCTTTTTTTTTTTTTACAAGTTCTATTTAATCCAAGAGGGGGAAAATCTGAGGTTAGATTAGGGTTTCCGGGCAAGTGGGATGGTGCGTGCTTTTGATGCCACCCCTCAGGAGTCTGAGGCAGGAAGATCTCTAGTTCAAGGTTCGCTTAGGTTATATAGTGAGTGTTAGGACAACGAGGGCTGCCTAAAGCCTTGCTTTAAAAGTGAATTAAAAAGATTAAGATTCCGAAAAGTTTCAGGAGCTTGGAGGTGAGCTTTGTTCTCTTCCTACAGAGGAGGTAGAGGGCAGCCACAGTAAGAGCCTCTGTCATCTGGTGGACCCTGTCACTGCTTTGAGCAGCAGGGTCCTATGACAGATGTGAGCCTCAGTTTCCACATTTGCAAGGTGGGGATGGTACTAGCAGCCCGCCCTCCGGCTGGCAATCATGAGCACCTCACCAGATGGCACTCCTTTATATTTATTTACTTATTTGATTGTTTTTGAGACAAAGTCTCTCTACACAACCCTGTCGGTCCTAGAACTCACTCTGTAGACCAGGCTGGCCTCAAACTCACAGAGATCTGCCTGCCTCTGCCTCCTGAGTGATGGGATTAAAGGTATGTACCATCACTGCCCGGTAGATGGCATCCTTTTAAGTACCCAGCATGAGGCCCTTCCGCTGTATAGTCCTGAGGACCCCATGCTGGGTGGAGGTGGTATTCTCCAGACTTGGGTTGGCCTGAGACCATCTGCCCCTTGCTTCCCAGGTCCTGAATCTGTTCTTGGCTCTCCTGTTGAGCTCCTTCAGTGCTGACAGCCTGGCAGCATCAGATGAAGATGGCGAGATGAATAACCTGCAGATCGCCATTGGGCGTATCAAGTGGGGCATCGGCTTTGCCAAAACCTTCCTCCTGGGGCTGTTGCATGGCAAGATCCTGAGCCCCAAGGACATAATGCTCAGCCTCGGCGAGCCCGGGGCTGCTGGGGAAAATGGGGAGAGCACACCCGAGGATGAGAAGAAGGAGCCGCCCCCGGGAGATGGGGACAAGGAGCTGAAAGACAATCATATCCTGAACCATGTGGGCCTGACTGATGGCCCCCGTTCCAGCATCGAGATGGACCACCTTAACTTCATCAACAACCCCTACCTCACCATCCAGGTGCCCATTGCCTCGGAGGAGTCAGACCTGGAGATGCCTACAGAGGAAGAGACTGACACCTTCTCAGAACCTGAGGACATCAAGGTAAACCCATTGAGGGTCTGGCTGCAGAGGTCAAGGGTCAGTAAGACCCAGCTTTAAATGCCTAACTTTAGACAGGACATAAAACCTTTCTGACCTTTAGTTTCTTCATCTGTGAAAGGTTCTTGCCCCGTGGCAAGTGCTGTGTTGGCTCACACATAGTCCTCTGAAATGGAGACTTGTTAGAGAAGGTACCATGACTGTTATAACTGGCCAGGCCTAAACTCTACCTGGACCCTTTCTGCCACCAGGTGGCATTCTTGGACAAATGTTCCTATCTTTTGTGGCACCTCAACTCGACCCCTAGGAACCCAAGAGGCCTCTCTTAAATACCCCTCTGGGCTTGAAGGCCCTGTTAGGTCTTTGCTCCAAATATGTTCAGATCTGATCTGTAACCCTGAGGCTCCGTGCTGGGTGATAATGGCATATTCACATTTCTAGGTAGAATCCCACTGGGGCTGTTCTTAATCATCCTTGTGTACGACAGGGTACCAGGTCTAGACCAAGGATACGAGGACAGAAGTAAGACATCCCAACAGGAGTTGGGAGACTCAGGTGGTGGTCACCTTCAGAGTCTGGGATCCTGTCAGGGCTGCCTTGGGTGAGCTGGCTCTGAGCCCCCTCACTTTTCTTGCAGCCGTAATAGGAAAAGGATTAATAAGTGATGGAAGCAAGAGACATTACCCTGTCAGGGCACTAGAACCTAATGAACTTTGCCCTAAAAGCTCTTGATTCCTTATCCCAGCCCCCAACACGCACCAGTATGTGGTTCGTTGACTTAGCAGGGGCTTGAGCGCCTGTGCTATAAATACCCCAGGAAACACAGCACCAACCTCTACCTCAGTATGAGGAACTCAGCAGGGGAGGGGCTAGCTAGAGAGTGGTAGGTCTGCCACTCTGGGAAGGCGAGATATCTGAGGAGCAGTAAGCAGAGCTTAAAGGAGAATCACGGGAGTTGGCATGCAAAGGTGAGGCCAGCAGTCCAGTGTATGCCCTGATTGACCAAATGCTCTGTGCCTCAGTTTCCCTTCTGTCAACTGGCAGCAAGACCTGCCCACTCTTGGCTTTCTGACTAGTGCCCTAGTTACATGTGCATGGGAACACACATACACACACACATGCATGCGCACACACAGGTAGAAGGGGCTGCTCAATTCATCTTTCTCTTCAGAGATTTCACCATGAAGGATCTCCTTGAAGCACAGACTAAGAATTTGGCCTGGGACAGCACTAGGAGGTGGGAGGGAAGCCTAGCTAGGCCAGAGCACCAGCCCCCACGCCCTGCCCCCACTGTGATCAGATTCCCTTGGCGTCACACCACCGGAGCCTTGGCTGGGGAAAACTTTCCATCCTTTCTGGGTCTGTCAGCCAAATAGACCCTGGGGGTGGGAAAGCTTGGACTCTGGGGGCGCCATGTGCCTGATCTCTGCAGCTGTGGCAGTCCAGATCTATCTTGGCTCCGTTTCTTAACCTTGCCCCTGCAAAAGCACCTTCAAGCCCCTTTTCTTCTGCTGACCCCTTCATATATCCCTACACCTCCTAGGACTCCACAGGGCTGAGCCAATCAGCCCCCACCAAGCCACCCCTCAGCCCATCTCTGGTCCTCCCTACTCTCCTCCCCAGGCCTCTTCATGCCTTCCTTGTAGATGCTAAGTTACCATGAGGGCAGAACTTTGAGGACATTTTGAGGACACTAGGGTGCTTTTCCCAGGGCACAGTGGTGGATTTATAAGGGCTGAGTGAGTGAGTGAGTGAGTGAATGAATGAATGATCTAATGAATGAGTGGATCCAGCTCTACCCTCTCCTTTCTCTCTGGTCTCCCATACTACCCCACCAAGGGATCTCTTGGAACCCAAGACTCACATGCCCCGTGGTCCCCACAGAAGCCACTACAGCCCCTCTACGACGGGAACTCCTCTGTCTGCAGCACGGCTGACTACAAGCCCCCGGAAGAGGACCCTGAGGAGCAAGCTGAGGAGAACCCTGAAGGGGAGCTGCCTGAGGAATGCTTCACGGAGGGTGAGGACACATTTACAGCCCAGCCCCCACTCAGGCCAGAGGAGAGCCTACAGGAACAGTTCTGCTCGGCTTGCCTTACCTGGAGAGCCAACACCTGAGCCCGAGAAGCATTTGGCCAAAGAGCCTAGGCTTATCGAGATGGGGGACCACGGGGACAGCTGAGGTGCTGAGCTTGCTTGTGAAGCATCAAGCATCTTAATCTTAGCAGCAATGACATATGGGCTGTAGAGAGAGTACCTGAGCCCTTGTGTGAACCAGATGGAGCCATTTGTGGGGAGGAGGTGGGGCCCTAGTCTTGGGGTAGCATGGTAGAGGGTGGGGGAGGTTGCATTCTGAAACATCCAAAGGCCAGTGACACATACCACCCTGCCTCTCAGCCTGTGTGAAGCGCTGCCCTTGCCTCTATGTGGACATCTCCCAGGGCCGTGGGAAAATGTGGTGGACACTGCGCAGGGCCTGTTTCAAGATTGTTGAGCACAACTGGTTTGAGACCTTCATTGTCTTCATGATCTTGCTCAGCAGTGGAGCCCTGGTAGGCACCCTCCCCCAGGGGACAGAGCGGGAGCAGGAGTAGGTGCCTTGCTCCCTAAGGCTTCCGTACCAGGGATGGAGGCAAACAGGACACGGCTAAACCCAGGGAAGCTAAAGGGGAACTCATCTGTATTTCTAAATGTTCTAGAATGCATTATCTCTCTCTCTCTCTCTCTCTCTCTCTCTCTCTCTGTGTGTGTGTGTGTGTGTGTGTGTACACGAGAGTGTGTTGTGGTTGGCAGGTGTCTTTCTTGGTTGTTCTCCATCTTTTGCACTGATGCAGGGTTTCTCCCTGAACTCAGAGCTCGATGTTTGGGCTGTT
This sequence comes from Mastomys coucha, assembly GCF_008632895.1. Lineage (NCBI taxonomy): Eukaryota > Metazoa > Chordata > Mammalia > Rodentia > Muridae > Mastomys > Mastomys coucha. The sequence continues at coordinate 102,495,724 of NW_022196911.1, read as the reverse complement.
CAAGGGATTCCCTGTCTCTGTCTCCTGTAAGCCTGGGATTGCAGGCAGGCTGCTGCTGCCACCCAGCTTTGATATAGGTTCTGGGGGTCCAAACTTCAGCTCTCATGCTCGAACGACAGATAAGGCATCCCCCTGCACCAATTCAGCATTAGTTTCTTAAAGTAAAGGCCCTTTGTTTTATAGACCCTGTCCCCTCAACCAGTGGGGAGGTAGGTGGGCCCTGGGAATTTGGATTTAAGGGTGGACAGAACTGCAGAGACGTTATTGTCGACCCCCAACAGATAGTTGAGAACTAAACTTCCTTCCCTATCAGGGGAATCTTGCTCTTCCCAATGATAGGGATGGGGATGGAAGATGCCCAGAGGTACTACAACCCATGTCCCATGGAAGACCCCTGGGAACCAGCAGCAGCAGGCAGGGTGGGGAACAGAGCTTGCTGCCCCAAGCTTCTGAGCCCCTGGCCATTGTGGGTTGTACTGGTGTCCCCAGGCCTTCGAGGACATCTACATTGAGCAGCGGCGAGTCATCCGTACCATCCTAGAATACGCTGACAAGGTCTTCACCTACATCTTCATCCTGGAGATGCTGCTAAAGTGGGTGGCCTATGGCTTCAAGGTGTATTTCACCAACGCCTGGTGCTGGCTCGATTTCCTCATTGTGGACGTGAGTCCCCCGGATCTGGCCACACAGCCGGATGTCATGGTCTTTAGGGAGCCCAGGCTCTGGGAGGTAGGACCTATCCAAATCTACACAGTCAGACCTCCCAGGTTAGCACTGCTCCCTGCAGACCAGCCTCTTCCTTCCCAGGCCTGGGGGCTAATGATCCTTACCAGTGTAAGACAAATTCTTATATGCTCTTTGATAGACACGAAGCCATAGGAGATGGGTACTGTCCTTCCCATTTATGGTTGTGGGTGACATCATTGAAGTGACCTCTGGTTCTAAGGATGCTAGAGGCCACGAGCCTACTCTTCCCATCTTTCAGGGATGGGATCTACAGGAGACACACAGAAACTGGGATACCTTGGCTAGAAGAAAGCCAGGGACCCTCCACCTCCTGAGCGCACACTTCTTACAGGTCTCCATCATCAGCCTGGTGGCTAACTGGCTGGGTTACTCTGAGCTGGGGCCCATCAAATCCCTGCGCACGCTCCGGGCCCTTCGACCTCTGAGGGCATTGTCCCGATTTGAGGGCATGAGGGTAAGTATTGGATGAGGGATGCTGAGGAGGACTTAGGATGTGGGAACAGCCACCCATGGGGCAGGGTTCCAAGGTGCATGAAAATGCTTCGGTCAACCAGGGGCAGGCAGAAGGATCAATGTGTTGATGTCTGTAGTTTTAGGGTTGTGACCTATCTCCAGGTAGCCCCATTCCCACCCCAGGTTCTAGAAGACTCTAAACTTAACTCTTCCACCACTGGAGGGCAGCAGAGGCTGCTGCAGTGGCCTGGTAGGCCAAGAAGAGGAAGAAAGATCTACCTGTGGGTTCATGGAGGTTCCTTAATTCAGATTGGGGACCCCAGGGCTCTGTAATGTGAGCACATGAGCAAGTATTTCTGCTTCAGCTCTGAGCCTGCCCGTCTTTGAGCATGGAACCATGTCCTTTGGGTTCAGGGGCACTTTAGAAAAGATCCCCAAGGGCCTGTGAGATCGGAAGTGACAGATAAACACAGGGCAAGACCAGTGGGAATTCCCCCACTGATGGGAGGTAAGACTCATTCCAGGGCATCTGGAGGCTCAGACTGGAGACCCTGCCCTCAGCTGGAGACCCTCCCCTCCCCAGTTCATATAAGATGCTGGCCTAAGGCTAGGCCCCCAGTCCTGGTGCTGAGACCTCTGCCCACTAAGAGAAACAACCTGCTCAGGGCCAACTGAGTGATTTGAAGAAACATAGCACCCCCCACCCCACCCCCATGCCTGCTCCTGCTTTCTGTCCAGAGGTCATGACATAGCTCTTACTTAAAAGGAAACTAACCGTGCTAGGGTAGGTTCTGTTGGTTGAGCGCTTACCTGGCATGCAGTAAGTTCAGGACAACCCCCTGAGACTCATACATGAGGTGTGGTGGCACACACCCTCTAACCCCAGTGCTCAGGTGGTAAAAGCTCGAGGTCTCCCTCTGCTACACGGCAAGTTCAAGTCCAGCGTAGGATACACGAGACCCTGTCTCAAAACATCTAAAGAAGAGTGGTGGTGGTCCTCAGATCCAGCCAAGACTAATGCAATGTGATAGGCCTATATGGCTGGGGCTGGTGAGGGTCGGGGATCTGGTCCTGAATCCTGCTGCTTCACAGAACTTGGTGGCTTCTTCTTATGCCACTTCTGTGTCTCTCACTGAAGCAGTGAGCCAAGCCAGGGCATGTGGGCTGAGTTTCCTATGGGGGCTAAGAAAGCAATGTTTGTCTTCTGCTTTGTGACCCATGACCTGGCTGCTTCCAAAGAACCCTGGCACCTTTACCCTGCCTTGATGGCTCCAGCCAAGCAGAGAGCCTTTCTAGAAGAATGGTGTGGTAGCTCCTAATCCTACGCTTTACCCTACCCTGAGACCCCGGCAGACTCCTCTCCCACCCGGGGCTCCTTAACTCTGTCCTTTCCTGAGTGGCAGTGCTTAGCTCCTGCATGATCCCCTAGCTGATCTTAGCTGGGAGTCCCCTGGCAGATGCCCTAAAGTGGGTCTAGCAATGACCCCAACCACCACCCTGGCCCCTAGGTGGTGGTGAACGCCCTCCTGGGAGCCATCCCCTCCATCATGAATGTGCTCCTTGTCTGCCTCATCTTCTGGCTCATCTTCAGCATCATGGGGGTCAACTTGTTTGCTGGAAAGTTCTACTACTGCATCAACACAACCACCTCTGAGAGATTCGACATCTCTGTGGTCAACAACAAGTCCGAGTGTGAGAGCCTCATGTACACAGGCCAGGTCCGCTGGATGAACGTCAAGGTCAACTACGACAACGTGGGTCTGGGCTATCTCTCCCTCCTTCAGGTGGTGAGTGGCACCCACCGAGCCTGCTCAGAAATGGGTAGAAGTACCTGGTTGTTTCTCATCACATCAGAACCCAGTATTGCTTATTAGGAGTGGGAACCCTGTTTGCAATGCCCTGGGACCTGGCGGTCGTGTTTCTCGCTAGAATACTTGATGCCATCCAGTGGGGTGGCAGGTGGTCTTGGGGGCGGACTTGATCAGGGAAAGGAGGGGAACATGGATGGTGGCATGTGGTAGAGCCCCTCCCCTCATGCCCTGCCGTGATCTTTCAGGCCACTTTCAAAGGTTGGATGGACATCATGTATGCAGCTGTGGACTCCCGGGAGGTGAGTTGGGTCACCGACTTGGCAAAGTCTATTCTGCCCTTCCCATTCCCACCCTGACACCTCCACCCCATCACACTATCTCCTTGGAAACCCAGCAGTCTGGGGAGGAGGGGAGGCCTGTTCACAGTACTTTGGGGGACAAAGAGAAACTCCATGTGTGTACCCCACCCTGCAGAAAGAGGAGCAGCCAGACTATGAGGTGAACCTCTATATGTACCTTTACTTCGTCATCTTCATCATCTTCGGCTCCTTCTTCACCCTTAACCTCTTCATCGGCGTCATCATTGACAACTTCAACCAACAGAAGAAGAAGATAAGTGTCTGGCCCTCCAGAGGTTCCCCGCCCCCATCCACCTCTTCCTTCCTAGAGTCATGAGCAGCCTTGGCAGCCACTGACCTAGATGCTTGGGGGCAGCAAGCATGGATCTAAATCCCACTAGGGACTGAGCAGGGACTTGACCCTGTGAGCCTCATTTTTCTACTCTATAAAATGAGGCTGATGTAGAGATGGACATGGTAATTAACAACCTGGAGTTTTATCACTAACAGATCTGAGGCAGTAAGTTCATAAGTTGTAGGCCAGCCTGGGTTATGTGGTGTATCTGAGGCCAGCCTAGGCTACAAAGAGAGACCCTATTTCAATAACAATAAATAAAACTATGTAGATACAGACTGAAGAGTCATTAGTGAAGCACTGGTAGAAATTGGCCTGAAAATGGGAAATTGACCTGAAACCCTCGTAGCACTCCTTGTCTTCTTTTTCTTTCTCTCTCTATTGTTGTTGTTGAGTTGGTTTTTTTTTTTTGATTGTTTGTTTTGTTGGTTGATTGTTTGTTTTGTTTTTTTGTTTTTTGGGGACAGGGTTTCTCTGTGTAACCCTGGTTGTCCTGGAACTCACTCTGTAGACCAGGCTGGCCTCAAACTCAGAGATCTGCCTACCTCTCCCTCCCGAGCGCTGGGATTAAAGGCATGTGCCCACCACCGCCCCCAGCTCATCCTCCACCTGTAGACCCAGTTTCTCCCTTCCTCACTGCTCAACCTCTTGTCCCTCCAGAGCTCTGTCTCCCCTGTCAGCCACTTCTTAAAGGGTAACACCATGTTCAAGGTGGTGTTTGAAGTAGGGAGTCCTGGGATCAGGGAGAGGGACCCCGCTCAGTCTTACTGTCTCTGTCCTACTATACTTTGGAGGAAAAGATATCTTCATGACAGAGGAACAGAAGAAATACTACAACGCGATGAAGAAGCTTGGCTCTAAGAAGCCCCAGAAGCCAATTCCCCGGCCTCAGGTACCAGGTTCTGGGCCCTCCTCCTCCTGGAATCTCTAACAGGCTGTGGCCTGAGAGGCCAGCAGGAGTCAATGCAGCCTGTGCTCTGCCCACCACCTCTGGGACCCATAACCTCACAAAGGCTCACACAAGCACAGCAAGTGTCTCTAGGCTCCTGTTATTAGATTATCGCTCATCTAGCCCCATGGAGCTTCTTAGTATCGACCCACCTGCTCTGGTGGGACCTCTGGCCTGTGAGACGGGAACAGGATGTGGAGGGCCACACAGCCCAGCAAGCAATGACTTGGGAAGAAGGGTAGAGAGGACTAGGGAACTTTATAGGGAGGAAGGGTCCCAGAGTGGAGACTGATGAATACAGAACACACACACACAGAGAGAGAGAGAGAGAGAGAGAGAGAGAGAGAGAGAGAGAGAGAGAGAGAG